>NC_092424.1:10401734-10708123 GCF_036169615.1 Heliangelus exortis | reverse complement strand
CACTGCAGAAAAACAGCTTAGTCTGCATCTTAGATGAACTGATTGCTGACAGATAGGCTGTAGAGTATCCATCCTTACAGATTTAAAAAATCAAATTAAGCCCTGATTGACATGACCCGAGGCTGAAGAGTCTGTGAGTCCAGAGTGATACAAGAGAGTCCCTGAGGCCCTTACCAACCCAAGCTGTTCTATGAGCATGAGTCTACATTACTTTAAAAACTAGAATGAACAATTTGTACAAAGGCATATTCCCTCTCATCAAATTCTCTCATCCTCCAGGCTGTTAACATACACTGGGCAAAGCAACCTTCATCAGTGAATCAGTGAGCACTGTCCTAGGTCAGGATTAATCTGTGCTGGCTCTGTTAACATCCTAATCACACAATCTTTCTTTTAAATGGAATCTGAAAAAACAGCAGAAAGAGAGTGTTTCACTTTGAAGGCACCCAGGAACCTTAAAAAAAAAAAAAAAAAAAAAGCATTAATAAAGGATATATATTCAGAGATTTCTTTACACAGTAATAAGCAGCAGAGAAACAAAGCTGAAGACTCTGTGTAAGAAGCTACTATCCAGTAGAAATAGCTGATGGAACAGTCCTACAAGGAACTATGAGCCATAAATTATAAGCTTGATTAATGTTACAGGCACAAGCAATTTTTAAAATTTTATAAGTATGGATCATTAGAAGATCCACTGCTGTAGTGATTTGAAACTGTTGCACCTCATAACCAAGAAAAAGTCATACCTTACTTAAATAACTAGAATACACTGTGCAAAATTTGCCACAGTATAGTTGTATTTTGCAGAAAATATCTGGAATATTTGTCTGCAACACAGCGAGCAGCTTGTACTGGATTTGATCATGATTGCTAAAGTAGTGAGGTGATATATCACTTTTAAACTTGACAGAATCATTGACAGAGTCACTTTTAATACATAAAGTAAGGATACATTTATTAATTAATGATCAGAAAATTCCCTTAATTCTGTGAAAAGAGACAATGTCATTATATTTCTCGCATTAAATCTGCCAAAACCATTCACCTGCTGACTTTTGTAAGTGAACACAAAATTCTTACATAAATAATAAACTCCAAAGTGATACAACTGCGTATTATTCCACCTGTGTAAGTCACCACAATACCACTACAACACAAACAAACCCCAAACATCAAAACTAATCCAAAGACAATGACAATTCATTGCCATTAAATTATTCTTCATCTGTGGAGGCAAAAGTCCCAAAATACCAAAGAGTATTGTCTAGCACACTAAAAAGTCCATGGCAGAAATATTAACCTTAGGGTCATCCTATAGCTATCCTGTAATCTCCTCTCACATTCATAATATATCTTTCATTTGCTGCAGCAAGAATTTCTGTCACAAATCAAGTCTGATTTTTCTGCAGAGCAAATGCATCCAGTACGTTGAGTAAGCGGGTCAAAAAATATAAAATAATTGTGATATAAGAACCTAGAGGTTCATTTTCTTGTTTTGCCACTTCTGAGGGCTTGCAGTGGTCATAATGTGAATTCTACTGATTTGGGTTTCAGATGTGTTCATGTGTGGTGTGTGCCTGGAAGGGAGGGAGGTTTGTAAATGTACACGTGCACTCTCTTCAGCTTCTATTATCTGGATCTTTTGTTCATCAGTAAGGCTGAAATATTAATTCAACCTCTTCTGAATATTTTTACATCAGTCTTTGAACTTGTGACAATATACTTTTTTTCCCAAGGAGCCTACTTTAGTCAATACACTGGATGTAACACTCTCCTGAGAAATACTTTCTGCCTTTTATAGCATACTGTAAAATAAATCTAACTAGAACTTAATGTAAAGTGCAAAAAATGTAAAATCATGTAGAAAGAGATGACCCAGATGATGATCAATGATTAGCAGCTTTGTAGGCTGACTCTTAACATAGTCATGAATGAGCTATCAATTCACAGGTTATATGCCCATACATGTGAAAAAGTGTCACTGAGAGAAACTGCAAACGAGCCACCAAAAGGTGTCTTCAAATCCAGCCATAATAATTTCATGTCCATGGAAGCAAGTTGAAACTGTCCCAACAGAGAAGAGCATTACACCTGGGTTTCCAGCAGGCTGAAGAACTAATATATGTCATAAAAGCAGAACATAAATGTCTCTGAAATCTACACTTTCTTTTTCTGGTCTTGAAAAGACAGCATTATATTTTAGATTAAGCATGCTTGACTGAGCCCAAAATAAAATTGCTTTATGTCTTTTTACATCAAGCTAGGAGATATGCTTTATGTCTTTGCTTCACTTAATTGTATGTTGTGGATCAAATTTTTGTCTTACTTACAAACATGGAAATGAATATGTAAGGGAGGAATTTGTCCATATAACACCAAATCAGCAGTTCTGGTAGAGCACTTTCTTAGATTCTGACACAGAAAGACACATTAACACTTCGTAATAAAGTTTAAAAGAAGCAAAACTATCTCTTCTCCATTTTGTACAAAAGAAACTTGAGCACTGATTCCAGCAAGAATAGACAAGTTTTAGAAGAACACTGACTTCTAAGCAAGCTGTTCATTTTACATCAGTAATTTCTGATTTGGATTCAGTATGAATTCTTATTGTGATATTTGAATAATTATGCTTCACTTTTAAAAAATTCATGGTACATAGAATTGTGTATGTAAAGAGACCAAAGATTCAGTGTTAGTAATTTGAAAAGTTTTATTTAAAAATTGTGTTTCCTGTAAAACATTTTAATACAAATGATAATATAAAAATGCATAGATTTTCAAAATTATGAAAAAATTCATAAATGTAATAAATAAAAGAAGTTGTTTTGAAAACTGACTAATTCACTCTGTTATGCATCTGAATTCTAACAATTCAAAAAACTTTAGGTGTCCAGTTCCAAAAAGAGTGTTGGTCATCACCCTTTAACACCAAAGTTAGACATCTAAGATTACTCATTTAATCTTATTATGCAAAAGATCACAGAAAGCCAGAGTATTCTACAATTTTCAGGATCAGATGATGAAAAAAATGAGATGGATCTAGAAGAAAATGCAAAATGTTCATGTTACTAGCATACATTTTGACTGAGAAATCAGTCATATCCAAGACATCACGTGTGCTTCAGTCTACATGGAAGTCGGTGTCTAAAGCCAGTGAGACTGATGAGTCTTAAGCATTCAAAAATAAACACTATTGCTTACAAATTTTCCTCTAAAAAATCTCAGCAGTACAAAGCTGGTAGCAGAACACATCTGGGGCAGATGGAACATCAAATATTTACTCAAAAGGTGCTATGGACATCCATTTTGGAACAAAATATTTAAAGCATCCAGAAAGTCTCTGAATTTGACAGATGTTCAGTTGCCATAGAAAATCAAATCCTCTTTACTAAGGTGATTAAATTTGTCTGTGGGTGGCCTGTTTTGCTGAAAATGTCTGCCTTAGAATCAAAGAGGTTTATTTTGCTGTATTCTGTATTTGATGTAACCAGATTATTCAACTTTGCTTACCTTAAATGGTCTTGTAGTTTTCCTGGCCATAGCATGGCTTCCTGAAAATAACCTCTTCATTGAAAACCTGTCAAAATACAGGGAAAAATGAAGTCCATGTTGAACAGAAACACAAAATTAGAAACTACTTGTAAACACTGTGCTAACACGTCTTTAAAGTTATTGCTACATATGTATATAGGTTCTCAAAAAAAAAAAAAAATCTTGAAATAAAAAAACACCTGTAGTGTTGAATCAAGCATGCAAAATATAATTTGATGGAATTAGCAGCCTCATAACACTGGGAATGTGATTTCTTCTTCTGTATTATTCTAATCCTTAAAAAAAAAAAAAAATTCTCAAATTCATGTTTCAACAGAGATGTTATCACAGTGTGTTAATGTCCTGGTTTGGGCCAGGATAAAGGTGATTTTCTGTCTTGTACTTTTGCTTTTAGCTAAGTCTCTTGTAAGTAGGAGTAACTACATGCAGTTCAAAAGTACAGGTGTATATAGAAAGCATGATTTCATAAGTAAATGTTAATTTTACTTGGCCTTTGTGAAGGAAATCAAGATTTGTGCTTTCTGATAATTTTAATAGTGTTCAGGCTGTGCTTCTGCAGTGTTGAGATGGGAATAATTCTTAGCCCACGTTTCTATCACAGAGTTGCCATAAAATCTATAGATTTGGAACACAAAGTATTGGCAAACTGAGTGGTAAAAGAGGTTGCAATTTGTGAACAAATGTTCTTAGAGTGTACTACATGAAAATGCATCAATATCTCTTGAGTCAGGAAAATAATTCATTCTTTCATAACTAAATGAACTAAATAAACTAAAGCTGACTTATTCTCTGTTGTAGAGACCAGAGCACATGACACAGAAGAAATGATGAGAGATCAGAGGATGCACAGCACTTCCCACAGGAGTCTCCCTGAAAATGTTCCTGACTGTTTCAAGGTGCACACAAAAGTTTTGGCAAGTGTACACATCCCATTTATTAATGTCCTTTTCTTTGAGAACACCACAGAAAAAATTGCTACACACATGCAAGGTTTGCTTGAAATTCTGAGCAAATTGCTTTATTTGCTTATCGATTAATCTAAACTTCAGGGTTTTTTTACTCTTCATGTTTTCATCTCCTCCTGTTACCTCTAATGCTACTCATTTAGGGAAATGAGCAAGAGGAATGCCAAGAGGAGTAGCCTGAGATCCTTTACCCAAATCTTGAGGTTTCTAAAAAATGTGTTTTCTTAAAGTCTCATCTCAACAATACTGACTAAAGCTCCTTACACACCTCCCCATCTAAAGCTATCTCAAATTTCTCACATTTTCTACTTTACAAAGAAAACTGTTTTACATTTAAACAGTTTTCAAAAGGTGTCTGTAGCTCAGAAGCTCAAGTCTCATTTTGAAAAAAGCTGTCTCTCTATGTGCCTTTAGTCATGTCTGAAAGACAGATTTAGGTTTCTAACTCACACTTTTTTTTTAAAATATATCTATCATCCATCTGAAACTAATTTATCCTATGCTTTCTAACTCTGCAGGCTTTCATTCCAAGATGTCATCACTCTGTTGTTAGTTTTAAAATAGCTCCATGTACAAATCTTCTGAGCTCTTTAAAATTTTCTTTCCACTTCTGAAATAAGTGATTTGTCAGTGCTTCTTTTCAGTCTCCCCCTTTCCATGGCTAAAATTTCAACATAAAGAGTAAAATGCATTCAGGGCTTGGGGGATTTTTGTGTTTCTTTTTAAGTACATATATTTACACTGTAAGAAATCTTCTGTAGGGTGTGGGTTAGATGCCTCTATTTTCATGCCTAAGAATAACATACAAGCTGCTCAAGTTCAAGAAGCACCTTGCAAGTCTTTAGGATCAGAGATAGAGGTGAAGGGCCATGGAAACCCTTCCTTCATATTCCCCGATCTTAGCAGGAAGTTTTGTGATTTCAGAAGAAGTAACAACATCACTGGTCCCCCCCTTGAGTGTAATGGTGTTTGTGACAGAAGGTTGTGAGAAGCTGTTGGTGTAGGTGCTGGGCTCTTTGTCAGCAGAGATTGGGAAAAACAAGCTGCAGTCCACCAGCATAATTTTTTGGTAAACTTGTTGGCACCTCTTTAGCAAGTGGGGAGGAGGATGAGGACGTGCATCCTAAGTGATGGGTTCAGGTGTACAGAGCTCATTCCTAGCAGAGATCTGGCTCATTCTGCTGGAAAGCACTGGTGAATCTCTGATATCTGGTTTCCAACCTGCATCAGTAGCAAATAGGTTCAATCCTGGCCTCAGCCAGGACCTTTCCCCTTTTACTGACAACATGGGGTTATACCACATCTGCACCTTGATTTGTGAGTGCAAAACAATGGTTCAAAGGGATCTCCCCACTTTATGGTTTACCATGTAGACCTTCATAGCTTCAACACCAGCTCTGTCTTTCCCAGCCTGAAGTAAGGCCATTAGGAACCAGGCATTAGGTCTGCCCCTAAAACAGGCTGATCTTAAACAGGGTGACACAGATCCTGCAGACAGCAGAAATAACAGAGGTGCTCACTACAGATTTCCTGTAATGTTTCTCCAGTAGGTAACAGCTCTCTCATTAATACTATGACCATGAAGTTCACTGCAACTCAAAGCATTTTAAAACATAATGCAAAGCCCAGCAGGTAAATCCTATTCAATTATCCATGTATTGGAAAAGTTTTGTTCTGGTTCAGCTGCATAAACTTACAGAGGTCTCACCACACTTGCAACTCATTCTGACAATTCCCAATTAGCAGTCCCAAGCTTAGCCTCAAGCACAAAGCTCTATTTCTAAAAAAAAAAACATGCATATACTGCATATACCTTGGTTATACTATACATCACCGTGACACTGTTTTCTTCCTTATCACACTGTATAAGGTTGCTCTGCTACTTCATCTCCATCTTATCTCAAAAAACAGCAGAGGACATGCTGAAGTGCTCTCTGTCCACCAGAATTATTTCCGTGGTTTGTAGAGGGATGACTGAATATAAAGGTTTTGGGATGAGTGAAGGAAAGCACTTAAATGCTCATTCAAAATCTGAACAGTTAATTCCTTTTGACAAAATGATTTTGAGAGTACAGCTTAAGAAATTACATCCTTACAGTTTTTAGACAAAAAATGGTGGGCAAATTGGATCAAACAGTGATTTTCTCTAGTGTTTCACTCTATGTTCCACTATAACTCTTCAATTATCTTGAAACTATTCTGTAATTAGATTGCAAATGTATAGCTCTTACCATGAAAATTGCAAGATAATACATACATAAACATAACATCCATAACACATATAGGTACTACTTTAGAAAATATTTCATTGAATTAAGTGATAATACACTTTTTGGTCAGATCCCAAAGTAGGTAATTTAGAAATAGATGTGACAGACTGAGAGACAGGGACAAAGAATGAGAATTTCTTTGGAAAAAAATGCCTTATTCACCACAGACAAGCCTTTTCTTGTCAGTCAAGCCCCTGTGTTCTACAGATATTGCCAATGTTGGACTGATAGCATAATGGAATAATGAATGAGAAAGACAAACCAGCTTGAAGGAAGCACCTGTTGTGGTGTTGGTGGCCTCTTCAGACATCAGTGGTGTCTCACCCTGACAGTGCCAGCAGGTCTTTCCCACTGTGATGGATTGCATTTACAAACAGATAAGGAACTCAGTCCCTGATGGCTCATGCACTACAGAGAGCATCTTTTGGGTTTTTATGATGTCAGCTTAGGGTGGAAGAGTTGAGGGCCACAGACATACCTGGAGGACAAGTAGGAGCACAGGAGGTTCTCTTGTTCTTCTTTTCAGTGACTGCTCCAGGTCTCTCTAACTTTTCCCCTCTTTCTTCTTCCCTGAATAACTTTGCTTATCCTCACTTTACTTACCTCAGCACCTTTGTGAAGTTTTCTTCTCCCATTCCTTTCTATCCTTTCCCACATGCACTTCCATATCTGTCTTGCTTTTCTGTGTCTGCTTTCTTGCCTCATTTTCTTGTCACTCACCAATTCCTCATTGCTATCCTTCCCTTTTTTTCTGTTCTCTTAAATCTACAGGCATGTCACTGGTATGGATATAATACATTCTGCAATGGAGAGCACTCCACAGAGAAGGTACTTTTCATTCCTGTCCTCACTTCCAGCACAGTGGTTATCCTTTCCAGGTGCTGTCAGTCACCATCTAAGTTTTGTACACAACTGGCCAGAGGCGTCTGAGCCTCCCTCCCAGTTTCTGCTTACAGCAGCCCTGTTACAGTTCAAGGTAACTTGGATTTTTTGGATCTGGGAGATTAAGGTCTAACCTTGACACCACCAAGGGTCAGGTGCAGGCATAAAGTTTCATTTGACAATTAAATAAAAGCAAAGTGATATAACCCTGTGGAGGTATGGCACATATATTTCAAGACAAAAGAGACAGAGAGAGAAAAAGGAGAAGATATAAGGAAAAGAGAGAGAGAGAGAGAGATAAAGAAAGAGACAGGAGAAAAAAGAGTAAGAAAGCGAGAAAGACAAAAAAGAATGAGGGAAATGAGAGAATGATAGAAAGTCACCATCATGGGGCCAGTGAGGGTTTCTTGTTCCAGATGGCATTCCAGTCCTGGACAGGGCTTGATGCAGAATGCTGGGTCGGTGAAGGACAACAACAAAATGGGGACCTCAGTGTTGCTTATGTGCCCCCAAACTCCTGCCTTTCAGAGGAAAAAATTCGCTGCTCTTTGTTGGCCAAAGGAGAGGGGAAACTCATTTTTCCAGCTCTCATCTCCAGGAGGAAAACTGTCATTAGCATAAGTCTGTTGCCTGTTATCAGCAGGAGGCCAGAGATCTCCCATTCAATTCAGACAGTCATTGAGGACTGGTCCATCTGAGAGAACCTCCACCCAGCTTATCACTCAAGGTGTCCATCACTCAGGGCCATTGAAGACTGGACTTCAGGAATGTCATCTCCCAGGGGGTCTGATTGCCACATCCACCCAGTTTATCAGTCCTCATCACCTCCTAGGTGTCAGTCCTTATGGTGTTGAGTAGATCCATTTTTTTGGGGGGGTTTTGAGGCAAAGAAAATTCCACTGATTGGAACCTCACAAGCCCCCAACCAGCTAACCCCATAAGGGACAGGATGGAGTTGCATCCTTGGACTGGCCAAGGTTAACCTGGTCCCAGAGGTGCCCCTACCCAAGACCCAGGGTTCTCTCCTTCAAAACTTGGCCACACCTGAGCAGAGGATTCAGTATACCCCTCCCAAATTCAGGAACACTGACTTCATTTTGACCTTTGCTCTTAGCAGCAGAACATGACCAGGCAATTAATGACTACTGCAATTAGATATGCAGACAAGAAAGGTCATAAAAACATACATTGTATATTTAAACATCTTTCAACCCCTCTGGCAACAGAAGTAATTGTCCTGGCAGAGGACACCAACTAATCCCTCCAGACCATAGTTGGAGGACTGCCAGGTTGCTGCAACCAGGAAAGGACAGCAGAGGCTGAAATAGCCTGGATAACCCTGAAAACAAAAGAAAACAAAAGAAAACAAAGCAAAACAAAACAAAACAAAATACCAGGGAACCTTTGGTACTGCAGGAATATACTTATTACAGTAGTAATAGTTGCAAACGGAAGCCTGCATGATTTTTGATAATATCTTCATCATAACCTATAGTAGAAAAAAAATATTCTGTGAAGAAATGATTAAGAAATATTGGGATGAAAATGTATGAGCTGAGGATTTACGGAAATACTCTGCTGGGGCTTTGGGGGGATGGTGGCTTGGGTTTTTTTGTCATTCCTGTTACTTGTTTTCTGAATAAACAACCAACTCATAAGATCTACCAATGACAGTTTTTCCAACCTGTCCCAGAAAGTGGAAAATAAAGAGTAGATTTCTCTAAATGTATGTATCTTACTCTTCACAGCAGTTAACAAAATTCTGCTTGTTCTAGTAATAACAGTTTTTCCCTTACTATCTCTAATTTAAAAAAAGAATTGATTGACCATGGACTACAGAGGTACTGAATATCAATTATTAAGCCCACAAGTCACTGGTTTTATCTACACACTAGAAAACTAAGGACAGTTTAAAATTTATTTTAGCATTTAAAAGTGCAATATTTCCCTAAATGTGCTGCAGCTCTAATTAATCTTTGATAAAGTCTTCAAAAATTCACAGGAGGATGTGTAGAATGTTTCAGTTCTGTAAAATCTCCTATATTCACTGAGATCGTGAGATCTTTAAAATTCACTGCAAGATTAATATAATAATATATTTAACATAAGGTGGTTCTAATGGCGATATTTCACCTCCATTATGTGCCAGGTCTGGCAGCTGTGCCATGCTTTGCCTTTTAAATCCAGCTGTGTCTTCCCTGAACTGTCTTAATACAAGTTCTGTTCAAAGAAATATTAATCAGACTGACTAGACTGCTAGGACATAATGTTTCCACTACCTACTTTTTTTATCTATACTTATAAACTTTATATTGAGATATAAATTAAAACTTGAAGTGTTCCTGTTTACTTCTCCAGTTCATTGCCTGAAGCTCCCTTTAATTCTAAGCTGTCTGTTGAGCTATACAAATGATGCATGTGAGAATGCCATCAGCTTTGATATGATGCTTATTTCTTCCTGTTAATGAAAATATTTCCCATTTTTAATGCATATTTCGGGTGATTTAAGAAAATGCCATCCATATATTGCTTTAAGGTTCATCATGATGGAAAGGCTTTTTATTAAAACAATATTTTTCTCTAGTTTCAAGATTGGCACTTGCATCCTCTAATTCTGACAGTTTACATTATTTCTCTGCATAATAGGATTGAAGCAGTGGAAGATTAACAGGAGGCAATCTAATTTAATGGTTGCAATTATAGTTGATGAAGGAATGTGTTAATCAGGAAAAATATAACTCTGATGACTTCCTATATGGGGAAAAAAAAAAAAAAGTAGGGAAAAATGTTGAGAAATCTGTGCTGGTTGAGCTTGCTCATCTTTTTATCCACTTTTGTTCTAGAATCATACTTTTTTAATATATAGATTCTGGCATAAACTTGCATCCTAAAGTACAGTGGCTCTGTTAGCCTGATGGCTCAGCCCATATCAAATATTGAGGAGTGAGGAGTTACTCAGACTCCTTCACTAACACCTGGATAGTTACTGATGGAAGAAAACCTCTTATTAAGTCATCTGTTTAGACAGGGCTCATTTCCATGTAGCAGAAATGATCTGTGGGATCACTTCTCTGTCTCAGCTGGTTTATGCACATACATAATAATTTGAGAAAATTGTACCAGGATATTTTTTTGCCAATATTTCCTAAAGAGAAATAAACTACAATCTGCCTGGTAGTCCAATACATGACATAGCATGTAGCAGGGTACTCTGACCTCACTGACCAACCTCTCAAATAGGGTTCAGAGAACTGCTGAACTTCTTCCCTCCTTGAAAGTGGTTGAGAGGATGTGTTTCCCTAAGACAATATATATGGTATTATTTAGTTATTATCAATATGACACAGAAGATAATTTAAAGGCTTACAGCAATTTAATCAAATGAAAGTTGACTCTGGCAGAGCACATTTCTTCAGTTTTGTCTCATATTTCAGGGGGTGAGGGAGAAAGGACTGACCTTTCCTTCCCAGATGTCCTGAGTATCCCCAGCCTTTTTCTCCACACATCCAAACACATAATAGGGTGGTACTGCTTCTGCATCCTTCACCCTGACATGGTGGAAATCTTGGTTCTTGAGACACTCCTGCAGTCATCTCAGTGGACCAGCAGCTGTTGGCCTCATCAGGGCTGTCAGTATGGGGTGATTTTCAACTCTACAGGACAGAACAAAACTTTTGTTCAGTTACCACTTGAGCCAAACTCTACCCCTTTTCCCAACCGCTTCCCTCCCAAAGAGAAAAAAAAAAAAAAAAAAAAAAAAGGAAGCAAACAACAGCCTTCACTCTGCATTCAGATATATTTATACAAAGTCCACCTGGCCAAAAGTTTCATTTCCATCTCAGGGGAAATTTCCATGAGTTATGGAAAACAAAGGGAAATATTCACTGGACAAAAAATTAACACCTCACATAAATATTTGCTGTAGAACTTCATATGTTTGAAGATTGATTTTATGACAATAAAATATATTCTTCATGTATTATGTATAGTCTACTGCACACCTTCAGTGAAGCATAATTCTCCAGAGCTCTTCCACTGACTAACAGTCCTTGATCCTTCCAAGCAGGAGGAGCATCCCTTCTCAGTACCACCTCTGCTTGCAGAGGTGTCTGCAGACTTTGGGTCTACCCCAGTCACCACCCTGTAGGAATAAGGGATAAACAGGGGCATGTAGTAAAGATGAAATCATTGCTGTGGCATTGTTTCCTCTCTCCCTGCCATGTGTAGTGGTGACCTCATAAGATTTCTAATGAGAACCACACCAGAAGAAGTACAAAATGGTCACAGAGAATTGTTTTTGTGAAGAAAATATTCTTCTCTACCTTTCTTTAGCACCTTAGTTGTCACAATACTGCCCCTCACCAGCAGAGCCCTGAAGACCAGAATTAACTTTTACTATCACTTTGTACTGGGACTACCACTTTTTGATGAAACCTAAGAAACAATTATTATTATTCTCATCATTATCTTTTGAAGCATGTAGAATTAATGGCCTTAATGCTATGAACACTGAAGGACTGCTAATTTTAGAAGTACTGAATACTCTTTGAGGAAGACTTTTGACTCCTTATTACCTGTACTAGAACAGAAATATTTCTATCACCTGAGGAAGCTGAACAAGTGTTTTTGTTTCAAGTGACCAACCATCTATAGCAAACAGACAAGCTATAGTGAAATGTTCGCAGATAGAAATTTTTTTATTAAATGATTTAATTACTATTTAGTGAATAGTTGTGAATGGCAATTGTATTTGTATGATTCATGCTCCATGGACAAAAAAGTCCATATTTGTAATAGGAAACTCCTGCAACTCCTATGTTACCTGGTTTTAAACCCGATCATCTAGGTTTTCTAATTTTGAAATTTTCTCTCAGAAATTTTCTTCTGTGCTTGGCACAGTCTTCTGCATTTGCTTAGCATTTTTTTTTCTAAGATCTTAATTGTTAAAATTGATTCTTAGAGAAGTAAATGCCATCGCTCCTTAGAGTTTGAAATATTTGTTGGGCCTCCATGATATCCCATTGGAAAGCAGACTTTTCAAATGCTCTGTAATGTAGCACACATTTACTCCTGTTCTCCTAGGAAAGCTGTAATTGTTCTTTCCAATTGGTCTGGAAATGAATTATGAATACTAATTTATTAGAAGTACTGATACATATTAATTCAGGATACAACAAAGAGCAGAAGAATTCATTAAAAATTAATTTTTATTTCAAGTCCAGTTAGGAAGTTGCCATTTAAGAAAAGATGGGCCATACATACCTCATTTTTCATCCATAGATTATGTTTTGGTTTGAACCACCCTGTAGAATACTAAATCAACAGACTCTTGTTCTTCTGAGGAATCTTATGTTTGGGAATTTGTGATCCTAAGAAAAAGAAAAAAGATTCTCTTTTGGAAAAAAAACCCACAAAAAACTAACAAACAAAAATAATAAAAAAAAACCAAAACAAAACCAACAACATCAAAAAAAAAAAAAACAAAAACCAAAAAAAATCCCCAAACAAACAACAAATTGTTTATAGAAATCAAGGTGCATCTTTACACCTTTCAGATCCATAGGGGGAAAAATGGGATGTCACTTGTGCTTTGAAAGACAGCGTCACATCCTAATATGAATACTGACATGGTAAAAGAAAGAAAAGAAATGGAAATTAAAGTAATGAATAGAGGATATAAGCGTAAGGAGCCATTTGGAACTTTAAAATGAGCTTACTGGAAACAGAAGTGGAAAAACCATTGGACTGAAACATTGAATGACAGGGATGGAAGAAGAAAGTGTGGAGGAAACCTTCCCTTGGTGCACACACAACTGAAGTGGTTTCAGGAACACTTAAGCAGGAGGATATTAGCTGGCTCAGCTCAGGAATTATTTTGAGGTACTAAGGGGAACAGAAAAGGTGATTATAAAAAGGTTCAGCTTTGTGAATAATATTTAAACATTTTCCAGTACTGTAATACACAACAGGAAAATCTACTGCTATTATGCTAAACACTGTAGAATAAGAGGAAACTTTTCAACAGCTAATGTGTATGGCAAGAGAAGGAATTCAGGGTAGGTATGAAAACATGTTCAAGAAGAGAAAGAACTGAGGAGTTTAGCAACATATGAGTTGTGCAATTAGAAGTGATCAAAAAACAATAGAGCTTTCCACACCTGCAGTTTTCAGGGATGGCACAGAGACAAGGAGGAAACAAAAACTGAAATTAAGAAAAAATAGGATCTGGTCCAACCCAGCTACTTATGTTTTGTTAGAGAAGTAGAATGAGAGCTGCTGTTTCTACCTTAGAAGCTCCTGACAGAGCTCTTTCTGTTTTCTGAATCATCCCTGTTGAAGCCTGGCTACTGAACCACTCCTGTAAAAGCATCAGCAAAGCTGGACATATCCCACCTGGCTTCCAGCTCCTCCAAATCCACCTTCTTCTCCCTCAACCTTGCTTGAGAAATAGCTACAGCCATTTTCCTCATCCCCTTGAGACACCAGGACGGATGGACCAAGCCTGGGGCCACCTGAGCACCAAGAGCATGTAACAAGTAACATTGTATGAATCAAATACAGTTGCTTTTCAAGATTTTTCTTTTAGTTTAAAGAGAGAGACATAACAAATAGGCAGCAAGAGAACTGAGCTCTTCTGTTTAGGCAGTGTTCCTCTGGCACAGATTCAGAGTGTGATCAACAAAGACCTTAAAGATCTTTTATGACACGTTTGCAACTACACTTTTAGGCTATTGAATCTGTAATTAGTTCAAACTTCCTATCCATTAATATATTATAAAAATTTCTACACTACTGATTTCATCAAGAAGGGAAGCAAGGAAGAGAAGGGGGAAATTTTGTTCATTCTGGACAGAAGAGTTGTGATTTGAAGGACACTGCAATTTTTCCTTCTGGCTGTTTCTGTTGTCTTTGCACAGGACTCCATGGTGTGACACAGGCCTGTCCTATGTCACCTCATCCTTGTGTCAACCTAGGGCTGACAACATTCAGAGCCTTTGACACTGCTGCTTTGGAAAAGCAATCAAAGGAATGTCTTGAGTGATGCATTGCCAGGGTACAGTAGTCAAAGAAATGTGGGTCTGGCCTGCCGTGGCAAAAAAAAAAAAAAAAAAAAAAAAAAAAAAAAAAAAAAAGCAGCCATCTGGCAAAGTCATTCTGTATAGGAAACAAGAAAAAACATTTGCTTTTAATTGTCATCAGGGAGGTCCATGCCCTGCTTCTGAGTGAGATTTTTTTCCACTCTAAAACTTCAAAACCACAAAATCTTGCATTTTTTTTATTTTTCACTTTTTACTCTAAAAAGGTTAATGAAGGATTGAGATAGTGTTTGCTTTTTTTTTATGTCCAAGTGGGAGTGATGGGTGGAGTGAAATTAACTTATGTGGAAGAGGCAGGAAACTGCTGGAGGGGAACTGAATTATGGAGGCACTCAGAATGACACATTAGAAAGAGGACAGATTTTCACTGAATATACAGAAACACCTGAGTTACAGAAGACCCTGGGGAACCTACAGATGCACTTGCTCAGGTGTAAAAGAGTCCTATGTGCCCTAACACACATGGAGGACCCATGTCTTGACTTGAGATGATGAATCCTGCTGGGATTCTGCTCCTCAGTTGCAGTTCTTTTCCTTTGAGGTTGGAAGTGCCCTCAGAAGAAGCTGACACTTCTGATTTAGTTCTTACTGACAGACTTCCTAGGGGAATTTGGTAATCACTTTATGAAAAAACTTGGAGCCCTTGGGAAGTGAGGATAGATTAATAACTTATTGAAGATCTGAGTATCTGCAGGAGACATCTCTAAAATTACCTCTCCTTATGAGTAATGTACTTAAATGCTGTGTTAGTAGCATCCATATTACCAGAGATCAGGAGCAATTTCATTCTTAGACCCCACTGCTAACAAAAAAAAAAAAAAAAAAAAAAAAAAAAAAAAAAAAAAAAAAAAAATTATAATGGAGCAGAGTCTGCATTACAGAAAGAAGAAAATGCATTGATGGAATCTAAATATCAAACATCAATGTGTTGGCTCCATCAGCAGCACAAACCTCCAAACCTTTCCCACAGCAGGTGAGGCCTACTTTACTTCTTTCCACATTTCCCTTCTCCTGCTAAGATCTGAGATGAGGATCTGAACCTCTCCATAGCAGGAATAGCCCTTTCCTACAGCAGGGACACCTCCCTTCCAGGGACATGTGGGATACCAGCACCATGCTGGGGGCAGCCTCCCAAGAGAATCATAGAATAGAATCTGAGAATCT
The DNA here is from genome assembly GCF_036169615.1 of Heliangelus exortis. Taxonomy (NCBI): domain Eukaryota; kingdom Metazoa; phylum Chordata; class Aves; order Apodiformes; family Trochilidae; genus Heliangelus; species Heliangelus exortis. The sequence goes on along the minus strand of NC_092424.1, from coordinate 10,692,193 downwards.
TTTTGGATGGAAAAGACCCATAAGATCATCAAATCCAACCATTACCCAGCATATTACGAAGTCCAGCACTAAACCATCCAATCCTAAGCACCACATCTGCATGTCTTTTAAATCCATCCAGGGATGGTAAGTCCAACACTTCCCTGTGCAACCTGTTGCAGTGACTGACAACCCTTCAAGTGAAGAATTTTTTCCTAATATCCAATTTAAAAGACCAAGTCTTGAGGCCAAATGAGATCAGAACATCCCAGTAACAGCTGGAGTGACATAAAAAGGTCATCCCATCCACACCACAAACAATGGTGTGGATGAAACTGGCTGGCCCTGTCATACATTTGTTTTCTTTTTTAGCATAAACTGTTGTTAACAAAATGAAATGTTACTACTGAACAACACTCTGTCCCCAGGATTTCCAGTTTTCTGTTTGTTAGTTTTGTGAATAATTTTTTTCCTTAGAAAATTTCTTGTAACCTATTTTATTTGTTAGTAAAAGTAAAATACCAGGAGCCGTCCAGCTGGGTAAGTACAACAGCCCATTAGTATAAAAATGGTACATGAATTGGCCATCTCACAAAACTTTAGAAATTTTTCTTTTCCTGTTTGACATCCTGACTTTCTCTGTATATTTTGAGCTTTACTTTGTAGAATTTAAGTGTTTTTTCCAGGGCTCAGCTGGAATTGTCATAGTCAACATTTTAAAATCTCAGATACGAATTCGTTTAATAGCAAAGTTGAAGAGGCAAAGACCTGAGATAAAATGTTAAAAAAATTTTAACATTAAAGTACAATTTCTTATAGATTATATATAATATCTTCAATACAGCAATATCAAAATAAACCAGATACTTGAGAAATTTCATTAATGCCTCATAAAAATTCACACACCCCTTGTGGCAGAATAGAATAGAAAGAATGGAACAAAGAGAATGGAACATAATATTTCCATTTGATGGGACCTGTGATGTTCATCCAGTCCAGGTGCCTGAGCAGTTCAGGGCTAACCTAAAGTTTAAGCATGTTATTAAGGGTTTTATCCAAATGGATCTTAAATGCTGACAGGCATGGGATATTGACCACCTCTCTGGGAAGCTGCTTACGGTATTTGACCACTCTTTAAAGAAATACTTTCTAATGTCCAGCCTAAATGTCTATTTCCTTATCTCCAGTTCTGGTACCAAGAAGTAACGAGGGAAAAGACACACATTTCTAATTACATTTTTCCCCTTTTTACTTACACTACATACATCAGTTCAGTCTGAATGGCTCATCATCTTCAATTATAAAACTTTGACAATCTGTAGAAATAGGATTTTAAAAAGGTGTCATTAGAGTAACATATTTGTTCTAGGCTGAGCCCAGATCTTCAAAAAATTCCAATAAGCCCAGGTAATGTGGTTGCTGTCTCTCCATTTCAAAGCACCAGGGCTGTCACAGATCCCTGTGTCCATGGCCTGTACCACCTGTAAGAGGCAGCACAATCCAGGATGCTGCTAGTGTTGCTTCTAGCAACCCCAGATAAAGAGATCTCCTGCCTACCTGAGACTTTGAGGGGGAACTGTGCTTTGAAACATCAGTCTCATCAGCAAAAAGCTCTGTTCATTAGAATTGTTTGCCTGTCCTCCAGAAAAGGAAAGAGAGGTATCTTTAGGTCTGTATCTGCAAAGTTACAGACTGATCTAGCCAGTAGCACCTGCAAAGTAAATTTGTGGTGATTAAAATGTATTGTCTGTCAGTCCCTTCAAGCTCCTGGTCTTATTAAAATCAGAGAGCAGGCATAGGACTGAGACAGAAGAAATGCTTTACAGGATAAGAAGGATGGATGGCAGCCCCTTGGCATCACTTACTTCATTCAGCTTGAGACGCTGAAAGATTATTGTTATAGCAAGGCTGAAAAACAAAATTTTGTGTCTGTGTTTTTTAAATGTTGAACTGGAGAAGGATAAATATGTCCTCTACTTCTTAAGCCTAAACTTATTAATTCCTTCTGATCTTTTTTTCTCTTCCCAGCTTGCAAGGCAAATTAAGTATGTAAAGGATCTGTTCACATTTGTTACACCTCAGATGTAATCTACCCAAGGCTGTGGAATATCAGCAGTGTGGCAGAGAAAAAGAAGCCAAATTATTGTCACAGGGCACAGCAGACCCTATTCAGCTAATAGGGGGATCCAAACACAGCAGCAGCAAACAAGCACACGTGAGGCTACAGCATCACATTTTAAAACAATTCAAATCTTCCAATAATGTGCTGTGGCATTTCCACACCTGTTCACCACATTCCTTGCCTTAAAGTTTGCATGTAACCACATTTGCTCTTTTTACCCATGCTCATTGGCTGTTCCAGAGGACTGAACACCTTCCCACTACATTCTCTTTCCCCACCTTCTCTGGCACCATGATTAAAAAATGTAACTTTTTCCATTTAAACCTTTCAATAAAGTACTGCAAGCTACTCATTGCTAAAACCAGCTCTGTATAAGGCACTGATTCTCCACAATGCTTGACCAGCACATGGTGGCTGGTAATGCACTCATATAAAACTTACCATCACATTAGGAACCAAGAAGGAAACACTCAGAAAGGTAGGAAATGCTAAAGGATTTCTGCCTCTCTCAATTAGCAGAGAACACCTTGACTCTTATGGGGGACACCCATGTTTGCAGAAAGAAAGAAAGAAAGAAAACAGCTTTCTTGCCCAGGAGATTTTGGTTTCTGGCTATGTCCTCATGCTTTCCTGCTCTCTACCTCTAGTCCACTATATAGTTTTTGCCCTCCCTTGATAGCTTAAGCATTTACTGCAAAGTTAAGACAACCCTTGTAGTTACACTGTTTCTGCAAGAGGTACTAAGGATGGTTTGTGCATCCTTCTGGTTTAAACATGTATCCATTGCTGCTGGCATTTGCAGAGTAGACTTATTAACCCATGTTGTTCTTCTAGTTGAATATTCTTGTGTAAATGAAAAATTCTTTGGTTTTGAAACCAGCATTTATAATCAAAACATAAATTTCTATTCAGTTTATAGCAGCAAGGCATCTGAGTAGCAGACTGACCTTTCTAATCAAAGAAGAGGAAAGAGAATAATGGAGAGCTGGAATGTCTCAGCTTCAGAACAAGTCTTTCAGCACAACTCCAATTTATAGAACATTTTTTTCTAAAAGTTTCATTTTCTTGTCAAGGCACAACTAAAACGGATTTAGAGAATGGTGTTGTGAAAAAATAGTTGTCCTTTCTCAGTTTGCCTAAGTTCTTGTCCTCCTCTCAATGCTTGTCAAGGTTTGGCAGTGCAAGCTGAGGTTTGGCATGAAGACAGTGAGGAGATCCTTTTTTCTTCTAACTCTGCTAAATTCATGGGCTCATTCTGAGGCACCTCCTGAAGCCACCTGGTGCTCAGCAGGCCACTCTCAGTAGTCCACATTAGTCTTCTAACTTAACTCCAAAGACCAGCTGTGTCTTCATCAGATTAGGCTGCTGGAGACCTTAGTGGAGACTTTGAAGTGTTCTGCTAATATGAAGTAAGTCGCATTTTATTCTGGACATATTTAGGAGGAAAAAATACCAAAACAAACAAAGTCAAAACAGAGAAATCACTTCGAAATATTATTATGTGATATTGACAGAATCCATGCTGCTTTAAGGGGCACCAGCCTCTGGATCCCTACTACTTTAAACCATTACAGTCTGAGAAGAAAGCTACTGTACTAGGGTCTGAAGACATCATTTCAGAGGTGAAAAGATTTTGTCTAACATCGACTGAAAGCCAGAATGCACCGTACCTGGGATCCTTCTCTCCTTGTCCTTGAGCCTCATGGCTTACCACCTTAAGGGACAACTACTGAATGCATCAGAGTGGATAAAGTTGAAGGAGTTAATGTAGATTTAAGATATAAACTCCCGCAAGGCAATACTCCTCAGCCCTCTTGTTCATGCTAAGGAAGATCCATTTGCTAGCAATTCCTGAAACTTCCTCCTTCACTTCTCAGTAAGCCACAGCAGGATATGTTCTTTATGGCTGGCATATCTTTCTCAGTTGCAGGTCATCTTTCAGTCTTTTCTCTTTTTCATCTAAAAGGCAGGAAAAATGTACAGAGGACTTCACAAACTTCACAAAGCTTCAGAATGCTATGTCTGTATGTGCATGTTAATTCTCACCCTCTACAGGCTATAGGTCTGCAATTTTTTTTACACATCTCTTTCTCCTATTTTATTATTTATTACTGATAACCCTGGATATCTTTACCAGAGCAACTCCATAAGTAAAGCTTTCTTACTGTAATGATACAAGATACTTATGGTACAGCAGATGGCTCTTGTTTATCATGGCAAACATCTGTGTGAAGAGAAATAATTGCCTGTAAAGATCTCATATAGTCTTCAAGTAAGAACTACTATATTTAACACACAGCAGTAACTAAAAATGCCTGGAAGAGGTGTATGATCAAGGAGAAGGACTTTTAAAAGCCTCTAACCTGATATATCTATTTCCTTATTAGAGTTTGTGCTTGACTCTTATTAAAGTTATACACAACTTGTGAGATGAAGTCATACCCCTAGAGGACTGATTTTTTCATATTTCTTCAAAGTTTCATAAGATTCATGAGTTTTCTTATTAAAATAAAAAATTTACCTAAATCTATTTCATGTTATTCTTTACACAATTTTTTTCATAGATTGAAAGCTTGTAAATTCTTCCCTCCACCTTCTTTGGGGCTACTTGTCTTTGAGAAAAATCTTGCTTTCACTGGAAAAGAACTGATGAAAGTGGAATTCAGCTTAGAAGTAGAGTTAGAAAGCTTCTGCAAATTTGTGAAATCCCATTTTTCTAAGAGGCTGAGAAGAATTTGGGACATTTTTCAGTAGTAGAGGAGCGCAGACGCAACAGAACTCATCTGTGGTTAGAAAAGGGGTATGAATAGTTTTAAGTATGGGAAGAAAAAGAAAAGAAAAACTATTTTGTTATTAAAAAGGATATAGAGTACACAGACGAATTAAACTAGATAGGTGGAAAAACTTTCTAATAGCACAGAGCACAGAAATGACTATTCAAGGTCTTTAGGAAAGTTAGAAAAACATGCAAAAGGAAAAATGAATCTCCCTGGGTGGGAAACTCTTAATGTCCTTTCCAACATTATGATTCATGATGTTTATTCCACATAATAAATTTATCTTACAAGCATTACTATGTCTCTTTCATTCTGTCTATGATATATGTCACTTTTTGCCTTCTTCCAAAAAATATCTCAAACTTCCCTGCTATTCCAGTGAACAGTTGCCTGTTTAGAAGTTTATAATTCACAAAATCTTCTCTTTTTCACCTATGATAACATATGTAAAAACTTCATTTCTCTCTTAGGAGAGGAGTTAACTCTTAGGACCTGCCCAATTAGAAAAAATTTTAATTAGAAAGAATTTTTTCACGGAAAGGGTGATCAGATATTGGAACAGGCTGCCCAGGGAGGTAGTGGACTCTTCGTCCCTGGAGACATTTAAAAAGAGACTGGATGTGGCACTCAGTGCCATGGTCTAGTGACTGCAGCAGTAGTTAATCAAGGGTTGGACTCGATGATCTCTGAGGTCCCTTCCAACCCAGCCTATTCTATGATTCTATGATTCAATATATTGGATTGTCTATATTCCACATAAGCAAATCTTCCCTTCACTCATGTTTTTGAAAGTTACTTGTATCAAAAACAAAATCCAGCATAACTGTGAAACTAAGCTAATAAAATTTCTGTTTTACCTTAGAGAGGTTTTTCAGCCATCTATCTGTGGGCCCTTGGGCAAGTCTCTAGACCACTCCTAAGGGACCTGTGAAAGACAATAAAAGCAACCAAACCTGCCTATTGACAGTAAGCTTGAACTCCTTGTACAGGGATGTACAAGGAATGTCTTAGGGGACCTGCAAAAGAGAAGTGCTTACTCTAGAGAAATACACCTGAAATAGTAAGTTTGCTTTGTGAATATTTTGCTTTGACTTCCATTAGACCTTTAACTCTGGCAGAACTTCATGATTTAGCAAGACAGATACAGTCATGAGACACCAGTATGGTGGGAGACTTGTATGAGACCATTCCAGATCTTGCAGCACAGATCATTAACAGAAGATGGATTTATTTCACACACAAAATTCTGGTTTATGCCAAATGACAACAGAGATAAATAATTTTCCAAGAATCTGAGACATTGTCTTTCAGCCTGAATAAAAAAAATAAAAGGAGCACTTAAAACTAACACCTTTATGATGACCCAGATTATATTAAAAGAAAAAAAAAGGCAACATTTGTCTAGGTGTTTATAGCATACACACGTGAAGCCATAAAGCTGGATGAATAGGAATAAGGGTATCTAATTTGATTTTCAATGCTGATAGCCATGGCCCTCTGGGACATAGTGGGACAGCAGCAACAGGAAGGCAAGAATATCTCATCTTTGGGAAATGCTCTCAGAACCACCCCAAGAGGTGACATCTGGTTGGTATTCTTGGCTGTCACAGGCAAGATGCCTGACCTCCACACAACTGATGGTATCTCAGGTGGAAGCCTCCCATAACAATAATAAAATCTGGCTTCACAGATAAATGAATGTCCAAGGTAACACCAGGAAACTGTCTGTGCATCATTATCCTTACAGCAGTAAATGTGGTTTTCTGACTGCATATGGAGACACAATGAAAGTCAAATGGTTGAGAATTTCAGTCCTGTTCTCTGTAATATTATTTATGGAAAAAAAGAACCTAGATAATTTCATTTCCTGAAACCTGGCTATGTACTGGGTTCACACAAACATTCAAGAATACAAAAAGCAGTAAGATTATTACATCTACTGTATTTAATATTAGTAATTAACATCTTCTGAGGCAACAGAACAATTTAATCTCCTTCTTGTCTTCAAACACTCAAGTCTGAAGTTGAACTGTTAAAGCTTTCAAAGAGCTAACTAACCACTATAACAATTCTTGAAGAAAAATCCCCCATTCTTTCTTTGAAACCATACTCTTAAAATACACTGCCATCTCCTCATCATAATTAAAAATTTTTAAGTATGCCAATTAGATCGTGTCTTGCTCTTAACAGATTTTGATTGCACTTCTGAACAAAATGTTGTGGGAATCAATTCAATTCTCAGAAGGGGCTCAAAAAGCTTTTAAAATAATTTTTCTGATTCATGAAAGCATAATCTAAATGAAGCTGTGTTTTCATATGAGGTTTTACTCCTTAATGCATGTTGTATTAAGCAATACTGCTCAGAGCAATAGTCCTAAGAGTTCTAAGAGGCACCAAGAAGTTTGTTTAAGATGCAGTAAACAAAACAAATTTATTGGTCCCTTCTACAGAACAGACATTTATTTTTTTTTCCGCTTTTTAGAGAACAGGTTTTAACTTCTGGCATTTTTGCCTTATATTGCATACAAACTGAACTACATGTGAATGCATGGGCACAGTGACAGTGAATCTTTTCAAGGGCTATTACTGTTTAATCTGTTGCTTTAAGGAAAGGGAGAACATAAGAGTGGAAAAATAGCCAATGGTATCAGGAGCCCAGCCTGTCAGGATGCGAGAGGGACTGGAGCTTCAGCAGGTCTGAAGCCCTCTCCCCACTAAGGGTGAGTTGGAAGACAGGAGACCCCAAGACTACCCATCTCCTGGCTCTCAGAACATCAGGAAATTTTCTTTTTCTTCCTTTTGAAGCACCAACTCTTTCCTAGGACCATGCATTATGGGAGGAAATGGCAAGTAGCTTATGTGTAAGGCATAAGGAACATTCCATGGAGAAGATTCTTATATTCAGTCTACTCTTGTTATATTTAAAATAGCTAGGAGCACATTAATATTTCCTTCTAGGTTCTGTGAATAAATCTCACCAAAGTGAATTAAACACATGAATAAGGGTGCAGAATAACAGTACAATATAAATGTCCCCTAAAGATGCAAGAAATTTTAGAGTGACACTGTAATAAGAGGAGGTCATACAGTCCTTATGTGGCTATTCTATTACCCCACACATTCCCCTTTAAAGCACAAAAAAGTTTCAGAATAGCAAAACATACCTACAAACCTGCCCCCTTCAAACTCCTTGTTTTTCACAGAATCATTCTGTTTGAAAAATACCTTTGAGATCATCAAGTCCAACCATTGACCCAACTCTAACAAGCCTGGTGCTAAACCATATTCCTAAGCACCACATCTATAAGTGATGAGACCATTTCCTCTAATCCTGCTTTGACTAATTCTTACTATTAATGGGTAACATCCACTTGTCTTAAGCCTCTCAATGCCTCTCTGCCCCCCTGCATCTCCTCATCCTCACACCCTATGGTGCTACAGGTGAGTGATGTTGTGCCTGGACTTCGGTCTCCATTGCAATTTTCATCAGTTTTTAGACAATCTCTCAGAAAGATTTTATAATTATTGTCAAAACCAATGTGAAAAGGAGAGTTAGCAAATGCTTTGCATGCCATTACTACTGATATTAAGGTTTCTGATTTAAAAGAATAACCCTGAAAATTTATCACCTTATCCTCTGTAGGAGCATCTGGGAATTTCCCCCAGCTAAAGCCTAACTGGCAAGTAGGCCATAATGGAGTCCTGAAGGATTATAGAAGTAATTTTATCATCTCATGCAAATGTTCAGTTGATACTTGCATAAAATTTTAATTGAACTGCTGTTGAAGATTACAAATTAATCTGAATTTATTATGTAGTTCTAAATGGAAGAGACAGAGAAGATAGGAAATACAAGCTGTCTTGTGCTGATGATAAGTTTCTGAAATAAAATATCCAGTATCCCACTCTAGAGGGATAAAAAAGGACAGCCAAACAGAGAGGAGAATTCTGCAGCCCAAACATCTGCTCCTGTTAAAATCTAGGTTATGCTGGGCTTCAGCATCAAAATCTATTAAAAGAAAAGAGAAGAGAAACTCATATGAAACTCATGGAATGGGGAAATGGAGTCACACACTGCCTGAAATGTCTCAAAAAATATCTGCAGAAGCCTTTTCTTCTTTTCCTGTTTTTCCTGATATATTTTACATGAATTGATTAGTAGACATAATTTGAAATAAACTTCAGAACTAAATAAAAGTGTAGCGTTACTCATATCAGGTAATTTACTTAATAATTTGTTGATAAAATGGTAGCACATGCACTACAAGACTGTTAATATATATCTTCTGACCTGTGACAAAAACGCATCCATATTTTATTTCAGTTGTACATTTTTTTCATATTCCATTAAGGATCTACTCTCCTTCCATGCTGAATATGCCATTCCAGTTAAAATATACTCCATTTAAATTTGTCTTTATTACAGACCAGGGATTGATACTTAGCTCCCTGATCTACTTTCAGGTGATCTTTTAAAGAATAAGAACTTTTTGGATTTTCTCCTGAGACCACATTGTCCACATTTAATTACAAATCTCATTTCACCTCATTATTCTGGAACTTGGGCTTTTGGTTTACAACTTTTAGTTTGTATCCTTTTCCAGAGTATTTTCATATGATTATAATTCACATATTTTCTGCAATGCTGATTAGAAGCTTTTTTTTGGAGGTCAATTAAACCCCAAAATCTGTACAGTGGGGTCAGCTAATTACATGCAAACATGAGCAGCACCCCACTCAGCACAAGAGAAGCAACAAGATCAGTGACTCTGTTAATCATCTTTCCCACTTTATTCAAGTAGCATTCCAGTTAATTTATGGGCTCCCATTTTGGGGTGACAGGCTTGTCCTTCTTAAGGTTTCTGTGGGTGAGTGGCCATGTGGGAGGATGAAGTGGTGTGTGCAGAATTTTAGTTCTGAAGGAAAAATGAGTTTTTAAAAATTGCGGTTTGTACTAAGTGCTGGTACTTGCAGAATCCAGGACTGGTTTTTACCTCCTTTGAGTTCCATTATTGTGTTCCAGCTGCTGAGAATTTCATCTCCTGAGACTTTTTCTTCTTTTTTGTTTGTACAATTGTAGAACATTTCCTTCTAGTTACTTGATTTCAGTGTCCTGAAATCAAGCATTCTGCTAAGTAGGTTGTGCCAGCTTGTAGGGCACTCTGAAACATCAGGACTGAGGCTGGGGCTTGGATCTGTACTGACAGCCCAGGCTGTGGTGCTGGGCAAAGCCTCCTCTAGGCACAAGATTTAATCATGCCAAGTGAAAGGCAACAACTTAAATTATTGCACTGACTTTTTGGAAATCACAAATGGCAGAATGGGAGTCATATTTTGTGGATAAAGCCAGGGCTATTTCAGGGCCAGGAGAGGTGGAGAACCCCTTCCTGATTCATCACCATCTGCTACCATCTAAAAGTTACAGCATCTGCTCTCCAGATGTGTTGCCAGTGCATCCAGCAGCAAGGTAACACCAGCAGCACCCCAGGTCCATGAATCAGGAGCAGGTGCTGCCACCAGCTTTAGTAACATCTCAGAGAACTGTCAGGGAGAGCAAAGCACAGACACCTCCCTCCTGTAAACTACAGAAGCCTAAAGCTCTTCCTGATGAAGAAATGAATTTTCTCTGATAAGTGCTGCACTCTGGTAGTTTGCATCACTTTGGAGAATTTGAAAGCAGAATAATTGGGATGCAGCAGTACTTGTAAACAATTTCTGTGCTAAGCTCTATTTATCATTTTTATAAAAGAGTATTTTCACGTTTTTTATTATAGCAAAAATAACTATGATATAGAGTGGCCTTCCAGTAGTGTCAATCAAGAAATATGGGGGGAAAAAAGCCCGGTAATTTGATCAGCTGCAGTCACCTATTTTATCTTGAATCAGACATATATAGTTATCCCCAATAAGAACAAGGTTCAGGTGAATGCTCACTTGATGTTCATTGTTTCAGCCTTTCATAATGAGCAGACTTCTTTTCGGTGTAATTAAGAGGGTTTTTTTTAAGATTTTAACATTTGATAAGAAAATACAACAAAAAGCATCACTGCAAGAATGCTGTGGCACGTTTTGATTCAACAGCTGTATAGCACACATGTTCAGGCAACAACAACACCTTAATAAATCCCATTAGTTCCCCTTCCCCTGAGGTCTTTGCTGCCTGTTTGACTGAGTAAGTTCTGCCTTTATTAGTTATGACAGATCAGGCTTTGGTTTTCATCTCTCTGAGGAAACATCACACTGTTATTTTAAGGTGAATTGCTCCGTTCAAGTAATGAAACTACCTTAAGCTCTCAAGACATTTAATGCAGGGAAGCTTTTTTAGTCAAATAGTTTCATGCTTTGTCTGACAGAAGGATTACTGATGATGAAGAAAGCAGAAGAGAGTAGATAGAATGGACAAGGATCCTCCTGGGTTTTCAGTCCAAAAGTCCTGGAACAGGCATGTGAAAATGATGCTTCCCTGGGCTCCAAAAACATACATCTCAGAAAGATGAGTGAATCACTTTGTCTTTCACCTTGTCTTTTACCTTGTGTAATTTTTATAATTTTAACATAATACCTCTGAAAATGCTAAGACATCCAGCCACAACAGTACAGATGGGCACAGCTGGGATGTCACAAAGATCATTGCTGCACATGTGTACCTGTAAGCTCACCCGAAGAGCTGAGTCAGAATATGCAGTTGGAGAATAAAAAAACAACACTATCTAATTGTGGCTTTCTGAAAACCCATCTCTCCAAAATAAGTAGTATAGATTTTGCTTGAAGTCCAAAACCTGTGGATTACAAAAAACTGCTCTGGGACAGCTCATTTGTTTCTTACATGCCTTAGAGCCATATAGAATTTGTGTAATGGTATTTCTGCTCTCCATTCTGTGCCCTCCACTTGGCTTTCTCTCTGCTGTTGTATCATCTCTGCACAATGAGCCAGGATACCATTGGACTTCCTACAATGACAACAGCAACTCATACAGTTACACTGGAAGGCAATATAATGCACAGGTAACTCAGATTGCTGTCTCTGATGCACGTGGCAATGGGCAGACATCAACAGAGAATCAATGGTGGAAACTTGCATTCTTTGAATTTTTAAGACCTGATGAGTTTCAGTCCTTAGTAGGACTGATTAGCTGAAACAATTTTGTGTCCTAGGAAACTTTCAGTGTTTTCCTCTTCAGCCTCACTACTGCTTTACTTCACTTTTCTAAGGCTTAATGACCTATAGTGTTGTCCTATTAACACAATTAATAATTAAACAATCAATACTATAGAACTCCTTGCCACACCCTGTTGTTAGCTCTCCGTGGTTTAAAGAAATGGACTATGCACATGCCCTTTCAGAGCTGAGGAATTTTTAAGGCATTGAAGGTACTTTTCTGACAATGAGATCACTTCATAAAGTCTTAATGAACTTTATAATTTATTTTAAAGTTTACATAAACTTTTTTCCCCACTAAACTCCCTTATTTTCATTAGCTCCAAAAATTGTAATAGGTGGGTGATTTTCTTCTAAAGAAAAAATGATGATTTAAACCTGATTACAGATCTCTGAAAGTTTAATAATATTGTTTTTAAAGATCAATTTTGCTGCTGAGATAAGCCCTAATTTTCTCTAAAGCAACAGCTCTACTTTTGCAAAACTTATATACATAATGCTTTATAACTTCTTGATCTTCAGGAAGGGAGTTGATTTTAATATTTTATAGAGGCATTCACCTTAATGCAGTGCTATAGTTTATTTATGGGGCAACAGAAATGAGAATGGCAACCAGTCTAAAAATGGCCATTTGAAATACACTGGAGCACAACACTGCTCTATTTCACTGGTGAGTGGTGATAGATTCCCTTCCACTGAGTTCTTAATGGCTCATATATGCCTGAATTATTTCAGAGGTTCACTAAAATGTTAATTATGTTTTAAAAGAGCTCTAGCTTCCTCCTGAATGCTAAAGATCTTTCAAAGTGATAGTTAACGGTCACATCTTCTTGGGGAAATACAATCAAAGCCAGAAAAAATAAAAATGCTGCCCAAGCTCTGTGAATCCTCAAAATTACTCACTTATCTTCAAAAATATTTCTGAACATGAAAAACCACTATTAGAAATCTCTTGGCAAAATCACAAATATAATTGTGCCAAAAATAAATAGACCTTGTCTCTCTCCTGTGCTGACATGCTCCCATCAAGTCAACTTTTCCAGTTTTTTCCTGCTCTAGGACATGTTAACAGCAATGTCACAAAGCTTACACAGAAGCTTTTGGTCTGTGTGAGAAGAAGTTGTCTTGGAAGCATTCACTGTCTGAAGGTAGAATCTCCCACCAAGTGGGCCAGAGGTAGGAAGTCAGGATAAGTTCTCCTCCAGCCTGCCCAACTCAGCATTCATCAGTAGCTCCCCTCTTTAGTATTCAAGGCTAAGAGAGTTCATGACCAAACTTTGACTCTGTAAATAAGGGCTGCAAGAGGCAGAACCTAAATCATCTGTGTTGTTTTCTTCAAGCACTCCTAAAGCACAGCCATGGCACCTATTGCACCCTGAACCCTCTCAGCAGAGGTAACATGTGAAGTTATCACATTGTTTTGTACTTTGACATGCTCAGAAACTGAATCATTTGGTCTTCAAAGCTATTCCCTTCTGGCCTGCCCCATGCAGTGGAATAACATGAACTGTCATCCCTATGCTCAGTGCCATTACAAGTACCTGGTCTTTTCTTAGATTGATATTTTATGTCAGATTTCACATGGGGTTTGCTTCATTTAAAAGAGGGTAACAGCCAAAGACATTCATAAGGGGCAAAGAATTATCAGCTGGGAGTGGAACAGTAATATGTCGTGTCAGGGCTTGTTGTAGAGCTCAGGTTGTGGTATGTCTGAGAGCAGAAAAATCCCGTTCTTGCATGACCGAGGAAAATGTAATCAGCAGCAGCACTGGAAAAAATCCTGCCTAATTATATATTTACACAATAGAGAGAAATGGCATTGGACTTGTTCCAGGTTTTGGGTTACATAATACGTGTTTAACAAAACTGTCTAATTATAACTGTACACATTTACTCAGAAGATATAAAAGGCTTGAAAAAAGATTTTCCAACCTCCAGGAAAGACATTTTATTTTTTTTTTAAAGTGTAATATTTTACTATTACCCCAAAATTTGTGATGTTACAGTTTATAAATTTAGAAACTTAGTATTATTTAATATTTGATATTCTATATTAGTATTCTTTTTGTCTCTTAAGTATCTGCTTTTAAGCAATAATATCTTGGAACTCAAGGTTGAGGGTGACATTCCTTTTAGAATATGCAAAAATAGACCACAAAAACAAACATAAAAGCCTCAAAAGTTTCCTTTCACACAGGGTAATTCTGGAGAATGCAGCCTTACCTCCTGAAACATCTAATTAACTATGTTAACAAATAGAGATGTGATCACTCCTTGGCATTTGACAGAGGTCGTTGTAATGAGCTTCTCCAAAATAGAAACAAAAATTAACACAGTTTGTTAACACTAACAGTAGAGATAAAGAGGAAAGTCCATCCTGATGAAAAAAACCAACAAAACTACAACAGAAACACAATTTTAAGCTTCCCTCCTGAGTATGGGCAAAAGGCCAAATCCTGAAATACACTGACATCCCAACAGATTTGGCTTTGGAAAACTGGAAATAATCTTAGACAACAGGTTACTGGAAGGCTTTGTTTTTTTCTGAAACTAAATGTAGTGTTTCCCTCTGCCCACCCAGTCTTTACCTCCCTGCCTGGGCACCCCAGTGCATGGCACAAAGGACCAGCAGCCTCTTGTTGCAGCCCAGATTTCTGCTTTCTTTCTGCCCCTTTCACTGCAGACAGGGAGCGAGAGCTGTCCTACAAACCCTTCCTCCCACACAGGTTGCAGTCCCATCCTCCATTGCATCTTCTCTCTGGGGACACCCCTTGGGCTCATCCAGAAGAACCCAGAGACTGGAGTGTCATCCTCAGTGCTGGGATGCTGGGAAAACTGCACACCAGCTGGAGGGTGGGATAACTCCAGCCCAGAAAGAAGGTAGGATGCCAACATCAAGTACGACAGAAGTTTCTCACCCCTGGGGAGACAAGAGACACAGGGGGCCAAAGGAGAACCAGACATCGTGACCTTTTGTCCTGTTACTTGCCAGATTCCCTCTGTAAAGTTTACAAGCAACAACAAATCTCTCCAGAAACACAAATTTCCATAGAACCAGTATTATCTGATCTGATGGCTATCAAGGTTTCCTCTTTTTTTCCAACCATCTCTAACTCTGAGCTGAATTTAATGTGATTTGGTAGCAGCATCACGTCCTCAGCACATCAAGCCTGGAGAGAAGGCTGCATCTGACTCACTGACTCATCAGATCCTGGTACAGCAGAGCTTTAGAAGAAGCCCAGGGAACAAGCAAGCCCACTGCTTGTACTTACTGTCAAGACAAACTCCCAGCTGACCAAGGACTTCATTTTGTTAGTACAAAACCACTCAATATTCACAAAAGCTTCCACTCAATTGACAGGGCTAGACTTTAAATCAAAATTTTTCTTCTCCCCAAATGTGTCCAATAAAGTGGTGCCTTCAAAGACAGTAATGATGACAGCAGTACTCAGTCCTGAGATGACGTGACCAGCATGTCCTCACCATAGACCAGAGAGAAATTATAGTTAACACTATGCTCCCTTTTGCAAATGCTATTAGCAAGACTAGTTCTTGTTTTAATAAATGCAACCCCCTCCCACTTATCCTTACTTTTTGTACTCCTTTAAAATATGTTATATATCCAAATACATTATCAGGCAGAGAAAGATATTACATGAATGCTGATTATTAATCTGTGACAAATACATTATGTATAATAGCTTCCTTTTAATATTTCATAGTCATCTGCATTTAATAATTTATCTGAGTCTAATCAGTAATTCTCATTACTCATATGAATTGAAAATGTTTTTTATCACACACCATAGTTCCAGCACAGGCAAAGAGCAGATCTGGGGCTGCTGCTCACATTGTGTTAATCAGGAGCTGGAGCCTGGAGCACAGCACAGGTGCTGGGATACAAACACATCCCTTTGCTGGGAATGCTCAAGGACAGAATTTGCTTCTGCTGGGTGGTGCTCCCATGTACACTGAGTGCATGTCAGCAAAGAGAGGGGAATGTCTCATGATATCTGTTCAATTGTGCTGTCACTGCCAGCTCAGACGTGTCTGTCACTGCATTGACACGTATGACAGATTGCAGAAAAGGTTCTGACTGCTAATACTGTCTTCCTGCATCCCAGCTTTTGGTGGCTGTTAAGCCTGATGAAAGGGTACAATCATGAATGCTTGTCAGACATGCAGCGTTGTTGCTACGTACATATAGATGATCTGAGATGTAATAACTCTGCTCATATTTTATTAGAGTCCTGCACGAGATGCTTTTCATAACCAATCTAGTGTGATATTTCCCTCTTGAGAAGTTAAAGGATTATTTTCTCACACTGCAACATTATGACATGTCAATGAACTATTAGTACCTGTGAGGGCCTGTGGGCTGAGCTGTGTGTAGAAGATTAGAGCTGATGTTTTCTTGCCACAACATGTTTCTGTAACACAAAATATGCCAGTGTTTGGACCATTACAAAGGACTGTTTGGACACAGCAATTGAATCATTAGGAATGCATCAACCAGTCATATAACAAGCAAATATTTGTAGAGTTATTTTCATTTGTAGAAACTATGAACAAAAAATGAAGGAAACATTTTAACAGTGGTGAAGTCATGCTCTTACAGGAGAAGTGAAGAATTTTCCAACCCTCAGGATGTGTCAACAGAGGTCTTGTAATTATGTGACTCAAGCAATAACAGGTCACACTAAGGATGAAAGAACACCCAAGGTGAGGTGACACTATAAGATTAAAATTCCTGCCGTAACAGACAGACAGGTGAACAGACATTGCCAGACATGGCTTGCTGCACCTGTGTTAGATACTGGAATGGACTAGATTGATACTGGACTGTGTTAGATACTGGAGTGTGTCCCTTCCTCAGCATCTTTAAAAGTCTGAAATGCCTCAGATCTCACTTAGATCTACTTGAGCTGAAGCTTCCCCTAAAAATTAATGGGTTTTTCCTTTAATAAACCAGATGTGAAATTATGCAAATGCTTTTCTACTTTTTAAAATTATACTCTTATTTGTATTGTTACAGTGATCCTATCTTGTCCAAATTCAGTCTTTTAAATTTGGTTTTTTTTTTCTTCATCTACAAGTTCTTTGGAGCAGGAATTGCTTCTTCACATGTGAAGGTTAAACACCTCAGGCACTGAATCCCAGAGTTTTGAGGGAGGCTTATTGCATCAACAACACAACAATTTTCAAGCTTAAAAAAACATCTGTCATGTAGCATTTACAAACATGTACTTCAATATTCTCTGTTCCTCAGTGGGGAAAGACTGCTGAAATATGAAAAGAAAGGTTCTTTAAAGCAGCAAAACTTTGGCCTACTTTCTTTCTCTTCTGGGTCAGAGCCAATGCTCTTCTGAGCAAACTTATATTACCCACACATGTACAGTAGATGCATAAAAATAAAATAATTTTCAGAATGGGATGATATGCATGTTTTTTTCCAGAATTAAAAATTAGTAATCTGGACTACTGGCAGCATATGTGCCTTCGAGGAGTCTGAGCCATATTCTTCCCCAGGAATTTACTTTTTCTGTGTTGGTCCCTTGGTTCCATTTGATCCGAGAAACCCTCTATGGCAACAGTCAGCTTTACATATAAAACACCAAGAAAACTCCTGCTGTACTTTAGGTTGTATGACTGTGTAACAACCTGAGCCTCAGGACTCCTCTGTTAACAGCCCTGACTGAGGCACCTTTTTTAGGCCCCCAAAATAGCTGAGACAGATCTGAAAATGGGGCCAGGTATTTACCAGAATTTTAGTGCCAAAGATGATAGTGATATTTCATGGGATTTCCATAATGCCCAAGCTCTAAAAGTCTATTTCTGCCCCATCTCTTTTGTTTAATAATGTTCCTGACATGGGTTGTGTGTTTGGGTTGCTAAAGTAAAATTTAGAGAACAACCTCCAATACTGAATATTTATAGATGAATCCCACTGGTTTTGTGTGCAGTGCATAGTACTTCCAGATGGCTTTGTCACGTACTAATGTTTTTTCAAAAATAATTTGGGTTCAACAAATTATTCCCGAGTGTCTAAAAAAAGAAAAGAAACAAACAAACACACAACCAGAATGTTTCAAAAATCCAAGTAATTGTTTGTAATTGCTATTCAGGGATATTTGTTTCCACCTGTGGCATAATATTTTTGTTTTGTGCTCTCCAATAAGTATTTTGGAAAGCTGCATCCAGAACAAGGTGTTCCTAGTGAATGTTTGAGGCCCTGGCAAAAAAGGAACAGGCAGTAGGAAGACCTTGAAAACAGAAGAGGCAAACAAGGTTCACCAGCCTGCCAAAATGCACATGCCCAAACCATTTTGCTAAAGCTGGTAATTTTCCAGGAAGACTGGGCTTATTTGCTTTTGAGGTCTGCCTGTTGATATATGATTTCATTGCCACTATAGAAACATGGTGGGATGATTTTCATGCCTGGAGTACTGCAATGGATGCCTCTAACCTCTTCAGAATGGAGAGGCAAGGAAGGAGAGACAGTGGGGTTGCTCTGTGTGTTTAGGGAGGGTTTCAATCATCTAGAGCTCAATGACTGTGACACAGATAATTGCTTCTGATTGAGCATGTGGGGAAAGGCCAACAAGTCAGGTATCCTGTTGGAAGTCTGTTATAAGCCACCCAACCAGGACGAAGAGGCAGACGAAGTGTTCCACAAGCAGCTGATGGCAGTCTCACAATTATTAGCCCTTGTTCTAGTGGAGAATTCAGTTTATCAGATGTCTGCTGGAAATAGAACACAACAAAGAGGCAGAAGCCTAAGAGGTCCCTGGAGTGTGTGTAAGACAACTTCCTGACACAGCTGGTGAGGAAGCCTACCAGGGGAGGTGGCTTGCGGACAGACCTGCTGATCACAAACAGAGAAGGAGTAGTGGGAGATGAAGTAGTTGGATGCCATCCTGTGCATAGTGACCATGGAATGATAGAGTTCTCAATTCTCGAAAAAGGAGGGGGGACAGCAAAAGCAGTATCATGGACTTCCAAATGACACATTCTGTGTCTTTGGCTCATAATCTTAAGTCTTTGCAGAAAGCTGGCGTCAGATTTTCCTTAGTGATGAAGTAGTTATCACCAGATTCAAGGCCCTAGAAAGAAATCCTTTTGAAAGGGTTGCAGTGAAGTATAGATGAGCAAGAGTGCTGAGGCAACAAAATGAGGGATGTGATCTGGAATAATGGGCTGTGTCAGAACACTCCCTTGGGAAGCTCACAGCACAGGTTAGAGAAGCCTTCAGAAACTTATCAAACAGCATTTCACAGAGCCCAGAGGAAAAGGTATAGAAGGTGATTTGAAGCTGGTCCCTGTGAGCTG
Organism: Heliangelus exortis; assembly: GCF_036169615.1. NCBI lineage: Eukaryota > Metazoa > Chordata > Aves > Apodiformes > Trochilidae > Heliangelus > Heliangelus exortis. The sequence continues at coordinate 10,672,827 of NC_092424.1, read as the reverse complement.
TGCTATGCACTCCAGACCTGCCAATCTCAGCCTCTGTGTTTAGCTGAGGTCATTAATTAGTTGTTGTTAATATCAGCGCCACACAAGAATGTTTGCATAAAGTTCAACACTGAGAAAAGATTTATTTATATTTCTCTCCATACCAAATATATGAATGCTATTTATTCGCTGTATAGATGGGAAATATTACATTATTTTGATTCCATGAGCTTCATTTTTCTTCCTTCCTTCCTCCCAGTACAAATTTTCCCAATTCCTGTTATTCCACTTCATTCAAAAAAAAAAACCAAAACCAAAACCCAAAATAAGCAAAACAACAAACAAACAAAAAAAAAAAACCCAAAAAAAAGCAAACAAACAAAACAAAGCAAAAAAATATCAATAGAAAATGAAAGAAAATGAAGGTAAAGAAGTGAAAGGCAGACAGATTTTTAGCAGGACTAGAAGAAAAAGTTTCTCAAGAATTTTTATTAAACTAAATGCAAGTGGAAGAATCAGTGACAAAGTAGTTTTCCCAGTTGTTTAGCTCTCACCTAGGGACTTACTGCAGCTCATTTCAAGGTGTACTGAAAAGGATCAGCATTTCTCATGTGTCCATTGTTCCATATAACTCCCACTGCAAAAAGATTTCCTTCACATTGCTCTTTTTCTGCCTCTTAAAAGGCTGCAACTTAGGATGGTCTTTCAATGTGAATATTGTCCTTTATGCTTAAATTCCATATTTTCCCAGTATTTTAGAGAGCAAGTCAATGCCTGAAGAAAAGAGACCTGCTTAAGACATGATGAAAACTAAGCTTGTGATATAGTTTTACAGAATCAAGATTGGGTCTGACCAATGCCTCTGTCCTAGAGCCTTTGGGAAGTGAGCACTCACTTCACTCAAGGTTTTCTGATCGTGTTACATAATGAGTAGGAATTACTTCCTCTCAAAGCATTTTGCTTGAAATTTTTCTCTTTTCTCAGTTTCTCCAATCATTCCTATCCAACGGAACCAAAAGCTCTTGATTTTTTCCACGTACTGAATTACCAGTGCTAGTAAAGCTACGCTGTTTCCTCCTGCATTCTACATGATACAGGTAGCTCTAGATACACTAAGACATTTGTCTTGTATTTAGAGGCTGTTTTTTTTCTGTCATTTCCAGGTGTTCCCTGCTGGTCTCAGGGTATCCATCTTCTAATTTTAGATGGGTTTTTTTTTCCCTCCTTGGTAATTTACACAAATGTATGCCATGTTTTTGCATTGTAATATTCTGAACTCCTTAAGTCTTCTTGCAGTTTAACTTCCCTGTTAATGCTCTTCTTTTGATGGAACTGATAGATTCTACCAAATGTAACCACTCTTTTAAAATGGTAACAAGAGCTTAAATACTAAGGGTCATAATACTATTCTTTGAATTAACCTCAGCATTCTGTCTTTCAAACAATTCCTAATATGTGATATTGAACACTTTCATTCATTCATAAATCAGTGATGTAGCACTATAGCACATGCACCCTGAATTTCTTATGTAAGGAAGCACCCTTCCGCTTTCTTTTTTCTTTTTTTTTTAATCTATAACTATCAGAGAAGGTTATATTTATTTGTCATGTCATTAAGTTCTCTCTTTTTACTATTTCAGAATCATAGCTCTATTATAAAGATTCACATAGGATCTGTTTCAGACCTGACCAAAATCAGTACACTAAACAAGGTTGATAGTAGTGTCATATTAGTGTTTCTCATAAGTCAGGCCCTTGACATATGACATTCAAGCTAAACCTTGAATGTGTCTTCTAGAATACTATGTGAAAATACCTAGGCAAGTTTCTGCAAATGAGCCCAACAACAAAAAGTAGCTACATTAGCACTGTACATGAGATGGGATAACTCAATCAAAAAACAGTAAATGTAAGGACACAGTCATTGATTCATAGGATCATAAAATGAGTTGGATTGGAAAGGACCTTCAGAAATCATCTGGTCCAACCCCCTTGCAATGAGAAGGGACATCTTGCAATAAATCAGGTTGCTCCTAGCCCCACTTTAAACAACACTTCCAGAGGCAAGACATCCACAGCTTCTCCGGACCACCTGTTCAAGTGCTTCATAGTAATAGAATTCTTCTGTATATCCAGTCTATTTCTACTGTCAGCTTAAAAGCATTGCCCTTTGTCCTGTCTAAAAGCCCTGATAAAAGTATTTCTCCATGACCTTTTTCTATATTGAAAGGACACAATAAGGTTTCTCTGGACCTTTCCTTTCTCCAGGCTGAACAACCCCAACCCTCTCAGGCTGTCCTCATGGGAGAGGTGCTCCACCTACCTGGTAATTTCTGTGGCCTCAACCTGCTGGTCATGCTTTTTTTGATGCAGCCTGGGATATAGTTGGCTTTTTGGGCTTCAAAGACACATTGTGTGTTGGCTCATGTTCAATTTCATATCCACCAGCATTATCAAGCCCTTCTCTGCAGGGCTGCTTTTAATCAAATTGTCACTCAGTTTGTATCGATATTGGAGAATGCTGTGACTCAGGTTCTGGATCTTGCACTTAACCTTCTTGTATGCAGTCATGCATTCATTCCTCTAGGAGCTTTGTCCATTGCCTTTGACACATATTAGTGACCTTGTTTTTCTTTGCACTGATATGGACTAGAAAACATCCCACAATCAGGTGCTCCAGGGTGTTAACTACAGCTGACTGTAGTGTACATGCACTTTTAATTTAAGCAGAGCATCAGGAAGACAGTTTCTGGTACAAAAGCGGTTGGAAAAGAACTACTTCAGCTACCTCTGCAAGGTAATGTGCAATGTCAAATTTCTGCACCTATTACAATCAGGACTTGCACAGATTTTAATCAGCTGTGCATGTGTACTGCAAATAGTTCCCATAGAGCTCTTGGCAAATGGATAGTTTTTGAGAGTGAAAGGGGATGTGGAGCAAGAAGAGGGCATATTCAAGAAATTATCCATAGTTCAGTAGCTTTCTTGGGAGATTAACAATGTTCCCTTAGACTAGAGGAGTTTATTCAGCCACTGCTACTCATAATAAATTCTTGATTTTGCTAAAACCAGATCACTCACTGAATGAAAAGAATAGAAATGGACTTTGCTTAAAAATATCTTATCTACACTTCCAAAGCACAGGCTCAGATAAGGATTTTGCAGTTCAGGTCAACTAATGATGCCTTAACAGCAAAGCTGACTAAGTGCCAGCAAGAGACTCTTGTCTTTAAGTATCTGAATCAGCTTCCAAACTCATTCATGCCTATCCTGGCCATTCAGACAGCTGATAAGTGTATTCACTTCAAGGTGAACTTTCCATATAATTTTGGCAACTGCACAACCATGATTATCCATTTTGCCTCAGCCCCATCATTACAACCTTCTTCTTACCTCCACAAGTCCTTCTGCCTTCAAGACTGCCATAGACATAAATCAGTTTTTTTCATTTAGGCTACAATAACTTTCCTTTAGTATCCATAGGGCCTTTTCATCTCCCCATCCCTGCCAAATACTTGACAAAATACTGAGATAAATACTGAGCTAATGCAATATTTTTCTTGCAAATTATTTAGTATTTTTGTTAGCTTTCAGGAAAGTAATGCCACGTTGTTATGTGCATATGTTTTGCATTTTTTTCTGAGCTATACAAACAGCATTATGTTTGGTTAAATCAGTTAATTTCAATATAATCATACTTGAAAGAAGGTTTGGATCATGATATTCATTTTTACTTACTCAAGATTTCTTGTTTCCTCAATCAGTATTACTCCTTATTGAATATTTGAATATTTTTTAATTTTTATCTCACAATTCCTCATTGGGTGACCGCTATCATTGTTAGTGGCACTTTTATTTTGCTCTTCTCATCACGTACATGAGCAGTTCCTTATTCAGTGTTTCACAGAATCACAGAATTATGTGAATTGGAAAACACCTTCAAGATCATCAAGTCCAATTGTTATTTAGCAACATATAAGAAATTGTATTTGCTGCTCCAAAACTCTTTATCTGGGTCATAGAAAGGGGGCCAGAAAGAGAAGGAGCAGAGCCAGGAGAATGGATTGAGAAGATCTACCTCCTCTCCCTACTTACAATAAATATCTCCTCTACCAGAGGGCCTGAGATGTTATCTTTAATGCCTCTCATACATTTCACAGTCCCTAGGGATAGACCTGAAATCATGATTTGGAGGTCAGGAAAACACTAATGAACTGAGTCTCCTGGGTTCTGGCTGTCTTATGCAATTGACTTCTCTGCAGCCTTGCTTGTTATCATAGAAGCTCTACCTTACACTGTGTCTGTCACTCTTTGCAGGAACTGTTGATTTACACTGTAATTGCTTAGAAGAGAATAATTGTGAGAACTCAGCATTTTGACAGTGTAAAGTAAAAGTCAGATGCAGCAAGGTCTGAAGTGCACTGAGATATTTTACAGAATCTTCCCTGTTTTGAGTCTGTAGTGGTATAGGAGACAGAAGATTGCAAGGGGTAGGGACAGAGAGTAGTGTACCCTCTGCTCAGGTTGTGAGTGAAAGCAAGCTCTCCCCAGATTTGTAGTTTTTCCTCTTTCATTTAAATTTCAGTGGTTATTTGGACTGTGAAGTTGCAAAGCAAGAACTTGGAGGGACAGCCTTGTGGGTACATCTTCCTAACATTCCCCTCTACAAATCACCCAGGGCTACAATATCTCAGGATATTTGTTCCACGTTTTCTATCTTTGACTATTAGTATTTTACCACTTAAATTAATCCCAAGGGCAGGTTGGCAGCCTTCATGACCAAAGATAACAAAAAGAGATTCTTTTGGTTCTTTGGGACTGAGACTGCAAAATTATTTGTCCAGCCCTTCAATCACTTACATCAATACCAACTGTAGTAAACAATTTTTGGACTAGTCAGCTTCTCCACTTGCCTATCAGTTTTTCAGAATTTTGTTCTTAAGGACATTAGATGGACAAGGGCCATTTGCTAGCTATATGGAAGGTCATAGTAGTCAATCGCTGAAGAAATTCTTTGGAATGTGGTGAAGTAATTGACTTTCCACTGCAGACAGGAAACCAATCTGCGTTTCCTTTGCCATTTTGGAGATATGTAACTCAACAAGGTATCCTTCCATTAAAAAATGTGTCTTAGAAATATGTAGTGAGTGAGTTATCAGTCTGCATGAATATATGCAGAAGTGGAACTAAGAGGTAACTTCCTCCTCTATCCACACTGGCAGGCTATGGTGTGTGAGAAGCACCATATTCTACAGGCAAATTTTTCAGAGATGGTAGAGTAGATCTCTCCTGCTGAACAGTTTATCTGCCCAGCCTCAAGATTTGTAGATCATCTGGAAATCTTTCCTGTTATAGGATGAGAGACTTTCATGTGGCAGGTGGCATTACCTCACACTTTTCTACTTACATTTTTTACTTTATATACTGTGACTAAAGGAGTCATACAAGAAAGGAATCTCCTTAAGAAGCTGGAGAAAAGGCTTGTTTGATTCAAAGTCTTGTTCAGCCTTTCAAATATGGGAATTAATTTCTAATAGGAAGATTATTGTAACAGAGGGAAAAGCTGAATTGCACTTCTTGAGTTACTGTGAGAACAATACCCAGGTGGGCTAGACTAACAAAGCTACAAATTAGTAAAATCATATCCCTTGTAATATTTTCTCCTGTGTGCTAAAGCAAGGAATATCCTGTCAACCATCTGCCTCTCAGATATGTATATTCTACCTTTATGAAATCACATAAAATTTTAGATATGATTTGTTATATATTTTTATTAGATAAGAAAATCAAAAGGCTGTTCTCTGACTGTAAAAATATGGGTGAGCATAAAAGAAACAACTGGAATAAATGAGATATATATCTTGGATATTGGAAAGGCAAATTTGGGCTAAACATAATAATAAGGAATGGAACTGGGACAATGGACAAAACAAATAACTACTGGTCAGGCTACAGTTAAGTAGCTTATCTTCCAAAAAAGGGATTTAAGCCCAATAGCAGAAAATGGAACATGAGGAGGTATGCATCCCAAACACATGATTATTAGCAATAATAATAAAAGAAGTTATATTCTCTTAACCAGTTGATAGTATGTTCTGTGAACAAAGATGAATAATAAAGAACTTAAGTGAGGAGAAAGAAATCTGACATTTTGACTTCGATGAGGAATTATGATGCATGAGGGAATATAGAACCAAAGTCTGACTGGGAACAAGGAAACATGAACAGTACTGTAAATAGAACTGGTAAGAATTTTTTTCTGGTCAAAATACTTCAGGGTTTTGACTAACACTGTTCACCAGAAATGCCAAAGGTTTCCACAGAAATTAAGAACCCTGTTCTGACTTCTAGAATGTCAATGGATTAAAAGGAACTGTTTCTCCTACATATCAGAATTCAGGCTGTATTAAAAGATGCATTTTCATCACATATTGCAATATTGAATATATATTCACTGTACTCACAGGAAAGATTGAGGGCATCCTTCCTTTATGCTCTGTATTTCAGAAACTATTCTTTAAAGCCTCCTGTCATAACCATAAATGCCACTGGTTATGCAGCAATATTTGTATTTTATATAACATTAGATATGTTTTGTATTTATAAAAAGCAATGATTCTCTACATGCTCCTTGGTCATGGAACAAGTTGGGTGATACTGTATGGACAAAAGGATCAGTGAATTATCATTGACACTAAAACTTATAACGAGACCATTTTGAAGCCTCACCTAAGTCAGTCAAAAACACAAACAGGAGACCTGTCTTGCAGGAAGCTTTTAAAGATGGAGGTTGGAATTTGCAAAATATATGTAGGAACTATTAAGTGATGATGACTCATTTAAAATATTTCTTAAGCATCTTCTGTCTGTCATGTTCATTAATTATCCCTGAGCATAATTTCACAAAGATTTAGTGGCTTTTGAGTAATTCCTAAAAAATATCTCCTACTTTAAGAACTTCAACAAGTTGCTGAAAAGTTCATACATTCAATCAAAAATCAGGCGGATTTCTTGGCTCTGATAGACTCTTTATTTAAATTAATAAAACATTTCTCAGACCTCTTGGGACAGTGAATCATGGCTCGTAGAAATTCAAGGTGCCCTTAAGATAATATATGATGCAATGAAAGTCAATTAAGCCAGCAAAATTTGTCAAATGAACCACAAAATTTAAGCTTAAACAGTAAAAATCCTATTTCAGTTTAGGATTGCTTTTGATTTACTGAATGATATCTTCACCCTTTTAACAAGAATTACATGCTAAAATCCAGTATTCACAACTTTTTGCATACTAAGTAAAATTCATACATAGATAATGTTGTAAATGTATATTCATAAAAGAGAGCACCTCATAGACTTGGAGGACATTTTCTAAAATAAGTTTTTTTAAATTTAAAGATAGTTATAATCAAAAAGATGTCAAAAAGAGTTTAAATTGCTACTGATCAATCAATTGCATCAACTGTCACCCCCACATGCAGTCCTGGCTTCCCCACATAGCTGCCACTGTAAGAAACCATTTAAAAGTCCATAATCCAGAATTCTCCCATATCAAATGAGCAAAGTTAAAAGGAAAGTGAGCTACTAACACAGTCCACAGCATTGTATGACTTTGGCTGTGTCTTCCTCTAGGAACAGTAGTTGCTCATGTAGTATGATGCAACTAGTTGTCAAAAAGAGCTGTAGAGGGTTACTGCTAAGACTACTCAGTCACACAGCAAATATCAGCCACCTTGACATCCCACTTGACAATTTTTAGTTTTGGAAAGAGAACTGGCCAACATCTCACATAACTGAGAGTGAAAAAGAACTGTGTCCAGCATTCATCCTGCCATTGCCTGAAACCTCTGTGATCTCTTGATATATGGTTCGGATCCTGCACTGTGAGGTTGATAGTGTGTGGAAATAGCTTTAAAACTTTGGCTGATTTTAGAAACTTAAGTCTGGATTTCCTGATTTTGTTTTGAGGATAATTGTTAGCATCTTGGAGTATTATAGACGGTTCCATATATATCTATATTTCCTGATTCCATCCTGAATGAAATTAGGAAATGCCAAGAGTTAAGAGAAGGGGCATTCACTACTGGAGCAAATGGCTTGCCTTTGTGTATGGTACAGATGAGCTGGATAAGTGAAGTTTTGCATGCAAACAAAAGTAAACTCTGAATTTTCTGAGATTCCCTCTTTATTGAAATATATTTGAGCACATCTCAACTGTGAACTTTCTTCTTACAAATTAAAAAAAAAACTGTTGAAGTGATAAGCCAGTGTTAAAGTAAAAAGATATATTTACTACCTTACAATACTGGCATGCTAGTGTGAGAGGGTGAAAAGAAAAAAAGGGCTTTGCATTGGACTAAAGCCACAGGAAGGAAAGGTGTGTATCAATATGGGGGTGTTTGCTTGTCAGTAAAAAGAATTTTGTAATACAGACCAGTGACAAGCAGTATGTACTTAAGGAAAAACCCACATCCCACGTGAAACTTCCTTCAATTCAGAAAGAGCCCATAGTTTTTTAGCAGTCTGTCAGAACTAATATTATATATGTGACCTTAAATATTCATTGAATTTTTAGAGATTTAATCTTCTTCTGCATATATCAAGAATTATTTAAATATGGCAGTTTCTGTCATAATTTGGTCACTTTATGATCAATATGTCTAAAAAAATAAGACTCAGAAGAGAAAATGACAGCTACAGTGATGGAATGGGGATAAGTGATAGTTTTAAAGAAATTCACTGTACATCTATAATTTTCCCTTTTAACACCTTATCTTTAAGCTATACTTCACTTAAGATGTCAACATCTTAAATGTGAAGTGTATAATTTATTGAATGCTGACATTTTAGGTAAGATTTATTTTGTTGTTTTGCAAGTCAAGTACAATCTTGCAACTCTGTGTCTTACTTGTAAAATTAAAAAAAAAAAAAAGGCTTTGTGTTTACTGGAGCAGTGATCAAAACATGAACATTATATGCCATATCAAGTTTAAAGCATAAATATGAATGCACAATTTACCTAAAATCAAATCACTCATCCAGAAGGCATAGCATCAAAGAGTTTTGACTTGATCTAACATGCTAGGACAAGGTACTTGATAGGACATTCAACAAAAAAATACAAAGTCACTTTGCCTATTGCATTGCTCTGTGCTCCCTGATCAGTAGTACTTCCTTATTTTATGAGGTGATAGAGTTTAATAAAAGGGGACTGCAAAGATCTAGATGGAAACTTGTACTTTTAAATTTGCCTGTTTAATTCGTTATCTCTATTACATAAAGGTGAAGAAAGATACATATTCCTTATTTTCAGAATGCAGTCCCCATCAGTGTCTTCAAAACTAATGACTAGAAGTGCTTTTACACAAAGAAAGTGATGAAGAAAAAGGTTAAAAGTCTGGGCTTTGTGACTATTACAATACAGCAAATTAAATTATGAAATCAACTCTGTTTTATGGAGAGGAAGTATGAAGAACAGGCAAAACATTCATGTAAAAAACGGGGCTACTGTTAGGGAACATTTTTTTATAGTTAGAAAAATATCCACAAATTTCTCTGTGTGCATCTTTCTCTCTTCCACATGCTCACAAGTACTTATCCACAAATAAACCTGAATACCACTTCTGTCTCAGCTGAAGGATCCATAACTTACCCTTCTCCTTTCTAACAATTTCGATGTCTGCTCTTCATGCAGCTCTTGAAAACTCCTGAATGTTTTGTGCAGGAGTAGGGCTTTTTTCACTATTTTTTTTTTCTCAAGTTACCCACTCATCACCTAACAGTTGCAAAATCATTACTCCTTTTTCACAGTTAATAATTCTGACTAACATTAAATGGTAGCTTAATGGCAAACTCTCTCAGCAAACTCTTTCCCAACTAAAAAAAAAGAACTAATCAAGGTATCTAGAACTGAATATGAAAAAAGGTAAAAAATAATAAAAGATATCTTAAGTTGGTGTCTCATTGGGTGTCTAGAATGTTTTATGCAGTATTTGGGATTAAGTAATAGAAGTTCCTTTACACAGAGGCTCTACAGAACACTAAACAGGAAAAAAAAAAAAAAAAAAAAAAAAAAAGTAAGAGTGTTTGAAACAGAATCTACAGGTGACAGAGTTTAATAATATTGTTATTACTGGGATTTTTAAAACAGAATTTGAACAGCGATTGACAAGTGGCTATCTAATCACCTGTATCTAATTCAGACATCTGAAAAGATCCTGAATTTCAAAATTACCCTAAGTAACTTTTATCAGAATATATTTCACTGCTGAGTTACCTTAAGCCAATCAGCAAAAACTCAAGCAACTGCAATTAGCTTTGTCATATTAGTTCAAGTACTAAATAGTAAGCACTTTGTAATTATAGATGCACCAAGTATTCCCAATCTCTTAATTTCACTTAATGTTCCATTATAAAAAAGTATTGCCTGTGTAGTCATGAAAAATTCATGATGTTGTTGCAATTATTAGCTTTATCTTTTACGCAAATGGCTTAAAATAGAGTATGTGTTTATAACACAATAGATTTTTCCAATAATACAGCACCAGCCATACACTAACCATACATTAACCATTCTGTCAAACAATTAAGATTCAAAAAGACAGATGAGGAGAGAATGGGGAAGCAAGATGGAAAAGGCCAGGTCAGTCAGTGCTAGAGAATGAGTTTTTTATTTTATCCTCTCCTTTTTTCTAACCACAAGCCATGCCTTCCTAGACTGTGTCATTGAGCATAATGAAAAGTAAACCCAAGCAAATGACTGAATATTTCACATATATTTTTTAAATACCAGTATCTCAATACTACTTAGCAAATCATAGAATCATAGAATTTTCAGACCTTTAAGATCATCTAGTTCCAAACCCCTGCCATGGGCAGGGACACCTCCCATTAGATCAGGTTGTTTAGAACCCTGTCCAGCCTGACCTTAAAACTTCCAGGGATGGGGTTTCCCCCACCTCTCTGGGCAACCTCTTCCAGTGTCTCACCACCCTCATGGTGAAGAACTTCTTCCCAACATCCAATCTAAATCTGCCCTCCTCTAGTTTGAATCCATTCCCTCTGGCATCCTAAAAATCTATCGTCAGCTTTTTCTTGTGGGTCCCCTTCAGATACTGGAAGGCTACAATAAGGTCTCCTCAGAGCCTTCTCCTCTCCAGCTTGAATAACCCCAACTCTCTCAGTCTTTCTTCATAGGAGAGGTGCTCCAGCCCTCTGATCATTCTCATGGTCCTTCTCTGGACACGCTCCAGCACCTCCCTGTCCTTCTTGTAATAGGGGTTCCAGAACTGGATGGGTTCTCATGAGAGACCCATGAGAGAGTAGAGGGGGAGAATCACCACCCTGACCTGCTGGCCACACTTTTCTTCATACTGTTAGGGGAAAAAAACCCAAAAAGTTTTCTGTAGGATAAAATGAATCTCTCACCAACACTGTGTCTTACTCCACATCATTTGCAAGGTATAATTAATTAAATCTCTATCATTCCTCAGAATCGTTAAAGCAATACTTCACGATGGTCTGTTGAGCTGTAACCATTAATCTTAGATCCCAGTCTGTGAAGAAATTACCTGAAGAGGTACTTTCATTAACAAGAATTTTTTTACAAGTGATATAATGAGAGATAAGACTAAAGAATCTCTTGTGTTCTGAGTATTGATTTGTAATTTATATAGGATAAAGATATTTAAACTAAAAAGAAAATAAATCAGACATTCAAGTCTAAGGCTATAGTTTCTTACGGGTCTTTGAGGACTTCGTTTTAATTTTGAAAAAAATATTTCTTGTGTAGGTCATCAGTATGCACCCTACAGAAGATACAAGCCTTCTGTGTTTACTTGATTCCTTTCAATTAATATAAATAATTTCAAGGTCCTAAATCTAAACATTTGACCACTTGACTTTTCTATAGCTCTGTAATTTTAAAATCCAATTAATCTCCAATTTTAAAAACTTTCTAGCCAGTTCTTTCACACCAGTTTAAATCAAACCTGGGCAGCACATTCAACAGTGGGTATCCAAGGTCAAAGACTACTCTTTAAAACTTATGTGTTCATTAATTACCCTGTACCAAATACTCTTTCAGAAGTATTGTGAAGCAAGGTGCTACCATAAATTGACACTACAGACAGTCAGGGAAAACTCACCTATTTTTGGTTGGTTGGTTGGTTTTTTGTTTTGTTTTGTTGGGGTTGGGTTTGGGTTTAGTTTTTTGTGGGGTTTCTTGTGGGGTTTTTCTTTTTTTTTTGTTTTTTTGTTTGTTTTTTTTTGTTTGTTTTGGTTTTTGGGTTTGGTTGTTTTGGTTTTTTTAAGATCTGTCTTCTACATCTTAATCTAAATTACAAAGAAAGATACACGAGCCTCAGTCTCCCTGCAAATCTTCCTTTCCCTAAAACACAGGGACCTCCAGCTTCTGAACTGTTCCTGTCTATTGCTATCAAAAATACCTTTCTCTGCATCAAGAATTTATTTTCCTTAAAACTCCAGAGGCCCTCGATTATTTGCTCTGCCTGTTTTCTATCTCTTTACCCAACTAAAGTGATTTCCCCTCTACAGTGTCATGTTTCACAGAACAATTTAGAAGCAAGAAGATGCCTTTAGAATCAGCAGGAGCAGGAAAAATTCTACATTTACTCAAATAAGCAAAATACAGAAGACACTGATAATTTGGGTGAACTACTCAAGGGATTCTGTGCACAGCTTTTGCTAGAATATACTGAGTAAAATTTTCAGCTTGAAGTGAAAGTACAGCTTTGCAGTGACACTTCCCCACAAAGCTGCTCTGGTGCAGAGTAGCTGAGAAGCACATGGACAGATCCTGACAGCTTCACTTCTGCACCAGGCTGTTTCAGTTCTCAGTGAAACTGAAGGGATTATATACTTAAGAAAGTTTTACTCAGTGGCAAAAAGAAATAAAAAATAAATTAAAAAAAACAAAACTGTGTTTTTCAAGAACTGAAAATCTAAAAAAAAAGTGACATTTCAGCAAATAATCTAAGCATCTTCAAATTATCCTTTTGAGCTCTTGTGTTTTGACAAGTGCTTTAATGTGACATTTGATATTTCACATTTTTCTAATGCCAAAAGCATAATATTGCATAAAGTATATGTGAATCCTCTGATAGGCCTAATATATTGAGGAGAGGGAGGAAAGCCAGACATCTCTGGGGACATTGGTTTGTTTAACATCAGTCAATTCAAATTGAACTTGAAACAAATGTTATTCTCCATTGTGTTGGTGCATCACTTATGGGCTTTTATAATCCTCCTGCAAGTGAAGGAAGACATCATTAGAATCAAATCTGTGAGCATTTTAAAGGACAATTCTAAGATGATGAATCAGAATTTCCCTGTGGCAAGAAAAGTAGTGACAGAATAAGTATCTTCATGGGCCTTAAGTGGCTGAACAAGGCAATTAAATGAAAGATTTATGATTCTCACATTTTGTAATATTGCTAGAAACTTTTGGGATTTTGCTACATTTAAACATCAGGCAATGTCATATTTAAGCACACTCAGCCTGTCAAATTCCAAGAGCATTAAAATATGGTCATCTGAAAAGCTCCTGGTTTGGATTTCAGTGAAAGCTCTATGTCCTTAGCAACTTCTTGTCCAGAGACCTACATTTCTGTTTGAACTTTTTGTCCCATGTTCATGCTCCCACTGGGGAGCTGATGTTTTCAACACATTTGCTGTGTTGAAAATACTCAAGTTCTTGCAGGGATGCAAAAGTACAGACACAGTAATGGATGGCACCTCTGTACAGGAAGGCAGGGATGGAATGTGATGAGTGCTTTCCAGGTACACAGAATAATACGAGGAAATCAGACTTGGCAAAAAAAAAAAAAAAAAAAAAAAAAGGTCAGAATTAGACATGATAAATTAACTTTGAGTGGCCAGAATATTGTCAAAGGGCAGCCTGAATGTCCAAAGCTTGTTCTAAGCCAGTGCTCTCCTACAAGCAGATGCAGCAAGCTGCCACCATTATGGTCCCATGAGATACAAACAGAGCAAATCATGTTGTTGCCTGCAAAATGTTATGTAGCCAGCACAGAGAGTCCAAACTGTACTGAACACTACCCTCTGAATAGCTTTTCATTGCAAGGTCAGGTCTTTTGAATAGCTTAGCAGTGGCAGGATATATTTTCCACCTTGGAGAAACAGCAAGAGAAATTGATCTGACAGTCCCAGCTTCCTCAAAAGTTGTGACCAGCAGCACACGGACTTGCACCACATTTCTGTGTTTGAGTTTGCCTTACATTCTCCAAGCCGAGTGATTTGAATCCTTTTCCTTCAGAATGGTTGGAAGAACAGAAGACAAATATCAACACATTCTCCTGCATATCTGTTTTCCTACCTGTGAAGCCTGCTGACCCCCTCCAGATTTAAGCTAGTTAGGCTAAGTGGATGAAATTAGTTGGGATCTAAACAGAAGCTCGTGTTCCAAGCTTACGCAGTAGGGTAGATAATGCTTTTGGTTTTTGACAGCCTGTGGGGAGAGTTTAGGTGGATATGAACAGCTGAAGTAGCAGTTTCAGAAGGAGCTCATCTGAGCTTTATTTTGTTTCTAAATCCATAACTGAAGTGCAGAAGAAATATGCTCAGGCTGAAAAAGAGTAGTTGGCAGGGAGTATAAAGCGTGAGCTCCACAGATCCAAAACACTCCATCTACTCTGTGAACAGGGAGCAAATGTACGGTGTCATTGATCAACAGACAAGATATAAATTACCACTCTGATCTGTGTGCCTATCGAGTAAATTTATGAGATTCACTACAAGGTGCAACTCATTCCAGGGAAGAAGCTGATTGTTAGCCAAGTTTGCAATGTAATTATAAAGCCTCCTGAACTGGAAATAGTGCTACAAGAAAATGTGCATACACATAGTTAGAGCTGATTGTGTAAGAACTCATAGCATATTTTACCACACCTGCACCACATTTTAGAGAAAACTTTAGGCTCCTCACCTTCTACCTTACAGTTGAGAACTGTATCCTAGGTAAGATTTTTTCTGTATTGAGATTACAGGCATTTTCTTGCTGAAATATATGAACTACCTTTTGTGCTTGCATTAAAAGTACACTTTTTCAGCAGTCTTTTTTCACCTTCTAGCAATCATCAATCTAGTAAACATCCCACATTCTTAAGGTCCTGCAAGCATCCTTGCCATGAAACAAAGTTTTGACATCACAAACCCTCAGCATAGGTTTCTTCATATAGTTTTAGACAACGCTGATCAAGTCAGATGTTTGGAGGAGTGAAAAGTGTTATCTGGAACAAGTTTACAGTAATTCTGACATCAGCTGCATCCACAGAAATTCCTATATGTAAGTCAGAGCTGTGATTGCCTTTCTGTTTCATCCCTACAAGGGAAGTGTCAGAGAGCTGTTATGTGTTACCTAAATTGTTGCTGACTTGCATCAGTTTAAGTACCCAAGTCAGTGTGGTTGGTGTATGTGCATGATGATTATATCTTACATTTTCCATTTAATTTATTGAAGTCATGCTTACTATGGGGAAAAAAACACTGCGTATTATTCTGCTCCAGTATGTGAAACCCAAGATTTATGACATGGCTTCAATGAATAAGCCTCAATGACATCTGCAGCACAGCTATGAGGTTACCAATAACCACAACCTGTGAATCAAGAAAGAAGCCCTTAAAAATGACTGCTGACAAACATAATGAAAGAAATTTATGGATTGCCTACCCAAAGAGTGCCCGTCCCTGGTAGAGTGAATGGCTTGTCTCATTCATTATGTTACTCTGACATGATGATGGTATTCTGCTTTTTCGCTTTTTTTTTTTTTTTTTTTTCTTCCCCCATCTCCACTGAGTGAATATCAGAGACTCCCTTCCAGGATTCATAAACATGAATCATGTAGCCACTGAAATTTCAGAGATTTTAGCCCTTTATTCCTTTAATGTTTCAGGAAAACGGGATTTCTTCAGCTCTCAACAAAAGGGATATCAGCTTATCAGCAGCAGATTTTACCAAGCCTATTATATGGCTGTAGTGTCAAAGTCACTTTAAAATCCAATTATCTGCATTCTTACTGCTTTTATTCCTGCCTAGTTTTTATACTAAATCACTGAAGACTGATATCTTCAGTGTTAAGTATACTCAAGCACTACTCAGTTCAGAGTGGCCAGTGTCCTCTCCAAGTGTGCTGTTATAAAATGCACTCAGGAATAGACTAAAAGACCCTCAGCTCCATGCAGGCAAGAACACAAAGGTTGCCACTGTATCACACTGTAAAAATAAATATCTTAAGCATAGAAAAGGCACAGTGGGTCAGATGTTTATAAAGGCAGAAGCCAGTACACAGACAAGGGTTATTCTCAGATCTACATAGGCCATGTAGCTGAGAGACCTGTACTGGCAGAATATCTCACACTCAACCATAACACTGACAGTGTGATCTCCTGTTTTAATCTGGTGTATAAGCATACAGCAGTAGAAACTAAGATATACCTTGGAAAAAGATATACCTTGGAAATAGATATACCTTTTACACAGGTCAGAGCCTTGCAACCCAAACCATTCTATGATTCTATGACCCTCTGATGGTATCTTCTTACCCAGTGAAGAATAAAACAAGACAATTGCTGAATCTCCATATCCAGCCATACCCAAGGCATCTACACTTGACATTAAATGACAAGGACCTAGACTGCCTCAGAAGACTTTTTCTGTCTTATATCTTGGGCCAAGACAGAAGATGCATTTGGGGGAGGAAATAACACTTAATGCAAAAGTGACATGTTTCTAATTTATGTCAAGGCAGCAACTTTCAGAAGTATAGAAATTCTATGTATCTCAGGAGTAGTCAAGAGACTTGGGTTAGTCTCATTTAATGTGTGATTCTGTCAGGTCAGTCTGGTTCTCTATCTGTTTGGATAGAGAATTGATAGAGATTTTTGGATTTTTTGGATAGAGAATTTGGATAGAGAATGGATACATTGCCACCCATCTGGGGAGCAGTGTGCACCTGCACTGCTCTGCAGCACACCGGGTGTTAGATGTTGAAGTGTTCACTTGCTTTAGCAGAGTTGGTGTGCTGGGACAGACTACATGGAGGAAACACCTTGATACACCTTGATCTAACATACAGAAGTTTATGAGAATTACATTTGAAAGTATCGGTATCTCTTTCCTTTCTGATGTTTAAGCACCAGCATTTTCATTCTAAAGATCATTTAGAGAGCATCTGGGAGTCAGACATACAGACTGCCCAGCCCAGTAATCGTCATCAGAGACACCTTTGGGTTGCAGGGAAGGTTCAAATACTTATCTAATCTAGTGGCAGAAAAAGAAACCTCCAGTTGCAAACAAATCATAACAGAATTAAATAAATGAAGTTTAACATATCTCCAAAGAAAGCCTGTGTATGGGAAAAGTGACAAAGGAGTAAAAATTAAACTGGCAGGCAGCTGTAAGATGATGTTCTGCACTATGGAATGATGGGAAAAATAGTATATCTGTTATATTGAATGAAAAGATGAGTCTCACCCTGAAGTTTATTATTAGAGATTTCTTGTTGATGTTGACTGATTTTGGCTTACGATGGAGACTGTTAGTGCCAAAGCCAATTAAGTATGACTATCTATACTTAGGTAATGAATGGACAACACTGATATAACACTGATGTTATATGTTACTCAGAAGCCCATGACTTCATTCATTGTATGGGCCAGGAAGGAGGTGTTACAGCCCAAAGTATTTTCATAGTAAATACATATTATCTTCACCAGCATCTACATAGCAACCATTGTACTTGTTTCACAAATATTCAGCACAAAAAAACACCAAACGACAATGGTGTTAATTATCATAAAGAAAAAATTATCTAGTCCACTACCCAAATTTCCCCCACAAACTGATCACTCATAATAAAAAAATAAAAAAAATTAAATGAGTAATTGACCAGCCTGAACAACAAGTTCTCTGTGTTCAGCTTTGCATGTTATTACACCAACAAATGCCTCATTCAGAATTCATGCCTTCCTGAACCAATGCCACCCACACGTTTTGCCATGCCAGCTCAAAATATCCCTGCTGCCACATTGTGCATTGCAGCCCATCAGAGGGAAACTGCCAGATGCACAGCTCTGTGAGCACATCTGAATCCCTCACAGGTGAGAGTCAGATGGGCTGCTGTTAAATGCCTTTGTGGACTTTTGAACTGAATGCTGCTCCCAGAGCAGTGGCCTCCAGCAAGACAGAAATAGGAAGCAGAGACTGGGAGGAGTTTTTAAAATGAAGGTAACAACTTCAGCAGATGCCTCACTTTGCATAGTGAACACCTGCCCACTGAGAGACCCTACTCTGCCTCCAATTTCTGCACCCCTAAATTTTGATATTTTGCTAAAAAATGGTTTATTGGTACAACAATGTAGGCATGACACTCCCTTTTAGATGACAACTGGCATTTGTTCAAAGATACTGAGTAAATAATAAGGTTAGCATTTAACTTACCAAGCAACTGAAGACTTTGTGATCTCAGGTCTCTATTTGCTGCCTTAGAAATTAGGTCCATTTTGAAAATCACCCTAGCTAGCAATAATAGAAACAGGCATAGCTATAGCCATAGTTGTAATTGTAGAAAATCATAATTACAACCTAGTTACAAAATAGTTACAAAATATAAAGGTACACAAGATACTTATAGTGTGTAAAGGCAGGTGGGGGTTTGGGGCTCAAGTGGCTTATTTTATATTTTGCAAATGTGCTGTGTTATTTCTACTCTGATGTTGACAGAAAAAAAAAAAGGCATCAGGTACTTGAAACATATTTCATTCCTGAAACAACACAGAACTCCTAAAAACAGTTTTAAATTGCTGTTCCTACACTGGTTTCCACTTGAATTCCCAGTAGCAAGGTAGTAACTTTCTCCTCTCCACTGGCCAGCATTATCTTATGTACAGAAAGAAGAAGAGATTTCTTCAGTTGAATAATTATATAGTCCTGTCCATTTGTATCCATTTTCATTGACAGGACACAAAAGACCTGAGCAAAAATATGGATCTCCTGAACTACCATTCTGTCAGATACCGACCCCCATCTAAATCTAATGTTTGGTTTGGTTTTTTTAGACAAGGCAATAAGGAAAGGGAGAACAGAATAGTTTAAAATGCCTAATTTTAACAATTTTAATTTTTAATAATGAGAAGTCTGAAGCTGAAGTTAGTTGGGCCCAGTTATACCCATCTCTCATTCATTAACCAGAGATCAACTTGAGGTGCTGGCAAATCTGTAGATTTCTCATCTCATAATCCCAGTTATGCAACCTGTAACTGAATTTCATTAATGAGTTCATTATCTGTCCTGAAGCAAGCACATCATAGGGCCATGCAGGCTGGGAAGGACTTCATGAGGTCTCTAGTTCAGCTTCATCCTCAAAGCAGAGAAATATCTGGGATCAGAGCTGGGTGCTTCATCAGGTCATGAAGCCCTCCAAGGATGGAGATGGCACAAAGTCCCTTGGCAGCCTGTTCCAGTTCCTGGTTGTCCTCGGGGTGAAAAAGGTTTTCCTTGTCAACTTGCCAAGTAGCACTGGAAACAGCCTGTGCCACCTCCTTCATACCCTCCTGGTAGAGACTGGGAGGCTGTTGTTAGCCCCCACCAAAGCCTTCCTTTCCCAGGGTAACTGAGCCCATCTTTCACAGCCTCTTCTCACAAGAGGAGCTCTCCAGATCCTACCATCTTGGTGGCCTTCTGCTGAGCTTCCTTCAGTTTGCCCATGAATCCCTTGTGGTGGGGGCCCCAAAACCAGATACAGAACCCTAGCTATGTTCTTACCTCCATCCCCATGCTGGGGATGCAGCTTTTTAACCAAAGCTGCAGTCAGATGATTTCTGGTACCTGTAATATCTTGCTTAGAGTTAATTGTACACAATCAGCAGTGTGGTCAGTCAGCTCCCTTCCTGAGGGAGCAAGGTATGACTATAGCTGTGATGGTCTGAAGCCACTAAACATCAATATTAAAAGAGCCAATCTGTGTTAGTAATACAAAAATTATAGAAAACAAATTTAGCTACCCACCCAGCTTTTTGGGTGCCTGAGCTTTCAGCAACAGTCACCTTGAACCAACCCAGAGCATCACCTACCATAAGGCAGGGGCACCTTCACACTCAACACATAGCATCCAGCACAATATACATCCTAGACAGAGGGAGATGTTGGGCTCTTCTTGATTCTATAGCTGAGAGTTACAAGCTTCTGATGGTTGTAACTGTCTTTTTGTCCTCACAAAAAAAATTTATATGTCCTGGGTCATAAACGTCTGGGTTTTTTTCCCCTCAAAAATATATGCAAAATCCTATAAAGGATATAAAGTAAAAACTGTATTTTTGCCATACTGAAATGCAAAATGAGAAGCCAGGCAGTCAATTTTTTAAGATTCCTTTAAGAAAGTAAGTATTACAATATTGAAAAATGCCTCCTTGTAAAGTCAGATTTATTGGGGAAAGGAAGGAGGACTGGGGAAGGTATATGCTTCAGAGCTATGAAACAGCTGAATGGAGCAGAAAGATTATTTAACCAGTAAATATGCAGAGCAAATTATCAAATACATTTCTGATATAGACTGCATTTCATTTGAAAGAATATATGACAGGCACTTCCTCTGTCATTATCTAGCAAGATGCACTGCTTGGTGTGGTAGATGAATGTGAAGTCATTCAGTGTACGTTTTCAATTGTGAATTTAGCACTGTAAATCAGCCAGGTCTTATGGACCCCCTTCAAGTCAGCCTGGGCCAAAGAGGTCAGTTTGTGCTGATATCCCACTTCTTACCATGTCTATCTATAGAATCACAGAATTACAGGAGTTGGAAGGGACCTTTAAGATCATCTAGTTCCAAACCTCTGCCATGGGCAGGGACACCTCCCACTAGATGAGGCTGCTCAGAGCCCTGTCCAGCCTGGCCTTAAAAACTTCAAGGATGGGGCTTCCACCACCTCTCTGGGCAACCTGTTCCAGTATCTCACCACCCTCATGGTAAATAACTTCTTTCTAGCATTCAATCTAAACCTACCCTCTTCTAGTTTGTAGATCTGTAACACTGTGTTTTAAGACATAGAGATTCTTTCCTGGAAATGCCCTCCAACCTTCTCATTTGCAGAGATTTAGAGTCATTCTGAGCTGAATACTGCCCCCAGACTAACAGCAAGATAGATTTTAGTTTTTTCACTCTCCCGTGATTCTCTGCCTTACCCAGTACTTTGCAAGCATTCCACCAAACTGTTGTTTTCTTTTATGTTTGTTTTTTTTTTTTACATAATGAATAAAAAATTAAATAATTGAGTCCATAATATATGTTTATAAGTGCCTTAGTTTGTTGGTAAGCCCAGAGCAGCAAAATGCTGCATCAGTGACTCACTTCCCAACTTAGGGACTGCTGTAGAGCCCAGTCTCCAGTCTGCCTTCAGTAGCAGCTGCCTGTTCCTTCAGACTTTGCTTTAGCAACAGAATTTGATGTTAAATAATTAGTATAGCAGATGTGAAGAAATCTATTTTTCTGAAAGAACCAAAGGAGCTTTTCTTTTCTTTGGAATGCTGTCAAAATTGGTTTGGCCAACCTCAGATGTCCTCCACCCAGCTCCGTTTAAAGTTGAGTCTGATAATTTTAGCCTCAGTAAATAAAGTGAAATCATCAATCATCCCATTAGGTCATGCAGGACAGCAAGGTCTAGCACGATAAGCAGCCAGTCACCCACTCTGCTGCTATATGGGGTAGTGGAATGTTTGATTAAAGCAACACCAGGCTTTCAACTATTTCTGACTCTGCCTTGTACAATACAAAAATGAAGACAGAGCCTGGACAAATAGAATGAAGCTGTTAAGTGAGCACCCTGCATAGGCAGTTATATATCATGCTATGGACATAAATACAGATAGCTACCAGGTAACTAAATATCATTTCCATTACACAGCACATGGTGGGCAGAACTGAACACTTTGTGGTCATACAAAATGAAAAAATTCTGAGTGACCGCATAACCATAAGCAAGCTTGGTGATGTGTGACATAAAATACCTGTCTAGGTATCTGGAAGGAAAGTCTTATGGAAATCAGAGCTCTATTTTAGTGATAATAAAGTCAAGAGTTATCTGAGTGACACTCTGGCTCCAAGTAGGTCTCTCAACCATAATACCTAGAGTGCTTTCTGTGGAAGGATCAGTCATATCAAATGCTTGGGCAAATAGTGTCTTCACTGAGCATATTCTGAGGTCTTACACATCAGCTGTGAGAAAGCTGTACAGTCACCATACTTATATGTCCTGGAAACAGGAGCTGAGCAGGTGCTGCTGAATGTCTATATGGAAAGAGAAAGTAAAGAGAAGACCCAATGACCACTCCTGAATAACTCACCCAAGATGAGTATCAACCATCCTGTCTCAGTAAACAGAGACAAATACCCTTACTTTTGTGCTAAAACTCTCTCCCACCAGACAACATGCCCTTGGCAGCTGGCACAAAGCAGGGCTTTGATTTCACATTTTCTGGGTGCTAACTCACAGACCATACAGCACACAGAAAGGATGGAGAACTGGGTGGTGACTCCTTAACATCCACTGTGATTCTTACCCTGAGCCTGGGTTAGCCCAGCTACTACAGCCCTTCCCTTTGGCTGCCCCCACAGCAATGGTATTTATCCTTCCAACAAGTTCATTAATTGCCAAAAGCTTGCCATCCAGTCTCTCCCCAACCCTATGCTCCCTTGCCTGGATTTCACCTTCTTCCTGACCCTCATTCACAAAGAGATTTGTTGAAGTTTTTTCTACCTCACATCCCAGATTGACCAAGCAATCTGGGACATGTTCACTTTGTTGTGAAGACACCCAGGAGCAATCACCATCCTCTCTAAATGCTCCTCTCCTTCACCTCTCATTCCCTTGTACACAACTGGCAGTTTTCCCAACAGTTTCAAACTTGTAAATTATTTATCTGGCTTTGGCTGAGACTTGTAAGCCACCTTTCCAACAACTTCTGTATTATCTCTGTGTCAGTGAGCACATTTTTAACCTCAAGCTTATTGTAAAAAGTCTTGTCCCCAGATACAGTAGAGTCCTTTCCCACAAAAAATTCCCACAATAAATTCTCTGCTTCCCTGTTCTCATCAGCTCTCTGGCACAGTCTTGCTCCTTGAACTACAGCTTACTGGAGAAAGAATTGTAACTCTGAAACTATAATATACAGTACATGTAAATATATATAGAATACTGTGTATAAATATATATAATGATATATATTTTTATAGATAACATATATATACTGTATATATACATATATTTATATGTATATACATATACATAGATATAAATACTGTACATAAAGGCATAAATATCCCAGTGATCAAATTAAAGAAGCTGATGATGAAGGCTGAATCCTAACCAAACTCTTCTTGATGGAAAGTTTGTACACATACTGACATCCTACAACTGTAGAGCAGCATCTCCTCATGGGTTTCTTTTCATTAAAGTACATGCTTCAAAGAATAGGAATTCACCAGCATCATCCCTATTCAGCAGTCAAGGAGTATATTGGCCCTCCTGGTCACATCATTTTGACTGGGATGAAAGAAGGGGAAGAGCAATATTCTACACCATTTTTTCTTAAAACTCATTTCATTCTCAAGTTTGCTTAAATGTTTACCTTTGGCTCTACACTGGTTTAAAGCTGGTTCAAAAGGAAAGTTGTTTGTTTGTTTTTTCTGTTTTCTTTTATTTCACTCAAAGGTTTGAAACAGTTTTACTCTAAGGCCCTTCTCCAGCCCAAGTGAGGGCTCATGAAGTGGCATATTAGCTGAGCTGCCATGCAGCAGTGCACAGGGGATCTACCACTGGAAGTAACATAATCCTTTAATATCCCAGAGTCCAGAAGGTGTCCAGTCACCATGAACGTTCTGGCAGGTTGACCAGTTCTGCTTCACCAGAAATTATTTCATGTAATTACGATCTGCCATCAGGAAATGGCCTCCACAGACAGAATATCCAGGAGACAGCTAATACAGACTGTATGAGTGATCTTCTGCATTGACATTCATCTTATCATTGTTACACAGAAGACACATTTTTCTCCATTCACACTGCTGTAACTTACCGAAGATCCAGGGCTACATTTTGAATCTTTTGCTTCACTGATAAAATGCAAACCATTTTTCTTTCCCATGTCCTCAACCATAGCTATTTATTACTGCTTCCTGTGCCCATCAGCAACAAAATTATTGCTGTTTCATCAGTAAGAAAGCCTAAAAAAATTTATAGATCATAGCTTCCCCTATGAGAAATGTGAATTACATGGTTAAAAGAGCCTTCAGCTACTTGCATCAGTAGCTTTTTCCCAACCAGTCTCAGGGATAGTTATCTACACTTTCATTACCCAAAGATGACATTAATGCTATTCAATGCTGACTGGTCTGACTGATAAAGCTAAGCATAAACCCATGCCAATGCAGAATGTGACTGACAGTTTTCAGAAGAAAAGCAAAAGCCAGGAGCACATATCAGGTCCCTAGAAAGAGCCGCATTTGGCTGCCAGTTAAATATATGAATTTTAAAATTGTTCTATTTGATATGCTTCATAGAATTTTACATTATCTTAGCTCATACTACTTTTTTCTTGTGCTCCTGAATGTCTGTGATAGCCATCTGTCAAATCACAGGAGCTGGTATCCATTTGAAGAGTAAAAATTGTACATTTTCAATGATTAGCACGAAAGAGTTCCAAGGAAAACACCTTCATAAGGGAGTGGAGGAAGAAGTGCAGGCCAGAGAATGAGGATGTTGCCTGAAACCTAAGATGAGGGGGGGGGTAGCAGGTAACACCTCTTGTCCCACAACACCCCATGCCTTGCAAGAAGAATTCTGAAGAAAAAGATTGTTTCTTGTTGCACTGAGCATGGAAAACATGAAGTTAAGCAGCAGAATTATTTAGGTCATAAGGAGAAGTGAACATGAAACAACACAGTCAACATAGTAGCAGGTAGCTTATTTAGATTTATTAGATTTTTGTTATTCTGTTTGAGGTTACAAGTATTTTTCACTACTGATGTGCAACACAGTTTAACACCTGGTTGGCAATAAACCAAACAGATGATCCATTAACCTCTCTCCCCTTCCCTATCGAGAAAGGAATGAGAATAAGGAGAGAGGCTCTTGGGTTGGAAACTAAATAACACAGCTTTAGTTAAACATTAGTGATGAAACGAGAAATGATGAAATACGTGCAAATATACACAAAAGCATTTGCACGTGTGTGCCCCCCAACAATGCTCACGTCACCACTGAGGCTACAGGGCAGGTCCTGGGAAAGTCCCAGGCTGGGCTCCTGGATGGGAGCTGGATGCAGGAACACATGGATTCAGGAGGGCACATAATGGGATCAAAGGCAGACAAATGGATGGAATCCTCCCAGGATGCCAGCCACGGATGAAGAGAACTTGACCCTCATGATCCCTGAATACTGAGCAGGATTCCTATGGATGGAATATGTTGTTTGGTCAATTTGGGTCACCTATCAGGTCTGGTTGTTCCAAAGGAGGGTCACAAGGTGACCCTTTTAATCCCTTTTTCCTTTTGGAGCATAAAATACTTTTCAGAACTGAGCAGTGGCCTTGGTTCTGTGGATCATTCCCAGCTGCAACCATAAACATGCAGCTTTATCAGTCCTAGAAGCAGACACTGGACAGAGAAACATCCCATTAATTTGAGTCAGTGCAGCTGCTTAGAAGAGACTTAACCAAAAATTAAAATCACTAGAAAGAAAATTTGTTCTATTCTGGCTCAAACCAGAACAGCGTGACAGATTTTTATTTTGATAGACTTAATACTGTATATTTTTTCATGAAAATTTAAGCTTCAGGTCCTAGTTACAGCTTGCATTTTTGAAACCAAAGTTAGGTGACATTTTTTCAGTGAATGTACAAATAACCAAACATGTTTGAACTGAGGCTGTGATCCAAATCATAAGAAAGCATTGGTTTGGACATGTCCAAGAGTCAAGATTTTCTGAAATAACACAAACCCCCTGCACATTGGTAGAAATGTTTTGCTTAAAAATCACCATAACGTTTTGACATTTTCAAATGTAAATAGTGAACTCTTCTGAAATAGCATTTGTGTTTCTATTGAAATACAGCTCTTGGAAAGGAGTTTGGAAAGATCAAAAACTATCCAAAACAAAATTAAATATCTTCTGTCTGATTCCAAATAATTCATTTGAATGTGTTTGGTTCTTTCACTTCTTTAAATTTCTAATAATCTTTAAAAAATTGCCTTTTCCTTTTACCATCTTATTCAAAATCAGCAAATTAATTGTCAAATTCATTTCCTGTCCAGCTCAGCTTGGTACCATGAAGACATTCAAGATAATAGAACACTGGCCTAAACTTTTGGTGATAATAAAAGTGAAATGACTAAGAAATACTGGTATTATCTTCAATTTGCCACAGGAGATGAAGGGCCATTCACTCAGAACCAATGTT
The DNA here is from genome assembly GCF_036169615.1 of Heliangelus exortis. Classification (NCBI taxonomy): domain Eukaryota; kingdom Metazoa; phylum Chordata; class Aves; order Apodiformes; family Trochilidae; genus Heliangelus; species Heliangelus exortis. Next base: position 10,646,359 of record NC_092424.1, on the reverse strand, counting down.
ATAAGCTGTCTTCCAATTCAAGCTATTGTATTGTATGGTCTGCACACCTCCCCCATCAATTTGTTCACTTAATTTGAAATCTTGTGATCCTTTGCAATTTCATTTCTCCTTTCTATTACTCAACCTGTTGTTCATTTTCCTGAGTAGCCACCTGAAATTGCACATGGGCTGCCCACATACATTTAAGTGTTGGGGTTTTTTTATTTTTTTCTTTTTATGCAATCTCTGCTCTCGTTTGAAAGCAAGTAATGTTCATCTAATTTTTCTTGTTTGTTTCCCTAGTCCCAACCTTTCATCATCTGTGTGTCTCTTTATTTACTGGCTGGTTTGCTTCATATTAAAATTCCCCAAATTTTCTTTCAAATAAGAATAATAAAAAGGTGCACTTGCTAGTTTTGTGCCCTGTCTCCCTTAATGGCAGATAATTCTTTTACCTGTTTTGCACCATCTGTTCCTGCCTATTTGCAAGCAAAATGAAAGTATCAGTCTGGCTGCAGTGTCCTGGGCAGGTCACAGAAGTCAGCTCACAATGAGCAGCAGTGGTCAGAAAAGCAATTAGATGTGTGCCTGCAGTAGTGAGGAATGACATTGTCTTGATTTCTGGATGTGTTGAGCCTGTGCTGCTCACACTGGGCAAGAGAAGTAGAGCTTTAGCAACTCTGGAAGCCATCCAGCTGATGGAAAACTCTCCTGTAGACCTTGGGGTCCTTCTGTGCCCAGCTATGCCCGGCCCCCCTGGGCTGACAGAGACCCACGTGTCCTCAGGAGGTAAAAAACTCCCTACCTCAAGGGTTGTCTCTGTGTTTGTGGGATGCAGACAGGGCACTTCAGGTGGCTGTTTTAGGAACTGACACCTTTTTAAGCAAAACTTTGAGAAAGAAGTGCCCATAGAAGAATGAGGAAAAAAAGTATTGTTCCCATAGAGACTAAGAGGACATTTATCACCCAGGAGAGAGGAACTTGTTATTGGCCCACACCTTCCTTCTCCAGACTGAATAATAACAGTGCCATAAGCACTGTCACTTTTCCCATAGTATGGTTATTCATATTCCAACTTTCAAGAAACTGTTCTGCATCAGCTCATATATAGCTCAGCCATCTTCCAGGTTCAGAACTCACATGTTCCAGCTCTTCTCTCCTCCTGCCTGGAGTCTGGAAGCTATTGCCTAAAGCTAAATTTCAGTGCCTGCTGTCAGCATACATCAAGCCACACTAATTTAAAATAAAACAAGCTTCTCTTAAAATTTAATTCACCTGGCTGGCATATGTCAGGAGAAGCATGTCATGTTTACATGTGCCTTTTTTGTTTTAAAGCATTACTTGTCATGTGATATAGTCATAAGTTACCTCCTAGTCTAAAACTAGCCTGTAGTGAGGTAAAATAATTCTCAGTTTTCCAAAAGAGCATGGTCACAATAATCACACAAAGGAGAGGAGCAAGAATCTGTCTTTAAAAAGAACAATGACCAAGATGTGCTAATACCATGCAGCATCACCCCTGAAAGTCTTCCTAATTATAACAAATTGGTTTGCTTAACTTGGTTTTGTTAGAGGTTTTTTTTTCCTTCTTTTTTCTTCTTCTTTTTTTTTTTTTTTTTTTTTTTTAATAAAGACGGTAATTTCAATTTGGCAAACGCAGGAATTTTCTAAATGTAATTAGTAATTTAGACCCAGCTATAGCAAATAATTTTTCAAGTTTCTTACTTACCTGGGAGCAGAAGACAAGGCTTGAACAAAGGATTGCAGTGGCTCAGAAAGGCAGGTGTTACTTTGGGTGTCCATCTGCACTGAGTCTCAAGCAGAAACACCACCCCAAACTCCTATACAGATTATTAAAACACTTCCTGAGAATGCTGGAGTAAATTGGCACTACCAGATTCCTTCCTAGAGTCAGGTAGGGCCAAAGAAAGGCCAGGCTGAAAGTTTTGAAGCTCAGCCACGAGTGAGAGATGATTCTTGGGATTTTAATTAGCAGTTAATTACTGCCCACTTGTGGCAAAATAGCAGGGGCTTGGTTGGGTGGCTGGGCAAAAATCCTGAAAGCACCCAGCTGTGACTGCATCAGGTCTTTGAGATGTGATGGAGACCTGACTGGTTCTTTCCTCTTCTCCTGTCAGGGAAGATGTCATCACCAGAGTGCTGAGAGAGGTGGCTAGTTGGAAGATGCCATGTGATCATAGAATCATAAAATGATAGGGGTTGGAAGGAACCTCTGGAGATCATAGAGTCCAACCCCACTGCCAAAACAGGATCACCTAGGGTAGGTAATACAGAACATGCTGCATAGAACACGCTTCTGCTGCAAAGCTTGAAACAGTTAAACGTTTTGTGCAATATCAGCATATAATATAAATACAACCCTGCAGAAAAGAGTGGTTTACAGCAAAGAATCCCCACACAAAGATAGTGTGAAAATCCTGTTATACAGCTGTATCTTTAGCTATGTCCTATTTAAAATGCAAAATTCAATGCAGTCCCTAGGAGAAATAAATTTATTTTATACTAACCAAAAATCTGCTAACAAGTATTGCTTCAGAAATTTTCAGTCCATATTTCTTCCAGCCATCACATACAGATAAATGTGCATGAAGGATCAATATTTATATTATATGTGACTAAACCTGAAGAACTGTTATCAGCTTAACATTACACTAGCTTTTTGGGACATTAGTACTAGCAGCTCCTTGCAAATCAGGAACCTGGAAAAGGCAGACTTATGAAATGTTCAGTCTAATTCACCTGGCTGGCATGTGTCAAGTGAAGGATGTCACGTTTACATATGGCTTTTTGCTAAAAATTAAATTAAACAGTTTTATGAAGTGAGAAGCAATTTCAGACTGATTTGTTGTTTTAAAGCTTACTTCATGTGATCCTGCTATTTGCAGCAGAGTACATCAAGGACCTTTCAGCTCAGAGGCTTGCAGAAGCTAAACTCTGGAAAAATTCAAGGGCATGAGCAAGATCAGTGAGGGGAGGGGTATGGCATTATATCATTCCCTGAAATATTACATCTGTTATGTGTAGCCCAGCTCAGCAAGGGCAGCTTTGCCAGAGACGTGGCCTGTACCTTTCATTTTTAAATGGACATTTCCGTGCACTTTACAAGCAGTGAGTTAGATCTTGTTATTTTCTTCTTTTTACAATAGGGAAACTAAAGCACAAAAAGATTAGGAAGCTTATTTTCAAAGGTGTTGAGCACACCTGCTCCAGTTAAAGTTAATGGGACCTCTGCAAATCAGACTGTAAATGGTAAGTCTGAAGTCATAGCTGCCTGTTCATTGGCAGCAGGGAGAGAAGCCAGAGCTCTGGTCCCTTAATTTTTGCTTTAGCCAGCAGTTTTCACCCTTTTAATGAGACCTCTTTTTATTTTCCTGGAAAAATGAAAACATTTGGCTTGTGACACCACGTTAATAAATTATTTGGGTCTTCTTTGATCACATCCGTAGCTCTCCTTTGGCAGGAAAAAAAAGAAACATTCTTCACAACGGTTCTTGCATGGGATGGGCTTGTAGAGCATATTTTTATTAGAGACAGTCCCTAAAATCATTAGTCAGATAACATTATATTGTGCCCCCATTATATCTGCTTCTTCTACCTTTTTGTCCTGTTTGTCAGCAATTAGCAGCTAAACCAAATGTATTTTCTCCAACTCAGTTCACATTAAAACAGTTTTTTTTTTAATCTACAGAAGAAGCAAGCAAGGGGCTCATATATCGCAGTGATAAATATCTTACAAATTAATTAGAGGAGTATTTTACGTCTATGAGCCCATCCCTAGCCCTACCATCTCCTGAGACTCCTCCTCCTGAGAACTTTGACTGAAAAAGTGAATATTTGCAAAGTCTCTTTGGCATGAGCAATCCATGCAGAACTTCTATTGACTTTTACGTGTCTGAACACCAAGAAAGTGCTAGCTGCGGGAGTGCAAGATAAAAGTCAGTCCTAGAGGACTTATATTTAGGGAAGAACATAATTCTGTAACTTAAAGAAGTCTAACTCTAAGTAATGATGAAAAATAATGGAATAGAATATCAGATAGACAATGTTCTGTAGGAATGATTGCAGTGGGAGCATTCACATGAGCTGACATTTTATAATTACACAAGCTTGAATATCTGAAAATAATGAGTTATAATAATTGATCCCAGCTGTAATGAAAACATTTTCTAGTATTTATATTCCAGTCCTATTAGTCCTGGTCTCAGTTTGGGAGTGATAAAAAGAAAATTTAACATTAAATAGAAAGTGCTGAACAATTGATGATCTATATGAAATGCATCATCCATGGCTCCTACATTTGAATTTTGTCTGATTTTGCTTTCAAACCTCATTACTGTAGAGGGGATCATGTTCAGTGGGTCTCTGAGACTGAAACTTAAGGACTGGAATCTGAATTTGAGGATGAGATGGATCCCACTGGGAGAGGGCAAGAATTCAGTCCTTGCCCATGAGAAAAGTTATTGTCAGATTTCAGCTGGAAGAGGACCAGAATGATGATGCCAAAATGAGGAAGATGCAGAGCCACAGACAATCTTCAGTGGAATATTTCTGATCTGATAAAGGGAAGTTAAGGAGCCTAGCACACAGGAGTGGACAGGTATATCTGCTATGTTGGTTTTCCTTTTTTCTTTTCTGGAATGATCTAACTTTCCAGATATAGAGACAGAAATTATATTAACTAGGATTCCAATTTGCATAGGTATTTTTTCTATCAAAGCTGAAAAAAAAGTTTGCTTTGGAAAGTAATGAGCTATGGAAAAATAACTCAAGCAAAGTGATCTGGAAGTAATTTAATCTAAAAAAATGAAATAATAAAGGTAAAGCTGCGATTGAGATCTTTTAGTTCAAAAAGAGGAAACTCTGATAAAAGAAGAGAAATGTAAAGTTTACTGGAGGAGAGACTTTGGAAGTTCAATGGAAAGGGCACCTGCAATTTATTAGAATAGATACTTTTTAAAAGCACCATCTATAACTTGAATCTTGAATAATGAAAAATGTAGAGGACAGTTCCATGTTCATGCACATCAGAAGGATGTCAATAGGAATAAGAAGAATAAACCTGGATTTAAAGAAAAAATCAACAGAGAAAGCTACATATTGGAAAAGTGGGAAAGGGGGACATAAAGTGAGAATTTCAGGAAGATAATGTCAGTCACAGGCACATCAGAGGATATCAAAACAGGAAAGGCACCTCTGAAGAAAAAGGAAGTGTGGTGCCTCAAAAGCATACTTAGACAAATATTAAGACAAAGTGTTTCTTGTAAATATGTGAAAATGAGTAAAGTATTTTATTACATATTTCTAAAACTTTATCCAGAATTTTGCACAAATATCCATTTCCTAGAGCAAACGCATTTCACACCAGGTGGGTAAAGCTAAACTTGTTGGGGTGATCTTCTGAGAAGAGGATAACAAATCTGGACTTGTTTAATTAACCAAAGGCTGAGTGAGTATCCAAGAGCATCCTGTGAACTTATCCAAAGAACAAATTACAATTAAAAAAATTATTAGACTTGTCAAAGGGATAAACACCAACCATAAACATTTTTACATTGGAAATGTGGAGACAGTTTCCAATCACAAAAAGAAAGGCAAGAACATCTTCCTGTAGGACTACTGAGGAATTAAACTGACGTTTATGACAGTGATTATATCACTTCTACTATTAAAAATCAGAAATCATATAATAAAATAAGAAGAACTGTCACCTAGCTTCTCTGTCCCTAATTTCTCGATGCTCCTGGTAGTGTAGAATTTTGATGTGATTCTACTTTGCACTTTTAGGTGTCCAGATCCCAGCTCTTCTCTGCTACCACTTTCTGAACACATCTTCATGGGTATTTTACTGCCACTTTAATTTACTGCATAACTATCTTAAAAATATGTTTTTTGGACACAGTAAGGCCAGGAACTTCACCAGGGTCAGAACAACAGGCATTTATGAAGATAATGAGCACAATCAATGTTGCTGTAGAGAAATAAAGGGAGGGGAGAAAACAATATGAAAAAAATGAGGTTGAGAAAAGTAGATTGAATTCCAACCTTCTTGTTTAGGTTCACAAACCTGATACTAATTGCTCATTATGGCAAGTTCATAATTATACAGCATGTCTTGTATCTTCTTCAGAAGCATCTAGCCCTACTCAATTTCAAAGGGTACCAGTTTTAGATGATTTAATGAAGTGACTTGGTAGAACGCATTTTATGCAGTTTCTCCACCATCTTTATTTAGAGGGAGCAGTGTCTGAGTTGCATCATTACAGAATAGCAAGGGACTCTGGTAGTTGTGGTAAACAAGTTAAACTGAAGCCTGATTTTTCCTGGGGGTTGGTTGTAGGTCTGGAATTGCAACAGTAGCCACAAGCTATGAGATAAATTTAATTACTCATTGAGCTAAACAGAGAAAAGGTAACCTTAACTCAACACCTGTGACTAACAAGTTCATAAATAATGCACAAAGTAATTCAGAATAGTAGGAATATGGAAAAAAAATGAAAGAATTTCAGTGTAAGTAGCTTCTGCAATATCCCAGGCTTTTTTGATTTTAATAGCTTAGACTTCAAAATGGGTCTCTACCTTAGTTTTAATGCATTTTTCTCCACATGAATTGGAGGGACAAGCTTTTGCTTGATTTGACAGTATAATAGAGAAAGATATCATGTAATGCTTACAAGAGATCTTAAGATGATACATTTCTTCTTAAAAATAAAGTACAAATCTCTGCAATTAAAGACTAGTTTTTCAGAAGAAATCCATTTAAATCAGACTGAAAACAAAACACAACAAAGAAAACAAAAAACCACCAACAAGGTGGTCTAAGATAATTTTCAGAGGAATTACTAAATGTTAAATAATACTGAAAAGGATATAGAAGTAGAAAAGACTGCAGTAAGTTATGGGTTCAATTTTTATGCAGTAAAAATAGATAAAATGCATTCTTGAAATGGAAACTAAGTATAAATCATAGCCCTTCTATATGTGCATTGAAACAATTCATTATTCATATAAAATGGTAGGAGAAGAACCTGTCAATCACCATCTGTGTGGGAGCAAAATACCTGCTTACAAATAATAGGAGGCATTATGATTAACAAATCACACAGAAACACAGAGAGGCCCAAATTTAAAACACCTGTGAGCATGACTTCAAAGGCCAATCTAAATGTTTTTAACAAACCAGAGTACACAGGATGGTATTCAGGGGAAGGCACCTATTTCTATTAGGACTCAAAAAATGTTAAATATTTCTGTAAACTGTATTTTTGTAGGGGAACTGTCATATGCTTCACCCTCCCCACTGTTTATCATAGCTTAGACAGATCTGTGGCTCAAGAAAAGGCTTCAATGTATTTTAGCTGTGTTCCGTGAGATAAGAATTCATGGTGACATTTTTTTTTTCTATAAATACCTCCACCACCTTTTTTCTAAACTTACGGAGGCAGGAAAATGTGAAAATATTAACTATATCCTATTCTTTAACTGCTGTGCTGCTGATGGCTCATGCAGCCTCAGCCCCACGGACGCCTCTCATCTCTAAGAGTTCTCTTTCTTCACCAGGAGTCCCACATCTTTCAAACACAAAACAGGAGTGAAGCATGTGGTAATTGTTGTGGACCATAGAAATATACTACAAAGACTACTAAGAGCTTCTGAAGACCTTAATGATTACTGTCTGAAATGATTATTTTTACATAGCAATGAGAATAACACATACGTTGAAAGAAACTTCAAAGAATTGGGTTGTTCTGAACAGAAAACAAACATTCACCTAAGAACCCTTATAATAAACTATCTTGACTCATTTGGAAATGATATTCACTATCATTTGCTTAACCAAGAGAAGTTAACATATAAATTTGCTAGAGGTGTAACAGTTTCAACAGGACTCCATTGGGAGTTAAACAGTAAAACAAAGGTTACAAACATAACTCAAATGTCACCTTGCACCAATTACAGAGAAAAGGTTTCAGGCCAGCATTCAATATCCTTGCTAAGTGCATTTCAAAAGAGACCGACCCCACTGAATTTTGTTATATATTGCTCTCTGAAGAGACTGACATGTACTGCACCAGAAAATGAACCAGTATAAATACAAGGTGTGAGTGCAACAATGCCAACAAAACAAGTGCACATACCAAGAGGATGGGATCCTACCACCAACCCCAGCTGCAGCATGAGCCTTACACAAGGCCACCAAGCTATTGTACAACCAAAATACTTTCACACATCCCAGTTGTCTTTGTAGCCCATTCTTTTGTTCAGCAGGTTCTTTCCATCTGTGTTCCAGTTGCAGAGAAAATGCCAGTAGCTACTAGTAGTGAGAGAGGGAGCAGATCACAGGACTGAGGTTGTCTTGGCTTGAGTTGGGTTCAATGTGTTTAACCTGTAATAGCAGTTGCCTAGCAGCTAGGTAGCTGCTCTCTCAATTGATTTTAGCTTTCATTTACTTTTGTGCAGTGGTGTGGTTAACTCTTATTGTTAATAACAATAGCCAGAAGCTGTGTTCTGTAGCATAAACTCAAGAATAAAATATGTTGTGGAAGAACATCAACACAGGCAGATATCAGACATTTGAAAACAAACCACACTGGACATCCACTAGTCACTGTTCCTGTGAATCAGGGACAACAAAGACAACTGAAAAATATGGATAGCTGCCAAGCAATGAAAGAAAAGAAGAGCTTACATGCACATCTTGTCAGGAAACCAGAGAAAAATAACCCCAAGGAGACTCAATGGCCAAAGAAGAAGGGATTACTGCAACCAATATCAAACCCCTGCTGGCAAAGCACCCAGGGCACCAATTACTCTCAATATCCTCACCCCCTTTTGCAGTGTCACTGAAGCTGTGACCTGCAGACTCAGAGAATCTCTGCCTGAGTGACCACAATGTCAGAGAAACAAGCAGGTAGCAAATGGAAATTTGGCCTTTGCAGGTTTCGGATTTTTGAATGAGCATTTTAATTGTGTTGTTAATGAGAGGGCTTGTTCAGTGTTCTTCTGGACAATGAGTGTTATCATTATTGTGCTTGGCCTAGTTCCAACTGTTTCGGGTTTTTTTTTTATTTTTTATTAGACTGTCAAGGCTTCAATGAGACTAACAATAAATTATTCTGCCTACATGTTGGATGTGCTCCCTTTTTGATCACAGAATTATTTTGAGAGTAATACAAACAAGTGTAGAGATCAGACTCGTGATACAATGAAAACCTACTGTAGAATTAATCATTTCTAATGGCAGTGTAGGTGTCTGCAATGAGATTGGTCACCTTAGAGTAATGGAGTTCAGAACATGACTCATCCAGGAAACACAGGCATTGATTTTAGGATAAGATGGATTGCATTAGAGACATTGCTAACTAAACAAATGGGATCTCCATTGAGTACTAAGGGGTAAGACTCTCTGTAAGTCCCTGAACTGAAGCTGCTCCCTTTTAGTCACAAGAATAAGATCCATAAAGACCCCTCTGGTTTATTTCCAAGAAGAAGCAAAGACATACTTACATGGGATGTTTCATCTGGCTGATGTTGGAGGAAAATGAGTCTGCTGGTTACCTGCTTAGAGGAGATAAATCATCCAGTAGAATGGTGGAGTGTGCAAGACGACCACTGCTGCTAGGGTATGTCTTGGCTGCCCCTCCATTAGTTACCACTGGGTGAAGAAATGACATTTTCTTTATGCAATGTCACATGTCTCTATGGCAAATGAGAAGCTCAATCATTCTTTTCTTCTGAGCAAAACAAAATTCAGAAGAATGAAGTCTGGATACTATTTCTGGAAAAAAAATAAAAGAGGATAAAATTTACATCAAACACTAATATTTTAGTCAGCCCCCCTGAAGATGAAGAGAGCTTTTTTGGCATTGGTTTATGAAAGCAGAATATTTTGCTCATATGCATCAGTAGAAATGCATGTGAAACCACAAGACAGTCAACTCTTGTTTCATTAAACTCCTGGACACTACCCACAAGGTGACAGGGAACAGTGCTATGATTAAAGGCCTGGCTTACACCTATGTGGCTATCAGTGATACAGTATCTAATGAGTAGGTATGATTCCCACTAGGGAAAGCAGCCATATTCTTAATAGAGTCCTCACAGAAAATGGCTATTGAATTTAAGTGGAGGGAGGTGTTTTTTTTTTAAATCTACATGCTCAGTATAAAACACTGAAGGGTCATGACTCGTGTCTGCACCAAAAGGAGTCAAAAAGCAGTCATTTTCTGTAAGACTTGGGTGCCATTCTCAAGACTGCATAGATTTTTCCTTTTGGAAAAACAATCCCTGTATATGAATTTTATCAAATAGGAAACAGTCTGAAACCACACATAAGATGCACTGCAGGCTACCATTCTGGTTTGTAGCCCTGTCCATATGGCCATCCCAAGCCAACTCACTCCATTCCCCAAAGTGCAGTCTCAAAACTCACTGGCAACGTCCTGCTTTTCAGTCTCCTTTTGCTACTCTTCCATAGAGGCACTGGCAGTGCTCATTTGCAAAGCTTTTAAAAAGTTACATAGACTTTAAAAAGTCCTATCTAAGTCATTCAGGTTTTATTTTCTCTCTGTTTTGGGAGGCATGGAGGAGGAAATAATTGGAAGAGGGTCCTGCACTGGTTTATGTTTTACTCAGGCGTGGCACTTACTGCAGCCAAGCCAGCACTTCTCTCTTTTCTCCCCAGGTTCACTTTACTCTCAGTGTTTGAGTACAAAAGTTTGGTGCTGGATTTCATGAATTTTCTAACCCACATTCTTTCCTTTTGTCATTTCTAAGAAAACACAGAGGATATCATGCTGCCTATCTCTGCTCCGAATGCCCCTCATCCCTCCTCTTTATTGAATATTGTCAGACTTCAGCAGCTCACTTGGCTTTCTCTCAAACATTTTGGTGTCCAGAGCCCAACTCTTCTCTGCTACCACTTTCTCAACACATCTTCATGGGTATTTTATTCAGTGAGTACTGTGATGGAATACATTTTTTACATTTACCAAGATGCATGAACATGTTTTGGCATATTTGTGTGTAAGCAGAGATAAATTGAAGAGCACAGTCAAAGAAAACACAGGAAGGGATTCAACAGAACAAAATGCTGAAAAGGGAATCATTAAAGAGGTGGGTTTGGAGCAACAGTTTTTGACCATTTCCTTACCCAGGTCAGATTATCAAAAGTGCAGTTATCCAAGAAGTTGACTGAATTGACAAAAAAGGTTTTTCTATAAAATTGGGCCAGGAAAGGACAAATCAGAAGAGATCAAAATTATTCCAGTCAGCTTTTCCTTCACAAACTGATTTTTTAACAAATCAAATACAGTATTTTCACCCCTATTCTTTGCCTCAGAGTCATTTGCTGCAAATTCCCTGTCACTGATTTGTGAAATTTCTGTTTCGAATGTGTTGGAATTATTTCTGAAGAAGTTAGGTCTTCAAAAGAAAATAAATAAAGAGAAAATAATTACATCTTCTATAGTGTTCTTCCAGTTTTCCCATGTGATCTTTTAAATTCCAACAAAACCTGATAACATTCTCCAGGAGGGAACTCTGGTTCCAAAGAAAAGCTTTTTATGCCTAATAAAGCAACAAGATTAGTGAAGGGAAATTAATTTAGAAAAAACCCAAAAATCTTAACCATTTGCTATTGTGCACAGGTTTGTACATGCATGGGGGTATCTGAGTGGCATAAGGCAGGCACTTATAGAAATCCCAGTCTTTGTCTCTTCTTTTACCTTACGCTTTAGAAAGACTTTCTTACACAGCAAGACAGACAATGGTTGTAACTTAGACCTCTTGATTCATGGCAAGGAATTCCAAGGAAAATATCTAACTCCTTGAGTCAGAGGTGAGTTTTGTCCTTCTAGCTGATAGTTTCATTATTCTAGTGACACAGGTTTGTCTTGAATGGCTACAGTGTCAAATATTTCTCTAGCCAGCTGACTAAAGGCTTTCAGTAGCAGTCCTTCAGTAGAATATCAGCATCAACAGAGAGGGCCTGACACAGAATGATTCAGTCCTCAAAGCCACAAACTTTTCCTCTGCTTTGAACTTAGGAAGATTTCCTGGTAGCAAGACAGTATCAGCAGTGAATCAGCAGGAGAGTGTCAGTTTTGTTAAATTACTGCTATAGAGTAAAGCCAAAGATTGTTGTTACCATCCTATATTTTTAAGGTAAGTGATGGTTGTGTTCAATTTTTTTTACTGAAAGACTATCTCAAGGGACAAAGCATTCCTTTTAAACCAAAAAAGCATAAGAAATAAAATATCTATTAAAATATTCCAGCTTTGATGCTATTTTTCTTTTTAGTTCTTGTCTTTCTTTTGATTAATAGTTTCACTGTTTTTAAAAACCAGTGAAGTGTCCAATTTTCACTGAAAAGTTTTTAAAAAGTGAAACGAGAGAAATAAGGATATTATTTCTAACAAAAAGTGTTTCTTTAGCTAAGTCCTAAAAGGAACAGTAGTTTTCTTTTTCCACCTTGAAGATTTTTCTGTGATGGGAGCAGTCCATTATAGTTTATCCACTGCAAATCATCTTGCAAGAAGGAGAGTTTAATTAAAGCACTTATGAAAACTATCTTCATTAACCTATTACACCTCTGAATATAGAGTCAAAACACTGAAATTGTAATAGTCCTTTGCAGAGGTCCCTTTCATCATAGAAGTCAAAATAATTACCCATTACACCAAGGAGGTGTTAAGTACTTCCTTCAGAATGGATCTTGAGAGTTCCAGCCTCCTCCAGGTGTGAGCCCTTCCCATACTCAGCCTGGAGATTGCAATGACTGGATTAATAATGGCTGCAGCTAGAGAAAGTTATAGATTATTTAACTTGCAAATTAAGGGGTTGATCAGGGCTGATTTAAGACACAGAGACATAGGTTCTGGGCTTGAAAGTGATCCCATAAATGGTCCAACATCTGACATACCAGTCTAAACCAAGACTTGTCAGGCAGTGACCCTGCATATACAGATAAATAATCCCAGGAGCCAGGAGGGCAGAGATGCTCAGAGCAGCCTGGATCTTGCCCTGTTTTATCTGCATGCTGCTGATGTGCCTGATACTGAACTTCTGGAAGTCAATAAGCCCTAGTACAGAGTATCTGCTTTTTTAATTCACAACTTGCTCAGAGGTTTCTGTTCCTGTCAGTGTGTTCATCAGCAGCTGATAACCAAAGATAACCAAACAGGTATTTCTCAGGCTGTGGCTCTGACCAGACCTTGTCACATGCTCACTTCCCATTCCTTGTAAACTCCATCTGGGTACAAGCTCCAGAGGCAAATGCAGCAAAAAGCTTTCTGGAGTAAGTCCAAACCTGGCTATAGTGATCAGTTATTAAAGTATGAGCTTTGGATTCCTAGTGTGGTGTTTCAGTGATCCTAACCCTCTCTATGTGCAGTTTTCTGTAAACACATTTACTCTCAGTGAAATTAAACTCTCAAATGGTGTTTTAAATAACAAACAACACTTGCTGGATAAGCAGCAGAAAAAAATTAATGATGAGGATAAACAATAAAAATTTTCTAGCAAATAGTTTTCATGAAGAACTAGAGATGCTCAGCATTCATCAGCTTGATTCCACAAGTCAGAGAAAACTATTAATTCTTTCATTTTTAAATTAATTTAGATTTTGTTTATATCCATTCACTTGCAGTTTATTAACAATCAGAGCTGAAGAAAAGTGTATGTGAGGCCAAAAGAAAAAAAAATCCCCTTGCAGGCTAGTTTATCAAAGTCAATGATTAAAGCAACAAAGACCAATGGAGATATGACAGAGACTTTTAAAGCAGTCATCATAATTCTCTTCAGTGCCTCTAAGAGGGCTGTAGTTTTTAATCTCACAAATGTAACTGTTTACCCTAAAGTCAGGGACACTAATATAACATGTCAAAAAGCATTTCTCATCTTTCTCAGGATCCTAAGCTCAGTGCATCCACACACGTTCAGAATGAGCAACTGTGTTTTCATATATGCTCATCATTCAGTTGTCATTCCTGTGCTCCACCACTGCCTTATCATTCCTGCACATAATTAGTTTGGTAGGCTGTTAAATTCAAAACTTGAAGGTTGTTCCTTTCCTTCTTATTTGCTGATTGTCTCTCTTCTGACAAGGATGCTTTAGGCTGTTTTCTGGTATTTGGAAATAAAATATTTGGAACAGAAGCACTGTATGCACATTGTAAACAGAAATAAAACCTTTCTAAAATTAAAAAAAAAATTAAAAATCACCTTGTGAATTAATATGAAAGTACCAGACAATGGCAGTGCCAAATGCTAGCATTATTTTGGCTCTTGGAGCTTGTTACTTGAAGGCACCACAGAAAGAGATAATACATGTAGAGAATAATTTTTTTTTCCTGCATCTAGTTTAGGTCTTTTCCCCAGTCCAGGTGATGGAAATCCACACATGAAGGAGGTATTTTCATCCAGTGCTCCTTGATACAGTGGATCAGCAATACATTCTCCTGGTAACCTTGTCACTTCACCTTGGAAATGCAGTCACTTGAGGAAACACAGTCTCCCTATCCTCTACTCAGATTTTTCTACCATTCTTTCTCAAACTAGGGTGAAGAAGGAGTTGATGTAGTTCTTCAGTGACGAGTACATTTTCCATGAAAAAGGACTGAAATATTTTAAAGGCTCTATTCAAATATAGGGAGTAATGTCATACCAAAAATAGGGGATAGAGAGCAAGGCAATATTCAAGTATTTGTGCTTTTATTACTTTCAAAATTTCAATATTTAAAAGTGTTAAATAACATCAACATGCATAAAAACTGTTTGAAGTAGGATGGACCCCAAATGACACTGACTTTCATTCTCCTGCAACCCCGAGTCAATATTTTTTGTTGGTCTACTTGAACTTGAAGGAAAGACAGATTTTTCTCATGATGTAGATAATGGCTGGTAAAGGACTCAAACAGGCAGCTCTTTAATCATTTGATCAAGAGTTGTTTCAGGCATCTTATCACACAGTGATCTGTGTGAAATACAATGGAAGTGTGAAAACCTTAGTTATGAACCAAGTGAAATAATACATTAAATGCCAAATTTATATTCTGACAGTGTGCTTTTAAGAAGGTGCCACAAATGAAAAAGGGCAATGTGATAGAGTGAGTCAACTAGACAAGGTGCAAGGCTGTGTATCTGAGTCACACAGGCAAGACACAAGTCCTCAGAGACTCTGGTCACCTTTTACAGAGGGTTGCACTTTCGCTTGACTTGAGCTCCTGTTTAGCTCAAGGACTGCAAACACCCAGCACATCACTGCACCAACCCATCGGTGCATACACTCCTGCCAAAGAGCAGCTCTCCCCGCAGCTCCTTGCAGCACCAGCATTGCCAGGGGCTGTTTATCCTCCTGCTGCTGCACCTCTTATTCAAAGCTTTTCACTGCATCTGCTCTCAAGTCCTCAGAGATTAAGAACTCTCCTGCTTCTGGTATCAATACGAGAAGAAGAAACACTGAGTATTTTACCAGAGTCTGATGAATATTCTCATTTTGTCCATCATTCTTCTGAAAAGCACCTTTGCACAGCCTGTCACAGTTTAAAAGGAAACCTACCCCTGTTCAAGGATAACTTATGTGCTATAAACAAGACGTTTATATAGCGTTTAAATAGTAACATAAACACTATAGTGATATGTCAATAAGGACCCAATCTTTTAACTATTATAGAGTGCTAGGAGAAGCTGATAACATGGGGATTGTAGATGTAAAAAGGACAGGAACTGGTGGTGCATGGTTGAATGGGGTGGTAGGTA
Source organism: Heliangelus exortis (assembly GCF_036169615.1). Lineage (NCBI taxonomy): Eukaryota > Metazoa > Chordata > Aves > Apodiformes > Trochilidae > Heliangelus > Heliangelus exortis. The sequence goes on along the minus strand of NC_092424.1, from coordinate 10,630,602 downwards.
AGGATACTATTGAAAGACTAAGTGTTAAAAGATTAAGAGGAGATACTAACCTTTTGTTAGGACTCAAACTAGTGAAAATATCCAGAGTTATACCTTAAATTGACAAACAAAAAACTGTTAAAAAGGGTTATCTAGAATTCGGGCGAAGGTTTTGTAATGGATGAAGGATGAGGAAAATAATGAGGAAGAAAATGGTGGAATACGTGGATGACAAAACAGAAGGGCTACTCATACAGAAAGAACTAGTAAGTGTCCTTTCCTTCCACTAAAGGTAATTATATTTATAGATACAAATTATTGCTTAAAAACTATTAATAATATTTATATGCATTTCTTCCTGCCCATCAAACTCCTAAAGATTCTCTGTGTAAGACACATTTTGGATCATTATAATAAATGGTATTTTTTTAACCCAGTGACAGGCTGTACAAATGTGCTTGTTAGAGCTTCATCATACGAAATGATACAAGCCCTGAACTGGCTGGATGAGCAGTAACTCTGCCCTGAAGTCTCACTGAAGCTAAAAGGATTCTGTGCACAATGAAGTACCCAACAACTTCCATGATTAGCACAGTGAAAACATTGTCCACAGCTAATGCTGGGATCTCCTTGGCTCTTACATTATTTCCTGATGCAAATACTGGTGTTTTGTGGGGTTTTTTTAATCCCATAATTCATGAGAATACACCAGCTTTTTCAGTGGCGATGGAGCTGAAGCCTGAACTTTTAAAATTTTCTTTTGAGAAGTTGATACTAAACATTAGTTAAAATAAATTAAAAAACAGAACTTTTTTCATTGAGAAGCAAAGAAATTTAATTGCTTCTTAGTTGGAAACCAAAGCAATCTCTGATAATTACTTATACCATAAAAAAGGGTCTGATCATGCAAAATACACCATATAAATGCTACCAGTATGAACATTGCCAGCCCAGTCAGTTCAGCTCTTCTCCTGTTCCAGCAAGGATGCACTCACAGGCATATTAAAAAAAGGTAAAGTTCATTAATATTGCAGGGTTCAGAAAAATATTCCTTGTTTTAACTATCATGTGGTAACTGATATGAAATTCAGTTCAGTGACAGTTTATCAGCAGATTGAGCTGAAGACTGTAAATGCAGAGGAATTAGTCTGTTCAGTTAAATGAGCCTAAAAATTCATTTATATTTTTTAAATTAGAGCAGATTTAGAGCTATTAGAGTTTATGCCTACCACAGTTTCCCATACAAACCTAATTTTTAAAAATATCTCAGAAATTTTCCAAAATCTATTCACCACAAAGGGTAAAAATGTCTTGGTTGTATTAAAGTGCCAGGACTACAAACTGAGTTTCAGTATATTTGATAGCCTGAAGGATACCACCAAAACCAATAAAAGCTGCTTTCCTTAAATGTATACGTATTTGAAAGGATTAGGTAAATTACTAACACATTCTGTTGGAAGGCTCCTTACAAGAAACACGTTTATATCTCAGACATTTTGCCCTGAAGGTAACTTAGATTATGCTTAAAAAGATAAATGTTTATCACTGACAAGGTTTTTTTTTTTAATATCGGGATAACCAGATGTGTTTTTCCTCTTCAGTAGTAACAGAACTTATCGCAGACTGTCAGTATGCAGAACAAAATGTTGTTTATTTAAAAGATGCTGATCTAAGGGGACTAGTGTCAGAATGTGCCAGACAGGGAGCTGCATGCATTTCCAAGGTTGAATCTCGGTTTTATTTTTTTAAATACAATTTCTTATCATATTTTAAGAATAATGCCATCCTGGGACAGGATGTACACTGAGGGATCTCTGAAAACTGAAACAAACTGGGCTACAAGGGCTGGTGGGAATCATGACGACCAAGCAGTGATGAACAGCTCATGAAAGGGACCCATACAGCTGCACACAAGCTAAAACTTGTAGGCTTTGGCAAAAGAAAAATGAAGCCCAAAAGAAAATCTAGCTCCAGACCAGGAAACAAATGAGGTCCCGGCTGCATGGCAGACTGAGCCAAAGCCCACACTGCCATGAAAAAACAATCCCCCATTTTCTTGGTCCATCCTGGGAATGACAAGCATGGGGCAGACCTGGCTGCCTGAGGAGCAGTCTAGGACTATCACGTTGCAGCAATGTGACCACATAAAGATTTTTGACTAACAGTACAATAGGCAAATTTCTGGGCTTAGACTCGTTCTGGTCATTTATCTCACTATTTGTCTGTTAATGTCCAAAACTGCTCTGGCAGATCAAACCCCACCATTTGCTGGACTAATTGTTGGTTGTTAAAATAAGAACTGCAATTTACCACTTACTATTGAATACCTAATTTGGCAGTTTATGAAATTTAAGAACAGATGAAAGCACATCACAGATGAAAGGATGGGTGTTTAATTGCTTAACAGAATTGCTGCTGTGCAAAGACTATGGAGCTTCTGCCCAAGAGTGAGACTTTTCCCTTGAGCCTTTTCCCTCTTGCTTTCAGAAGTGATAGCTGTCATTATAACAGAGCACTCTCCTTCCAAGAGCTTTCCAGTGTGGTAAGTGTGGAAATTCATGCATAAAGGGCAGATTTAGGAGAAAATCAAAGTGTGCTTCAAGAGTTTGACACTCCTAACTGTGAAATGAGTGGCTAATCTTCCACTTCCTTTAAAATCAGCAGAAGCATCTTCAAAAATAACATAAAAATGCAAGACTTTAATTCTTCAGGAGTGAAATTTGTAACTGCTGGTAGCACCTTTGAATCACAGGAGCTCTTCACCTGTTGTTAAATGTTATCTCAGTGATGCACAGGCTGTGGGCTGGAAGTTTGCATGGGAAAACATCACATATGTTTGTGAAAAGCCACACCAAAGACTGAAGGCTAACTCTTCTGTTTTCACAAGCACAGTCTAATTGGGTATGATAAATAGCTGCTGTCATATTTCTGTGGATAATAAAGTAAAATTCTCATTTGATATCATCTACTTCTAAAATTTTAATGAAGCATTATGATAAGAACTTATTTTCTCTGTTTAATCTAATCTGGACATAACAGGCTCAGAACAGCACAATTACTGTGCTATAGCATATCTAGAAAATGACACATTATTACTGAGCTCCAAAATAGAAAAATAGATTTCCAACAGCACAAAATTTCTAAGGCTATAATTCCTGTTTGCATTGATAAGACACCCACTCAGTACCATTAACGAATTAATCAGCATTTCAGTACTTTAAGGTGAAAAAAAAAAATATATAAATAAATGAATGCCTGATATGGTTTTTAACTTTTATGTTGTTTACTCATGCTCACTCCCAGCTTCACATCTTTATATTTAAGACTTCCTATTTAAGATCAAGAGCTGCATATATCTTGCCAAAGTGACTTCAGTCTGAGAAACAGAGATAGCAAAGTGTATATATTCAGACACTCAAGTCACTAATTGTTCTTTGCTTTGTGAATTTATTTATCAAACAGTGTTTGATATTATGTAGGTATGCTGGACCAAACATTTATAGACTTAAGGCTTCAAGATGAAATGTCAGATATCACAGCTAACACATCTATTGCACACCTCAATGCAGCAGCCTGCAGGTGCAGCATCCTGCCCAGGTTTCATCCTAAAATTAATGATCCCGTTTTCTTCTCTGCTGCATTATTTTTTATTGTAGGTGCCATCTATTTTTATTATAAGTATATGATAAGACAAGGTTTTCTGGCACTTTGCTGTTTATTCTGTATAGGCCTCAAGGCAAGGAACAAGGAGAAAAAAAAAATAGCAGCAAACCAACATAGAAAACAAACAGCATCCTCCCTGAAAAAAGGGAACCTGTGGAGCAAGTGTGATGAAATGACACACAGGAGAGGAAGGTGAGACCCTCTGCCAGCAGCTTATGTGCTGTGCTAATGACTTCTCCACTACTCTGAGCTCTGACTCTTCTTATTGCCTCCATGAGTTGTGTCAAGAAGTCAGTTTCCCCCCATAGCAGGGAACAAAAACCCTTCCAAGATGTGAAGAAGGACCTGCCTTTTTTACAGTGCACATTGTTTCTGTAGGTTCTCCCTCAAATGTTTTGTGTCTGAGTTGCAAGAACTTGAAATACAAAACAGAATAAATAGTAAATCCCCGTAAATCCAAACCTATGGTCATAGATATTGAATTAAATGCAAAAAGACCAGAGGATTTACGGGGGGGATGTCTGAAAATCTTGCCATTTTGCAGCCTCTGAAGATCAGGAGGAAACAAAGCAAGCTTCAGCTGCTGTTTGCTGGGAGGTATTTAGGTTTGGGGTGTATTCCCACAGGTAAGAGTTGAAGGAAATATGTAATCAACAGTTATTATGCAGTCTGCAAATAAAACTCTTTTCTGAGGAGATATAGAACATCCTTAAACACTCACTGCCTTCTTTCTTGCTCCTGTTGTGGTCTGTACTGTGGGTAACTGCAGCAGCAGCCAGTATTGACAAGGCTATGGGATTTTAAGCCTCAGAGAATATTTGATGCTGGCACCAGCAGCATCCTCTCTCACCCTCTCAACCACAAAACCATATTGCACCAAGGATAACAGGAAGGCAGGAGGCAATGAGAACCACTAAAGGATGTAGCAACAAAGTGAATGCTAGGAAGGACAAAGCAGAAGGAACAAGGGAGAAAATTCAGCATCTGGGAAGTTGCCCCTAAGTTCCAATATATTTGTAATGGGAATAATTCTACACTGGCCAGAGGACACGTTTGAATTAATTCTTGCTTTTATTCTACTTTGACCAATAGCTGTCTGGCAGCCACCTGCAATCAAACTCTGACCCTGCAGTTGTACAGCCAGATGTAACTACTGTATGGTCTAAGCAGCCAGAGCAGAGCTAGAAGCAGCACAGCAGGCACAGGTCACACAGTTCTAAACTGCAAGGCAGCATGAACCTAGGCAGAGCTGTTGTACTGCAGGTTAATAAATGTGTGACCAAAAGCCACCTTTCCCTAACACCTGACCACCAAACCTCCATTTTATTGATTATGTCCAAACAGCCACACGAAGGTCTGGAGGCATCACTGCTGCTTTCTCCTGGCAGCAGGCACTGGAGCCACCACCTCACACCGCAGCAGTGCACAGCCAGTTGGCTGCTCTCAGACACACAGAAGCCTCAGGAATGCCACTACCTAAGTGTAAGAAAAAACTTTCAAAACCAGAGTTTTGAGTACCCTAAGCATCACACTTAACTTCTGGAGCCTGGCTGCTCAGCCCTGGGTGGTTTGCACTTCTGGCCACAGTCAGAAGTCAGGAGTTCCTTGGAAAACTTCACAGATGGAGATGTAGTCATCCGTGAACTTAGGGAGAACTTGAAGCAAGTACTAAGCTCCTGTAGGAGCAAGGAGACAGCATAGCTCACAGATGTGACTGTCTAATAATGTTCTTAGGTGGCTACTGAAGCCACCTTGCCTGTTTTGGACATGGGATTATGCCAAAGACATGCAGATAGACAGTCCAAATAAATATATGTAATTGGGAGGTTTCACTCAGCTTTTCATCTTTGAATTCAGTACTTATCATCACTACAAGGTTATCCCAAGGAGACTTTAAACACACTATTTATCTAAAAATTTGATATGCTGAAGCGGTGAATCCCCCATACTTGGAAATCTCCACCAGTTTTATCAGCTCATTTTGTACCTTGCTTTACTTCTTATGTTTGTTCATACAGAAAATCTTGGGTCTTCCCATACAGAAAATCCACCACTATTTAATTCTCCCCATTCCTCAAAGGATTCTGGTTCTGCTGCACTGTTTGGAACAAACAAAGATACCATGGAATTGTGCCATGTAGTCTTATTGCTATTTTTCAACAGATGGTAATCAGTATTGTTCTGAATCTCTGCAGAACAAGCAGCTATGCCTATATCCTTGCAGTGATTTCTTTCCTGATGAGTTGAGAGTTGCAGCAAATAAGCATTTGATGTAATTTTTTTCCATTGTTCCTAGTTCCTCAATACACATATAAAACTGAACAAGGTTCTAATTTTGAATGTGTTAATCAGTATTAAAAGGAGAAAGAGAAATCCCATTGTCCCCAGCAATTAAATTGATCCTCTGGCTGAGCTTACTCCTGTAAGTGACCTATTAAATATCTGTATGACAGGGAATCTATTAGCTTCACACTGTTTTTTCAATACCTTAAATGGAAAATAAAAATACCATTATAAATCTGAATTATCCACACATTCCTAGTCATTTTTTTTGTGGAGCTAAGGGGCACAGTGCATGTGTATCCCCATGCTCCAAGTTTTGTTCCTTCTCTTGCTTTGAATGTGCCTATATCCTTGCAGTGATTTTTTTCCTGATGAGCTGAGAGTTGCAGCAAATAAGCATTTGATGTAATTTTTTTCCATTGTTCCTAGTTCCTCAATACACATATAAAACTGAACAAACAAGGTTCTAATTTTGAATGTGTTAATCATGCCCATGATTCGAGAACAATGAAGAATTAGTTTACCTTGTATTTCTAGGGGTGCATATTAATCTATATAAAACACCCGTATGCACTTTCCCTATACATGAAAAAGTCATCTACTGATTTCTTTCTGTCCTCACTGTATATTGTGTTTAGCTTCTGTGAAAGTCAGTATCATGAAGACCTCATATCAAGAATGTTAGATACAACATAGTAGCAATTATCTGGGAGAGCAGGAACTGTGATTGCTATCTGTTCAAGGGAAAAATTAGAGGAAAAAAAAGCAATTCTCTCATGAGCTGACAAGATTAAGAATGACCAAAACTGATGATTAAAAGTTTTGGCTAAGAATGCTACTAGCACTGGTATAAAACTGCAAAGCAAGGCAGTTTAATCCTTTCAGTTGAATGTTCAGAGTAAAACCCCAGGTCTGTTTCAGTGTTACCCACACCATAGCAGCAGCCATCGTTTTCAATGAATGTTGGTCTGCAAAACACTTCTGGAGTTAAAGATACTTGCCTAAAGAAAAATTTATTACAAAAGCCTATCTGAATACTGAAGTGTGTGTTTGGGAAGTGGCCAGTGTTTGTTTGGTTTTTTTTTTTAAGAATTTTTGAAAGCTTGTGACCCATCCAGTCAGGGGGCAGCAGCAACATCAAAAGCTTTATGACACCAGCTTTATAATACCTACTACATATCATGACAAAAATTCTGGTTAACAAACTACATATTAAAAGGAATAAGTACCATATGAAAAATTCTTAGTCTCCAATATGCCATCAGCACTCAATGACTTTGCGTGAAGTATTTTAGGAAGATAAATTAACTTGAGAACAGCTCATAAACATGGAAAAATACTACAACATTTTAAATAAATTCTTTGCTATACAGAAATCATTCAATTCTTCTTCTAAGGGACAGGAAAACTCTGCAGGTCATTGGTATCAGACAAGACATTGTAAGAAGCAGTAGTGAAAGCAACATCCCACATAGCCATGAAAAATGCCAGGGGTCAGACTGGCTGACCCAAGCAATCTGTTCTGGCCTTACAATCTGTGATGCTATGCCAGCTTGGTGTACCTTTTATCTCAGTGAGGCTTGAAGGGAGAAACACATTACTAATATGCTGGTAGAAGAATCTGAAAGAGAAAAAGGATTAAGGTTCTGTCTACCTCCATTTAGTTGTTGATTCTTTTTCAAGGATGGTATGAGACCTGATTCAGTTCCTACCTGGGAGAGTATCTTAGCTATTCTAACAGCCATTTGGGATGGCAACTGTCTCTGTTGAACCTGGTCTATCTGAATTAAAGAATTCAGTATATTTTGAGTAAAAGCAAAATCAACTATAACCAAACAATTGAAATGGTTAAAGGACCAGAGGAGGACTTTTGAAAAACTGAATCCAGCTGAGTCATTATGAGCAGGCATTATCATGTAGTCAACAATACAAAAGTATTAAGTATCATCTGAAAACTGATTTATTTATTTATTTACTTACTCTTCCTCCTAGAACACAGCTCTATGCCCTCAGTCTTAAGATATAAAGAAATTTTTCCATTTTGCAGCTGCAACTTATCTGTGGCTGGTTTATCCCCAGATAGCTTTGTCACATCATTTAGTTAAATTAGTTCCTCTCAAGTCTCAGCAGGATCCTCTTGGACATGCTTAAAGGAGACAACCATCCTCGCCACCCCCAGAAGAGCCATCATTCCACTTTGCTAAGTAACCCAATGCCTTTTGATCTCTTTTAATAAAAGAAGTTCTCCCAAATGTCCTTTCTCACTACTGAGATCCTATTGGAGTTTCATGCCATTAGCACCCAGATGTGCACCCTTGGTCTGCCTCCTTCTGCTCTTCAAGATCACCCCATGCCAACATACAAGGCTTCAGGGCTGCTGTAGACCACAGACACTTCCTCTATGTGTGAGCCAATTTCATTATCATGCTCTTGTCTTTTATGCCAAGGCCCTTATTGAAAAGATTAAACAAGATCTGTCCTGAGACCAGTCCTTCAGGAAATTGACTAGTAACCTCTTCCAGCTTGATCATTTGCCTCACAGTAGGACTAATTGTCATCTCTCATTTAGAGAGCTCCTTACCACATCTCAGCTCCTGTAATAATTTCCATCTTCCCCATTTTAGCTAATAATTTCCCATATGACACTTCATCAGAAGCTTTGCTCAAGGTCAGATAGATTTGATCTGCCTCTTTTGTCTACATAATAATCTTTTTTTTTTTTTTTTCTTTTTTTTTTTTTTTTTTTCTTGACATCTGGATGAAGATTCTTTGCAATCTTCCTGATATGATAAAACAGGGGTAAAGATAACCTGACAAAGTGTACTTCTGACCAAGGCTTATTCTATTTTATCCCCCTTTCTATTTATCTGCAGCTTTAATTAGTGTGTCTTTCAAAGTTTCTTATATAATCCTTGCACACAAGTGAGGTCAGTGAAGCTCCTAAGCCACAACAAGATATTGAAAATCCCCTAGAAGATGATACGATAATTAAGACAAAGTGATAATGTGAATTTGATGCAACTGTGGGTAAGAGGGGAAGGCAGAAGAACCAAATAACTTAACATCTAGCCTTTAAAGTTAGTCACATTTTCTCTTTCTCTGACCAAAGAAAATGGGAAATGGCATTATTCAGTACAAGGTGGGAAAGCAACAGCAGGTTGAATTAATTTTTTAAGATATAGCTGTACCAGCTCAAATCAGCAGGGCTGTCTCCATCAGTGACCCATAACTGCTCTCTAAGGAAGAGTACAGAGACCAGGGAATTCCACAGTACTGCTTTCCCTCTCTCAGCTCCACAGATTCATGGCTAATGAATCCTTAATACAAAGGTCATATCTGTTTGCTAAATAGTCCTAACTGTATGTTCTGTGCTGGATTGCTTTCCACAGATCAGTGTAAACTCCCAGCATTCACAATGTCTATGAAGACAGTGTTTGTTCTAAGTCCATTATCAGATGAATTCTCTTGATACCCCTTTGATTCTTTCAACAGGAGAAACACTGGACCTTCATGACTTGTACACCCTAGGTTTTGTCTCCTGGAGCTGAGCAACCATACACTGCATATCTTCAGCCACATTTTCTCCCCTCCACAGGGCTTTCTCTTGTCCTCCTTCTACCCCCTCAATGGACACTGTACCTCTGCCCAAAGGACTAGGGCTGTCCCCATAGAAGGTATATAGTTTTAAGATCTTTCAGGACAAAGACAGATCCATCAGTCTCTGTAGAAAATTATTTAAGTCAATTTCCAACCACCAGTTCCAGCCTCTTGGGAAAAATCTGACCATCCATCACTTTTCAGACCCCATTTTTAGGTCACTACTTCTGACTCCACAGAACCACATAAAGCAGCAAGTTAGCACATGACATTGTGACCCTTCAATCCTTTTGAGGATTTTGCCCTCACACCTGCCCCTGAAGCCATTCATAAAACCTTTCCTCTTTCTCTTTCCTTTCTGCACAAGGTGTCTGTTCATTTAACAGGCATAATTAATCAGCTAAAAACAAATCACCCCTCCCACTCTGCTAAATGAAGTGTAACTGGGCAGTCATGACCATGCACTGCACCACAGCAGGACTGCCCAGGAGTGCTGCCAATAGCCCAGGCCTGGGCTCTGCCTGAGCTCACACATCTTCCCAGGAGCTCCAACAGGCTCTGCCATGGCCCTGACCAGGTGACCACCATGCCTTCTTATTTCATTTGGAAGAAAGGGAGAAGTTGCATCAATTCAGCTCACTTAATTTTGAAGTTAATAAACCCACCATGGAAATGGCAGGGGGAGAAGGGGCCATGCCTGTTTTGAATATTTTTATTAGAGAAAGTGAGGCAATATTGAATTTTAATCATAGAATCAAAGATTCATAGAATAATAATGGTTCATCTGATGCCACGTATGCTTATTAACATATTAGGACCCTAATTTTTCTGAGGCATTACGCAAGCAGTTTTTTCCCAGTTATGCTGAGGTCAGAGTTGTGTATTTTGTACATTCAAGCAAAAAAAGACAATATATATAGAGATTTTTTTTATACCATGTTTGCCTTAAACACCTATGTGCTTGAAAGTTTCATCTTTCCTTGAGACTGTATGTCTGCTGACATAGCACATATGATTCACTCTAAAACTTAAAATTAATTTTAAAAATATTCTGTTTAACCAGTACCTGTACATCATGCAAAGCTTCAAAGTATAACTTAGCACACTATTCTGTAAACTTTGTTTTTTCAAACCTGTAGTCCTTTTTCAAAAGAGCTTTTGCCAATAATGCAGAATTTTCAGGCTTGTGGTTTTATCCTGCAGCCCATATTGCAAGAGAACATTGCCCTCTGGTGTCCCAGTCTGTGACTTTGTGCTTTGGAGGGTTCCCCACACACCCTTTCTTTCTCACCCCTTTTTTATTTTCTCTTTATTCATTCCACTGACAGTCAGAACTGTAGTCATCAGAAGGTATGGAAGAGGGATATTTCCATTTCTATGGGGAAATTATTGCAGTCCTGTAACAGTTCCCAGGGGTGTGAAAATAATCTTTTTCCATTGCTTTACTGAAAGACAGAGTTAGATGTCTTCAGGTTGGGTGATACTGCTAAATCTTATTGGACTCTTCTTTCTGACCGAGCAATCAAGTTTTTTATTCATGCTTTTGAACAGGTATGTGTTAAGGTGAATATTACAATTCAGAAGACTGAAGCAAAAATGTTACCAAATTCTTTACTGTTCCCAGAGTTTTCCTGATCATTACCAAGTTCTCAAGTCTGCACTTGGAGACAGCTATGAGCATGGCACACAGGTGTGCCTCTGAGAGCATGCCAGGATACTGGAACAAAAAGTGATAGGAAACAGCCAAATTTAATCCAAACAAGCCAAACAGTACCTGGTATTGTCTGTCAGAACCAAAAGAGGGAGGAAGCATTGCTGTTTAAGATGGGGAAGGGACAGGAGCAGTGCAGTGGGAGTGCCACAGAGCTTAGATTTGCCTGGCTATCCTTGCAGATCCTCTCAGATCATTTGCACAATGCAGAATAGACAAAGAAGAGGGCCAGATTATTTCTCTCAACTCTTAAAGCCAAAGACAAATTTTCCACTCAAATATTTCCAGTATTTTATTGAGGATGCCATTTGCAAAGGGGTAGTTACCACAGTGAGCAGATCTTATTGCCAACTAATTAGGCTGTGTAAAATGCAAAGACATACATTTTTCCAAAGAGTGATGATTCCAACAGATGATATTATTTTCGTCAGTGATTTGCAGCCACTCTCAAAACCACAAGGTGCAATGAGTGTGCAACACTCAAACAGAAGTTAAAGGATAACTACAGGGGTGGCCAGGTGGTGCTCTTTGTAACTGGCTGCCTGTAACTCTCTGGATGTTGTCTAATTATTATTTCCCTTTTGTTCAGTGGGATTCTACATCTAGTTTTAGCCAATGATCTAGCCTTAGCTCTCTGTGTAGAACCACTTACAGACAATGCAAACATCTCCAGGGGTTACTTTTTGTCTTTTTACTATGGATATTGGAGTGAAGTGCCCCCTCCCCTTCCATTAACCAGAGTTAATTAGAGTAGGCCAGACACATTCAGCAGATTATGCAGATTTCTATCTGTCCTATGGATTTTTCCCCAGATGCACCAGGCCAGTTATTGGAGCCAGGCTCTCCATTAGTGCACAGCTGTTGAGTTAAAGCCTTGCTGATAACCTGAACACAGCAATTTTCTTCCCAGCCATTTACAGGGCTGTTAACTTTTGCATTTTTAATAAAACAAAATAACTCACTTTTCTGCCCTTGCAAGAAATTACAAATTGCTCTCTTGAAGAATTGAGGGCTGACATTGGTTTTGTGTATCTCCTCATTTGTAAATGGCTTTTACAGAGGTCTTTGCTAGGAGTATTGAAAGAGAGGAATTAGAAGGATGAGAGTGAACAGGAGATTCACATTAAAAATTAGGGAAATTAGAGAAATTAAAGTCACTACATAATGTAAATTTGAGAGGAAGTTCAAGCTAGGCTTTATGGGAAAAGATCACAGGAAAAAAAAAAAAAAAGGAAAAGCATTTTCCCTTTTCTAAAGAAAATAAAATGTAGATAACAGAAAGAGAACAAGTTCTCAAAAATCTCTGGAGGTGTTTAAGAAGAAAAATGGGAGATACCTATAAGAAAAATCGGTAGTGAAGGTAGAATGAAATCTGCAAGAAATCCTCTATGAAGATTTTTTTTTTTAATACAGTAATAAAAATGGAATAAATCTGTATTTTGTTGCACTTATAATGTCCTTGATAATGCCTGTGTACACTTCTCCTTGTGCAGTGATAACATGGGCTTTCTAGTGGATCTACACCAGACCAAATCAAGAAGCTGATCAGGCTGAATGTTGCTTTCTCTTTCTGTTTTACTTCAATTTGTATGACATAAAGAAATATGGCACTGAAAGCCATTCTCCAAAGCAAACTGCAGAGCAGACAGAAAAAGGTGGAGCCACCTCTCCCAAGTCAGTGACTGCTTATCAGTGAGATTGCTACTTGTCACTCCTGAAAATTTCCTGAGTTCCCATTTTGCCTGCACAGACATGAGTTCATGCCTGTGGCTACAGCACCAGTGGAGTAGTGGTCTCCAACAAGTGCCTTAAATGCTTGCCACATTTATCTCCAAGCAAACTGTTAGAAAATATGATTGAGATAAAATTCAACAGAAAGGATCTTTCTCAGTTCCTTTGTAACTGCCTCCAGAGACTGGTTAGTCAAGTTGAAAATTTATTCTGAGATCTACAGGCTGGCTGGCTGAAGATGCTCTCTGAAGCCACCATCAACTGTTTTATGAGGCAATCTGAAGCCAAATTAGCTTCCCCTTTCCTCTCTTTAGCTATTTACCAGATGATAACTTTGCATACAGGCAGATCAGACATGCCTGAGTATAGGTAGATGTGGGAAGTAGATATTGAGAAGAGAGTGGTATACTCTAGGGATAGTAAAACAGCAAGGTTGATCCAGGACACCCAACTCTGGAGGTGAAATAGAGGACCAGTCCCCAGACATAAGTCTCAGCTGCCTCTCATGTTATCCAGAGCAGGCATCCATCTACAAGTGTGCTTCATGAACAGTGTTAAGGTTTTAAGCAGCACTACCATGGCTAAAATGATTGGTTGAGATGACTAGATAATTACTAATTTGTAGAAAACCTTTTTCCCTAGTATAGTTTCCAGTACAAATATTTGCTGGAGTCTTTTAATCTCAAAGTTGCAGAAGCAGCCTCACAGTTACTTTCAATTTGGGAGCTGATTTAGAGTTCATCAAGGCTTCGTGTATGTTAGGCAAAGTGTATCACAGGGACCAAGACACCCTGGGACACTTAGAACTGGACTTGAATCTTTTCATTACATCCAGAACCAGTGTAGCCCCCCTAGCCCAGTACAGCCATGCTAACTGGCACTGGGAAGCTGTGCCTATTTCTCAGCACTTGCACCATTGCTGCTCCTTTTGCAGCCTCTTCCACACCCGTTTGCATTAAGTGGGTAAATCCTGTAACTTCCTGGGTATTTTGCAGTTCCTGACACCCCTCCTGATTTTCTGTCAGCTGCTGAAAGGAGGCAAGATGATGGCCAAGCTTGCTTTAAATTCCCACTGGTCTACTGCAAGCAGTTGGCACTAATCTCAATATGAACTGATACAGAACAATTATTTACAGTGGGGCTACACCCATGTACATAAAATGCAGATCCAATGGCCCTACAAAAATTGAGACCATATTATCTTTTGGTTGTCATTGTTTATTGATTGCTGTTGTTAGTTACTGTTACCAACACAAAGTCTATTCTTCTGCCTAAAGCTCTTGACTAAACTGGGGCAGTCTCCTATCCCCTCAAACAGAGAAGTGATTTCAGTGTAGATCTATAAACAGAAATGCAGGACCTGACAGCAGCTTGCCTTTTGGGAAAACCTGGTTTTCATCTCCTGCCTTTAGAGCAATCACTCATTTTTAGTGAGTTTGGATTTTTTTAAGTGTTGCAATATTATTTAATGTTATTACTTTATTGGGAAAATAGTAATGTAATCAATCAATAGATACATTCATCTTAATATTCAATGCCTTTTTCACTGATCTTTTGGTATCCATGTAACATTGTTAATGACTTTTCATCATGAAACAGAGACAGACCAAAGCTGTTTCACTGGATTCAGAAGGAGTATGAAATCAAGTGAGGATTATATTGATTTTGCAAAAATGTACTGCTGGTTGCAATTCTCCCTGTGTTCACCAAACCATGAAATAACACTATATCACATTTCTGGCACTTGAAAACAGGAAAGCAATCCAAAGACAGTGGCCTTCTGGCAATATTTGGCAGCAAGGTGAAAGTGCCAAAACAGGGGACTTCCTTTCTTCCCCCCTCCCAGTATTCAGATGTTCATAAAGAATCAGTGTAACAGTTTTCCAGAGCCTAGATCAATGGAAACATGGAAATTAATTATTGCAGTCAGCTCATTACTCGATTGTCAATGTTAATAGATGTTAGCACTACAATAAGAGCAGCAGCAGTGTATGATTTTATCATTCCAGATAAGTGTTTTTAAAGTGACAGCTCATGAGGAGTGGCTGATCCAGTTGCCACGCACCAGTAATACAGCTCAGGATGACCCTGTCCTGCTGCTGGGGACTGAGGGAGGGACCAGGACACCACAGCTCCATGTCACTGTCTCATATGAGCCACTTACTCGTGGCAAACCTGTCTATATGAACAGTACAGAGAAATCACAGAGAGACATAAATCAATTTCCTTATACAGTATAGAGTAAAAGTGGTAAAGCATTTAGAAGGAGCAACTCTTTGACATTTCTCCTAAATTTCCAAAGGGATAATATGAGTACAATTTCATCAGCACCCTGATGTCAACAAGACAGATCAGCACAATCGATGGAAGGGGTGTTTACTGAGCTCATCTTGGTGTGAAGAGAAGCTGAAGATACTAACTGCAAATACCTTTAGCCTTGAGCACTAATTGCAAGAAGTAGGACAGTAGAAAGCACTGACTACTTGAACTTGCTGTGAATTTACCTCATTAGCATGCTAAAAAAACCCCTTCCTTAGGCTCAAAGGACCCCCTGCTCATGAAAGCCCCATAACCTCTGAGCATGTGTAGGAAAAATTAGAAACACAACCACTTTCAGTGAAGGTGAAAGACAAGTTAGACAATCATGTAGGCAAACGATATCAGTATCCTTAGAGATAAGGTGATTTTGCATTCTTTTGTCTATAGAAGAAAACTACTGCATTATGCTGAAGGTGTGCCAGCTTTGGGAACTATTGCCTAGCAGTCCTGCACAGAACTGGAATAAACAAAAATCTCAGGTCTGTGTATGTATTATTTGTTGTACACTGAGTGAAGAACTCAAATTTGGGACAACACTCCCTGTGGCATCAGCAAGCATGAAGATACCCCCCTGCTTCTACAGAGCTGTTTGGAGGTGGTACCTCTGAAGAACATGTCAGCTGGACTGGAAACACCCATCTCCCTTCAGCTCTTTTAAAAGCTCCAGCATCAAGTACTGAAGCACAGAAATGGTTTATTTGTTATGTATCATGGTGAAGCAAGTAGCATCCTTCCACTGTCTTGGTGTCATCATCCTCAGACTTCTCAATTGCATCTATTTTAGAAATAGGCTAAACTAGAAAAATGTCTATGTGAATCCAGTCTTGAACAAAACAACTGAGTTGATAAGACTGAGTATACATATGGCTGTAGCTGGCCAGAAGCAAGATGTCCTCAACCCATACCATAAAGTTTTAGTGAACACTGGAAGAGACTCCTTCAGGGTCCTTTCTTCATGTGGAAATCAACCCTCAGAGAGTAAAGAAGCTTCAGAAGCAGAGGCCAGGCTTCAGCAAGGAACAGTAAACAATTGTTATAAGCTCATCATTATCAGAGCTTTTCTATATCAGGTGAAACATTTTACTGACCTTTGCCAAAGTGGCATAGGTTTAATGGCTGTTAAATTTTGTCACCCAGATGCAAAAAGACACTGATCTGAGGTTTCCAATGGTGAAGCTCTGTTTGCTTAAACTAGTTTCTTTGGTCTGTTGCTACAGATCTTGTTGTGCAGACCTCACTTTCTGCCTGTCCTTCTGCACTTACAACACTGGAAACATCTGTTGGAAAGAAATTTTGAGTGTTTGTAATTCACTGTAGAAACTTTTCAGGCTGCAGAGGTGACAGATGAGACACTAACACTGACAGTATCAACAAAATAAATCCTTCAGCAGCAATAAATTGTATCAATATTTGTTTATTGAGTTTGGGCCTTTTTCTACCTTTCCAAACTGATGGCAACTTATCAAGGCAACACGTAGATTTGATAGTATAGCTACTAGCTGACAAATTTGTGAAGCCACATGAAACTTTAATCTCACAGAAGAAAGTAAACAATGTGTTGTCTCTTTCTTCCCAATGTCAGCTGCAAACTGCACAATGCTCAGGGACAACCTTCACTTGCAAATTGCCTGTAGCATTTCTAGGAGTCTCAGAGCACCTGTGCACCTACACATTTCTTGGTTACTGCCTAGGCTCTTCATCTCAGTTTCTACCCCAACAAGTAAAGAAGGGCTTGTAAAAGGGCAGCACAATCATTTCAGTGTAGTGGCAATCAGAAAAGCCACTGAGAGTGGCTGTAGTGATGAGGATGGGTTGGCTTGTGAATGGCTGGTATGTTTGCAAGAATTAAAACCTCTAGAAATGTTCACAGGAGTGGAGGAAGCAGACATGATTCCTACTGCAACCTACTGTGTGCTACCTTGACTGTTATCCTCTCCCTGAGTCAAGCTTATTTCTGGAAAAAAAAAATTCTCTTGAACAAAGAAGACCCTTCCTCTTGGGCTATACAGAGATTCCAGACTCTGGACATTTGATAAACTTTTTGGTGTAGATGACAAGACTAAAGCACCAATTCACTGCTTTAAAGCTGAGCCTTGCATTTTCTTGCAAGTGAATTCAGAAAGATGCCCAAATTTTATTTCCCTGTTGGGAACAAAGATGGCATGGCTCCTGTAGTCTGTGATGAATGTTAGCAATGTAAACTACTCCAGTACCTCATGTCTTTGGAGGCTCCATTTGCAGATTTTCCTGCTTTGGCTAAGTATTGCCAGAATTCTGCTAGAGCTAAATTTTCACGTGACTTGGCTCTGCCTCCTGTGCTAAAACATCCTTCTGATTGTCAGCAATGAAACTGAGATGATTCCAGAGGCAGCAGAGAGAAAGAAAGAGATAGAGAGGAAGGGTGGGCATAATCTTCAAAAAATCTTGCTTCTCTGCTCCAGTCTTGGGCATTAAATTTGTTGCTAGCAAATGTCAAATATATAATGGAAAAAAGTGTGATGTCAGAAAACTTTGATTAAACAATGGAAACATGGGGAAAATGTTACATCAGAAAATATTGGTTAAATAGTGTTCTAAATAAATATAACCATATGATACCAGGTGAACAGTCAGCAGATTTTGCTGGCTTTTTGTGCATCAAAATGCATGAGGTAGATCATTTCTTTCGGACAGGGAATGGTGTAGGACAACCAGCACTGGCAATTCTGGCACACAGCTGGGACAGAACTTGCTCCTTCCCCCTCCTCCCCACTCATAGAAAGTAGTTATTTCTATGCCAACAACAAAATATGAATTTTGTAGGTGTACTGTGGGAAGCAGAGCTAATATTAAAGTATTAACTTTAGGAACTGATTCCCCACAGTGCACTGCTTATTTTAATATGAGGAGTCCCTGGAGCTAAGTCCCCAGTGTGTGGGTCCTCCACCAGCAAACAAAGCAATGAAGCTCTCCGTATCACAGGTTTCCAAAACAGCAGAAATAAATAAATCATAGTAGCAGTAAATTTGGGGTGATAGAAATGGACTTGACTCACCTTTCTGGCTTCTACTTGTTTCTACCCCATGGTATCAGTCAGTCATGTTGTATCAAGGGTCTCTGCAGGAAGAAGAAAGTCTCCTCTTTGGCACAGCTTTACACGTGAATCAAAACCAAATATTATAACACTGCAAATATAGGAAGGAGAACACAATTAGAACCTGTCTTAAAACCCACGTTTGCTCTTCAGTTCCCCCCACCACCACCCCATTTGTCCTTTAGCTATATTATTGCATCTTTACATCTAAATGCACTTTTCCTAATTTACTAGATTGGTTGACATATTTCATAACCTCTTGTAAGGTACCTGCTTTTAAGGATTATATTTTGGTTGGTTTTTCTTGCTATTAGTGACCCCTTAGGCACTTTTATTCTTCTACTGTCCTTGAAAAGAAATTCTCCTTCTGTGTATTTCTAAATACTCTGCATTCCACTTTTCACTACATAAAAATTGGTGGTTATTAACATTCCAGAGGCAACATGTCTACCAAGCTGACTGCAACAAAGATAAATTATCTCGTTTATGGTGCACAAATTCTCTTCTATATATAAACACATACATCCATGGGACTATCTAAGTTCATTACAATAATTTATTATAAATAGTAGGTAATGTTCACCACCCTAGCATCAGATAGCTACATAATCAAGTTATTTAAATTAAAATTTCACTGGAAAAAAAAATTATTTTATTTTTTAACTGTATCTGGGCTGAACAAACACGAACTATAGTTATGAAAACATTCTGAATACAAATTTTTCAAGGCAGTGCTTTTCAGTGAACTACAGCAACATTTCCATTAATTTCAAAGGTGAACAATTTTTATAAATACTGTGAGTTTTGTAAATACAAACCAGACACAAATAACGAGGTCTTAATAGGCAAAGAAATTAACCTCTAGGGGTAAGCACTTCCAGGCAAAATTATGAAATTACGTTACCAGCCAACTTATGTTAAACACCTGCTGACACACATCAGTGTTTATAGTTAATCAAAACTATTATGTTTACAAAATTCTCTCCCCCCTCCCAGCCTTTCAATGAGACTGAGGATGAGGGAAGTGACTGTCAGCTTTCTGCTCCGTCACTCCCTGGGCTGCCAGCAAATGTTCCTGCTTCCCTCCAGTGCCAGCACCTGGGGGGCTGTCCTGCCTATAGGGACCAGGACAGGGGGACCCTGCTGGGGGCTGCCCAGAGCACAGGCTCTGCATGGGAAAGAGGAACAGGCAAATACTCAAGATGTAGAAGAATCAATTTTCTAGATGGGAGAGCATATAGATTTTTATTTTTCCCCACCTGCACCAGGTTTCTAATAAGCTGATTCTAAAGTGCCCCATTAAAGCTGGGTTCTGGTAATTAATAATTATGCCTAAATTAATCTTGTTTATAGAAAATAATTTTTTCTCAGCTCTGGAGTGTTGTCATCTTGAGTAACAGAGAGATATCTGTTATACAGATACAAACAGGTATACATAAGATATCTAGGTGTGTTTTGCAGTTATAACTTTGTCTATATTTCCACTGTTTCTGTAGCCTTGGTCTTCAGCTGCCTGAGGTTTTGATGTGACTGAGCCTGGGTGCACTTCTGAACAGTCACCAAGAAATAAGAACTCATTTAAAGCCTGTGTGTACTCTAGAGGAGGCAGGAGAGAAAGAAAATTGCTTAAGCTACTTTCAAAGCTAGACAGAGGTTTCTAATCACTGGAAAATAATGCCAATGAAGTTAATGAGAACAAACCACATAACCTCCTAAGCAAATGGAAGATAGAATGGAGGTTCTGACATTTCTGTCAGAACTATACAGTGTGATAAACCACGACAGAATAGAGCTGGGCTTTGTGATATGGGTCTCTTCTAGACCTAGTTCCAAGATGCCAGCATCAGCTCAGAGACACAGAGTTCAGTCAGGAGAGCAGACACAGACAGCTACCTGCATACACCAAGGGAAACCTCACTTTACAGATCCACTCCTACTGTAAAAGCATTATGTTGGTATTCATGAAATTGTTTTGCCTCAGGAGGCCAATTTTGTCTTTTCTGAATTGAACTATTGCACTTATTTAAATATTATTTAAATTCACAGTTTGCCATCCAGACATAATAAAGCCTACAAGGGAATTTAAGATAACATAGAGCAAGCTAAGTGATCTTCAATTTTTAATCCCTGTCTTCCCATCCTAAACAAAAAGGATGAATGTGTCTTCAGCAAAGTGAAACGTTGCTGTGGCATTATAAATTTACAGATGGTGCCAGCAATGACCGAATTCATATCTGTGATGTAACTCCCATCAAATTAATGGCACTGCATCAGGAATTAATTTGGTCTAGGTCTATATAAGTGAAACATAAAAAACTGTAGTACCATCGGTTTTCTGCACTCTATTATATATAGTATTTCAATTTATAATACAGAAAAATAGACACTCTAGATATTACAGGATGTGGCTTTTTTCTTTAGTGATTGGGTATCACAGAAGGAACAGGTATAAAAATAGAAAAATAATTTAGAGCTTAGCTAAAATATCTAAGTCACTGAGTTTCTAAGCACTGACATCAAAAAACTGCAAATGAGACTGTAAAAAATAAGATGAAATACAAACTGGAAGCAATGACCATAGAATCATAAAAAAGCCCAAGCTACATGAAAAAGCAGCAATAACATGGAAATTCTATCCTAGAAATAACTAGCAAATAGAATACCTTTGGCAACAGTAGTTGATAAAGGAAAGGTCACCGTTCTTGGTAATGATTCTAAAGCAGGTTTTTTTCCTGGCAATTTAGTGCCAGGATATTTTTCTTTGTGCTCCCAATAGCTAATATTGCTGAAGAAACCCTGAGAAGTTTATGTTTCATATGACAATATATTTTTTCCCCCTCCCTAAAAAAATCCAGTTGGGCACAGTTTACAGGAAATTCTGGAAGACAGAAGTAAAGAGGTGTGGCTGAAAAGCCATCTCTGCAGTCTTGAAAAAAAGCCAGCAGATGTGCAATATGATCATCCTGAATGATGTTATCAGCAAAGTTCAGCATTGGTCTACTGCTGCTTTCACATAAATTACTGCAAATTTCATGGCATTGTTGAAAATTTTTGAAACTCATGGATGAAGTTTCTCTTAAGAGCTATGTAAGATCTGAAGTTTCTAATCTGCTTCATGGCAGATGCTACCTCTGAAACATAATTATACTTGATGGGATGCTGTGTTTCTGCTCTACTGCTAATACAGATGGCATTCATCAGACAATCACTGCCTGGAAGCCAGACATCCAGCCTCAGCCCAGCATCTCTACAATGAGCATACAGACACAATAAGGAGTAATTGAGGTTTCCATTACAGTTACTGGAAAGCAAGATGTGTTCTCAAAAGCAGTTTATTTCAACCTTGGATGTCTAAGGTACAAGAATCACTCTCCAAAGTCTCTTTTCTTCCTCAGCTATATGGAGGCTCTAAGTGACCATCTCAGGCAGACAACTTTTACATAGTCAAGAGACATTGCACCCTTAGTATCTGGAAAGATGGCATGGATGTCTTTCAGTGAAGGAATATATTTGCACATAGATATTTTCTTATCATCCCACATGCAGTTTTTATTAGGATGTTACCCAGGTAATATCGCTTTAAAACTTAGGAAGTCCTTGCATGCTTTGGTTTGTTCAGCCCTTTTTCACCTGAGATTTCACAATACAGACATCACTGCTCGTTCATCAGGAGTACCTAGAGGAAAGGTCCACAATGTACCAAGCTCAGTTCATCTATGTTAAAGAATTCTCTGTTTACAAGATTATTCAACAAAGTCTCCAGTAAAAAACAAGTGAAGCTAAACACCAAAGAGGAAAACCACAAAGAATACAAAATACCTGGGAAATAATTCTACTATAATAAACACTCTTAGCAAATGCTGGATCTGGAGAAGGACCATGCACTGGTTTTGTGGATCAGTTCATCAGGTTTACCCATATGTAGACATTCACATCTCAGAATATGCCAGGGAACTTGAAGGAAAACTACAATTGCAGTTTATTAATTTGTCTTCATAGGGAAAAAATTTTCTTATTCATTCTGGAAATAGCTTAATGCAATTGGGGGGAAAGAACAGAATCAGATTTATTATTTATCCTGCTGAATAATAAAGTTCTTACAGGACTAAAAAAAGTCTCTCCACTCCCTCCCCATCCTCTCCCCACACCTCCAGATTTTTATGACGTTTTTCGTTTGCATTCAGGGTGGTTATTTGAATTTTTGGCTTCACCTAAGTCTTGAAGGTATAATATTGTAATTCAGTGAGACAGATTGACACAGATGGATGGACATACATGTGCACAATCTATCTGGAAATACAGACATCTGGGACATATTGTCAATATCTCCATTAGAGTAGGTTATAGTCATTTTTATGCATTTCTGAGTACTTATCTTAAACTTGACCTCTTATTCTTTCTAGGTCTGCTCAGGACCAGAAAGCTGTCAGTCAGGCATTGTCTGTAATATGACACGTTTTCAAATGATGGCAGGAGGCACTTTGTTCTATGTCTAAAGATAAGCAGTTCTCAGGACTGCACAGTGGGGAGGGGATTAGTAAAATTAATAGAACTGATATTTTTACACTGGAAAAAATAATTGCTTACTCCATGAGGTGCTGCAAATGATGAGTGACTTGAATATTACATTGGTCAACATTTATAATATAGTGGATAATTTTGCAATTACAGTTTCTGATGACATTATTAAAGCTAGGTCACTTATTACACTGATCTCTTTTATTTTGCCTCCTGGTATAGTTACATTATTTACTAAGTACAGTGTTTTTTAAAGAAATTATGCCTGCTATTAATATTTCAACCTCATTTATAATGAGAACAGCATTAACAAGCTTCTGTCAGTAGTGCAGAAAGATTTAATCAACAATGAACTAAAGCATTGAAGAGGTAAGTTACAACTTCAATTTATTTTTTAACTATTCTTTCTTTTTATCTTGTGAAGGCTGAAAAAATGCTTGTTTGAAAAAAAATATCTCCTTACAAAGTATCTGCAAACATACACATACAAAAGTAGGAGTCAGGGGAAGAGCAATGCACCTTCTCATTCCTCCTGTCTGTATGGTAAATTGCACTTGTCTTGGAATACTTCTTTTAAATCAGGAATGCTATGCTGATTAAAAGAAAGTCAGTGAACAAATTGCTGTATTAGCATGTTCAAATATAAGGTAAAGGAAAAGCCCTTCTCAGGACAATTTTAAGAAAAATAAATATTCAAGGAGGACTGTCTAATCAGATAGAAAAGTAAATAAATCTGTAGAAAATAGAGATTTAGTAATCAAGACATATCATGAAAATCTGAGAAATCTCAGTGGACTGAAGTCAAGTGTTAATGGTAAAATGTTGAGAAACTCTGGTTTACAATAAGTTTTTCTAATGGAAGAGCAAACTGCATATTAATAACTGCCAGATATAAATTAAAGATTTTTCAAGGATGTTCAACATTATAAAATTAAGCTTGAGGCTTTGCAGGACAGACCATGCAATTAGAAATTAGGGTACTCTAGAGAAAGCTTTTGCTGTCCCAATACACAACTCAAAATTGTTATTTAGGTGTTTATCAGGCCTATTTTGGTTGAAGACTCCTTGTTGAACAAAAGTATGGAATTATTTACTACAGCTGCATTTCTACTGCAAGAGGCAAACTTGAACTCTATTGCATTATAATCACCTTTTCCTGACTGATTTCCACGAGGTCTTATTTAATTTCAAATGCACACGAAGAGCCATAGAGGTCTGTATACCTTGTCATGTGAGGGAGAAGTCACATAGAATAAAAGTGATATTGTATCTTGCAAAATACAGACTGAAAATCTGTCCAGAGCAAGGAAACCATTATTTTCCTCAAAGCTCAAAAATTATACTAACACAAAACTGTTGTTACTCCAAGATCATCTCCGCTGAGGTGAAAAAACAAGAGCTTGTGTTTAGCAAGAATTGTATTGCCCTGATGAGACCAGAGACAGAACATTTTGTGCAGCATTTAGGGAAAATATGTAGAACAAAAGTGAAAACAGACCTTGTCTTTTCTTTTTTCTTTAAAAAAAATTCCAAGCTCCAAACTAATAAAAAGCCCCAAAAAATCCTAAATTCAGTCACACAGAAAACCACAGACACTGCTCTAAAAACCTCTGAAATTTGCCTTAAGCCATTTAAATGACACTAACATGATGTGCAGTATGGAAATGCATTAGGTTTAACTATTTCCCTCTATTTTCTGCTATGTTTACAGTAGAGTGAGGAGGCATTTGAACTCATTTTCTTTTTTAAACCTTGGGAGATTGAAAAGCTTTTAAAGGAGGCTTTTTGCACAGTTGCTAATACTTGTTTTCATGTATCCCCATACAGCAGCTACTGTATATCTTCTTTTTTTTTTTAGCAGGTTTTTAAACTGACAGCTACCTCCAGACTGCTTAGATAATAAGGTGAAAAAAAAGAATGGTTACAAAGAACTAAGTTCACACTTGATCTCCTGTCTCTCTTTATATATGTCCAATCCCTTTCCATGTTCATTTGATACTGAGGAAAGTACAAATCCAGTGTGTATCCTATGCCCTTATCTAATCCTTCTATATGAATGGCAAGCCCTTCAAAGAAAGAAGAACTAGTGAACTGTAGAGTTATTTATTTTAGTCTTTGGTATGCCATTCCAGGAAACTTTCATACCAGAAGATTTACTGCAGCTCACAATGATCCTTGATTCTTCAGTGTAGAGACTGCTCTTATGATTTTTTGGGGGAGATCTTTTATTACAGATATCTTTGGCAGCCGTGTTTAAGTGCCAATATTATTTGTCCTAGATCTTGAGCATAAGAGATGAAGATCATCTGCATCACTTTGTATTTACTCACTGTACATATCCAGACACCTGGCCAAAGTCTCATGTATTGTCAGAACTGAAGACTCACAACAAATTGCTTCTGAACTATCAATTCATCAAGAAAATTGATGCTGTTTTCTGAGCATTGACCTTTCAACAATGTAGAAAATTTTTCTTGCTTAAAGCAGCATTTTCCAAGGAAAGAATTTTCATAATTTATAAGGAGGGATATTTGGGGATACATTTCCATACCTTCAAAGAATTTGATGTAGCCTGCCAAGAGGACAGCACAATAACACACATTCATATTGCTTAGTACACTACAGTGCTGACTGATTTTCCTGGTCTTCATTGGAAAGAGCATTTGCCACTGCTTTAATCTGGTACAGAGACAAATGACATTCAGAAACGTAGGCTGAATTAACAATTTATTCCTGGCATACAGTCAAGTATTCATCTACTACAACCAGCAGAGACCCCAGTGATTTTGAGGTCTGGCTCCTATATAGCAGAAGTTCCTGAATTAATTCCTGCTTGAAGCAGAACATATACAGAGAAAGACTGAATCTATATTCAAACACTTCTAGTAAACATACCAGTTTTAACCTGGATAAGACCAGGAAGCAAGGCAAAAAGCCAGATTAAGCTTATAGTTACTGAAGCATAGTTTCAGTTTAATTTTAGAAACATGGAGATGTTTCATTTTTTATGGTCTATAACATAATATTCCTGCATTTCAGGTCCAGAATTCTATGATGAGACAATGTTTTCCTTTAGAAGTGTATTATTCTCTATATTATTATCAGGGTCTCCCTGAAGGCCTGAAGAACTTCTGGTCTCAGCTAACTGCTAAATAACTGTAAGTTGGAAAAACTGGAGGATAAGTGGGAAAAATCCTGTGTCTAAATGCCCTTAGAGTAATGAGAGGACTAAAGTGTGACAGAATATTTAATCTCCATGCCATAAGACTGTGCTTTCATCCAGAAAATTTCTTTAGCTGATGTTTTCAGCTTATATGTCCCACATTGGTATAACAAGAGCCCTGCCTGCTGGTTGGTGCTTCCTATCACATCTCAGCAGCACTGGAGGTACAGTGAGAGACTTGATTCTTGCAGGCTCTGTAAGCCTCAGTTCTTGCTACTGGGAACGTGGAGTCAAAGCTTTGTCAGTTCCCTTATCCCATTACTCCCCAAATACTTATTCTTTCCTAAGTAGCTTAGGTTCAAATAGTTTGGATGTGAAGTGAGTTTTATCTCAAGCATGGGTTGAGGCATGGGCTCAGGAGGCAGAACATCTGGACTCTTCGTATCTATTGAGACCATGGAAACCTTCCTTAGAGAGAGGAAACAGCAATATTAATAAATCACTGTTGAATCTCTCACTTAAGGAATTTCTGTTGATGGACCTAGAAAACTGTCTTCTAAGTTTTCATTTTGAGTGATATTTTTGGTAAGTTGATGTGAAAAAATGATAGAAAGTTTTATGATACTGATTTTCTAGTTACATGAGAACCTTGCTCAGAATTATTATGACACAAATGGACAATAATGATATTATCTGGTGAACTCCTCCAAGAATTGGATAAGAATTACCTGTTGACTTTGCAGTAATTGAGATATGTCTCATTACACAGTAAAAAGTTTCAACATGTTGTATTAATGTAATTTTTAGAAATGTAGTACACACTCCTACTAACACTGTTCAGCCTGTCATATTGAAAGAGATTTTAAAATGTCATGTACCTAGAACAAGAATACTGTGTTCTTGGGCATATTAGTATGCATTGAGAACACAAACTGCTGCCAGTGTTTTGCAGCTGATGTTTTAACAAAGCTACATCACCCAGCAAAAAAATTCCACCCTGTTCTAATATTGAGGCAAGTGTACAAAAGTAAGGATAAGTCAGACAGGGAATAGTCTTCTAATAAGAATGTGGGTATTATGAAATATTTGTTACCTTTGTATTCCTAATTTTGGATTCAGTCTGTCACTGCTTTTAGAGTCATCTCAGTCCTACCAGTCATTCACATCTTGGAAGGCTTGGAGAATGTAACTACAGCTTAGTTTTGAGTAAAGCAAGGATATCAGCTTCTCCCAAGCTTCAACATAAAGGCATCCAGAAAGTTTGAAGGGGTGGGTGCTGCTCTAGGGTGCTCAGGATCTTGGTACATGCAAAATCAGACAATGTGATAAAAGAGAAGAAAAATAAATGGAAAACGTTGTCCCTTAAGTGCTCAAAATGCTTCTCTCTACACACACACACCCCCTATTTCCTCACTGTACACGGACAATGTCCTGAAATATTTCATTCTGTGTTTTGAAAGAAAAGTATTTCCCACATGATATTTGTGTCCATTTAAGTTTGCAAATAGTCAGAAACAAAACCCAAATAATCTTTCAGATAAGCCATTGCCAATATAATTTGCTAGCACAATTTGTATATTCAGTTGATAGTCTGGGCCAGTTAAAAATTTCTCCTGTGTCAACCAATAAGAAGACACAAACTTCAGGTTTGCCTGACAGAATTATGGCTTCTGGCAGGCTAGAGCAAAACTTGTTATGATTCTTTATATACTCTATAACACATTCAGCAAAAATACCTATGAAATTAACAGCTCTGAAAGCTACTTACCATATCAGCCTTTGGGTACTGCATAATGGTTTTTCCATTATGGACTGAAATTAAGCAGTTATAAAGAAACAGTAATTTCATAGTTAGCCACCCAGAAACTTGGTCATGTTAAAATGGCATTTTAGAAAACTACAGGTAATATTATTCTTGAATGCAAATTTCTGTCACTTAGCCTCCTAGGATAGGAAAGCTCAAAGAATTTTGCAGCAGTCAATAGTTACAGTGAGACACCATGATCAGCCTGAATCTCAGAAATGAAGCTGTGAAATGAAAATAGGTGTAATTAAACACATGAACATGATTATGTATCATGTTATGATATGATACACACAAATAAGATATGAATGGCTGTTGTAGCATTCCATTATGTCTATTCACCCTATGGTTTCCTAAGGAATGAAAAAAGGAAACATGGTTTTATACACTATATAAACCTAACCCAAGAGCCATTAAGCCTGAAGCGTATTCTGAAAGTCAGGCCCCAAAATGAATCCACATTCAATTGTGAAACACACCCATGCTCCTTTTTATTTTATCCATTTATCCATGAAGGCTTAACTTTAATGCACTCTTATACATATTTACAACACAGCAAAGTCAAGCTGAAGGAGCATATGAAATCCTTCTCTGAACTGAGACCACAGGGTTGCTGAATATTTAAAACAAAAATGGACTTTTTGAAAGAAATATTTAAAATGTAATTTATGAATTTTAGATCCAAGTATTTCTCTGTCTTTCAAAAATATTTTTAAGGGCTTTAATTATGTATCAATCAAGCAGCACACTGAAAACTGAGTAAAAGTGTTGGCAAAATTACAGAATTAGCATCCCTGTCTATGAATAGAAACAAAATCTCAGACTAATGTGGTGGTAATTTGAATATATTTATGATTTGCTATACTCTGAAAACAATCACTTTGAAATAATACTATTTTTCACCCTTTTCAGGGACTCATCTGGATTCAGAAGCTTATCTATGACACAGACTCATAGATTATTATGTCTGGGAAATGCACCTGTTTTCAGCTTTTATTTCTAAGAGTTTTGTACCATTTCACATTTTCAAAGCATTTCATGCCTTATTGGTTCATCCCTAACGTCCACAGATTCGGTTCTTGCAAGCACAATTCAATTAACATCTTTAACTAAGTATTCAGTATTGGCCTGTCCACTACTGCACTGGTTTTCTGAAGCAGCTATTCAATTTTCTGGCTCATCAGCCAGGTCAGAAACCATGACAATATTATGACACAGAGCATTTCTGATAAAGCAGTATAAACCTTACAATACTGACAAACATTTTGAGCCTTGCTGGTTGCCAGCTATGGACAATAAGGGTTGGAGTCCTGTGTCCACTTAGAGCCACAGTGCTCAGATGTAGAGGGAAAGGAAAAATTAAGGTGGATTTTAAGTGAGATTTTCTGACTCCAGGGGAGAAAATGAAAATTAATTCAGAATATTTCCTTTTCTTTCCTCTGAACAAATTTGATGTCCTTTGAGATTGTTTGCAAGCAAAATATTCACTTTTCTAATGAAGTGAAGAGACTTGCCTTCATGGGTAAAACTGCAGAAGGTGAGAAACTATTTAAGATTTTTTAAATTTTGTGATAGTGTGGAAAGGCAGTGCTTCAGCTTTGCCAGTGCACCTTTTAGAGACAGTCTGGGAAATCTGTAATGCACAGTGCAATATCTTTTATTACAAACACTTCTTCATCAGACGGTGCTATTTTTTCAGATTTCATTGCAGTAATTAAGGAGAACATTGTAAAAAGATAATAACAGATGAGCAAAACAGATACTAAATACAAATGAGTGGCTGACAATGGATGAAGGGAACAAAAGAAAGCACTGCTCTAGATAGGAGGTAATATAAAGGCAAAATTTAGACTGACATACACATTGCAAATTAGATTAAGAAATATAAATAAAAGTCTTGTCAGCAAGAGTAAAGGACTGCGGAGAAGAGGAAGGAAAAAGCTTGGCAGCTCTTTAGCAAAGCTACAAAGAGACCAAAATCAATATAATATAAGAAAGTTTGACTAGCAGGAATGAAAAAAAAAAGATAGAGATCTGTGCATCCAAGATGGGAGGAAAACTCAGAGGTTAAGGCATTCATGTGCAGGTGGTTCATCCCTAAGGGATTCTGAAAAGGCTGACAAATGAAACCATACATAGCTCACCAAATTTGTATTTGTATATACAAAAAGCTGGCATCAGTGATGGAGATCTATCACATTAAAAACCTGCACTTGAGAGGGGAAAGTGAAATGATACAGAATAAGAGGCTTGTTGGAGGTGCAGGAAGTTTATACTATAGATTTTTAGAAAGGAGTAAACTTTAAAAATGTCAGAAAATAAAATTGAGGTAAAATATTATGCAGATTTATGGAAAAGATCAGGTAAGACTAACCTGAAACTTTCCTCTTGATAAAATAACAGTTTTTCTAGAAAATAGGAAGGAAGCTTGTCAGTCTGGATTACAGAAAAGCGTTTGGTAAAGCATCACCTGGGAAGGTATCAGTTAAGCAGGAGAGAATGTAGCAGAGTTGCAGAACTATAATATTAACAAGGAACATACTAAGAGAAGACATAACTATGCTTGAGTGTAGATGTATTTTAATAGATGAGTTTCTTGATGATTTGTCTTGGCTGTACCTAATTTAACACTTTTCTTAGTCATCTCAGTCAAAAACCAAAGCGTGTAAATAAACATAGCTTGCTAGTGATGAAAAATTGGGAAACATTATAAAAGGCTCTGAATATCATTCAACAAGCTAAGGATATTAAGAAATTAATTGGAATAATGGTGATAAATGAAGAAAAGTCATCAGATTAACCACCTAATACTAAGTGGAAGGATGTTATTTTAGGAACAAATAAAAAAATATATTACTATAAACCGGCCAGTAATAGCCCTCTGAAGCCCTTGTCTATCCTACGTTCTCCAAATCTATTCATAGCTGCCCTATTTAAATTATTCCTAAAATACAAATATTTTTGAGTTCTTTAAAACTTATCTCCTACAGGCAAATTGTCAAATTCTCCTTGGATAATGTCTTACAGAGCTGCCTTTTTTTTTTTTTTTTTTTTCCTTAATGCCAAATTTCCATGTAATACATATACTCCTTGTTCCATAATTCAAGTTGTAAGGAAAATGCTGAATAGAATCCAACACAAGCAGACTCTCTGAAGCCATCACCAGTTACATAGATGTGCAAGAAAGATGGATTTAGGCTGGGAACAATGCAGAGAGGGGCTATTCATGTAAGATGCACATGGAGAGTCTGTCACGTGGAAAAGAAATTGGAGATATTTACATTCAAGTATATTTCAGGTACAATAAAGAAGGGAATAAACCAGCTATGAGTATAAGTGAGTTTGGAAAACAGAAGATTTCCACCTATGAGACTTATTTTCTGCAAATAGGAGCATCAGTGATAAAAACCCTCTGTCTAAGATGGAGTTGGGTGGCTTGTTAAGGAAGTTACATGACATGATTATCTGAGAAAACTGGAACGAGAATCAGTCACAGAAGAGGACAATTCCAAATCTCTGTCCCTAGGATGATCTACGACAACTCAGGAAATACTGTTCTAGGTCCTGACAGCAGGGAAAAGATGGCAGAAGTATTCCCATCAGGGTAACCAAACATGTTTGACTGCAAGGTTCTAGGAGATGTCTATGTCAAATATGCAAACTGTAAACTAGAAAAACTTTAAAAGTGGCTCAGTTTAAGTCCATCTGCTCTTCCACAGCAAAGCCTTTTGCATCACTAGTCTTTCAGGTCTCCAGATTAGGTGAACTACAGCCCCTCAGAGAAAAAGGAACCAGAATTCTTTTAACATGACCAGAATAGCACAATTTTCCTAGCATTGCTGGTGAACACAGCTAGGAAATTTCCCCTGAAGTTTTTCAAGTAAATTTCAGCTTGAGGCACACACAGTATATTGAAGGTTATAGCAGCAGGGGTATGAGCTTAGCAAGAGCTTATGCAACTGCAAAGAGGCTTTATATGATTTGTGTTGTAAGCTGGAGGGAGATGTTGGGCAATCACAGTGCCAAGTGTCACTGCCATCTTGACTGTGATGCCAAAAAGGTGATATCTAGTCCAAAAAAATCTTGCAGTATTAACAGATGGTGGCAAAAATGAAGTGGCTCCAATCAATTTGTTTGTGAGGAGGCATGGAAGGTACCAAATAATGTTGAATGTACTGCATTTAAAGTAAACAGGATTCTGACTGGGAATTAAGTTTCTCCATCAGGTATCAAATCAGGCATGCTGCAGATGAGCCCTTCCTGATCCCATTGGTCTCTCTAGGAATTTTTAAACTCTGAACACAAAACACTGTGTATGGTGGCTAAGATTTTGCTGCTGATCCTTTGAGAAGATTGCAATGAATAGCCCAGTGCTGAAAGGGAGCAGTGCAGCCTGATCCAACAGGCATTTGCTTTTTGGGTATGTTGCCAATTCATCTCAGGGCAAGTTTTAGGTTAAGCACTCTTTTGTTATTGCTGGGGAGAGAAAACAGTTGGCAATGCTCTTGTCACGGTTCTCATCAATTTGGCTGTAGCTTTCTAGACCCACTCAGTGCTATTACCTTGGTCTCCATCTTACCAAGGTCAGAATGTATCAACCCCAGATGCTTCATGAGCAGTCTGTCACTGAAGAGCTGAAGGGAGCACAAAAATAAAATCAGGGTTTTACCTATGACTTTCAGAGGGGAATGCTGTCAGCTAATGACATTTTCTCCGTGGTATTAAGAGGCTGAGAGAGCTCCACATCTTTTTGAGATAAGTGAGTAATTTGTTGGCTAGCCCTTCTGTCAGAGTCAGGCTTTAGACTATTTGAAGCTTTAAAGTGATTAAGTTATATTTTCGCAATATAGAGAAAATTCACAGTAATCATAGACTCACTAAGGTCAATCTATAAACTCAGACTTTGAATTTTTATTTTGTCTTGTTCAGTTTAAAATACAGAATCTTCTGTAGTCTCATCTGCATATGTTAAATGGTGTAATTATAAAGCAATCCTTAATCCAGTGGGTTCAAATGCAAATATTGGCTCTCTCCTGAGTGCAGGGATTGGTTTGTGCAAGTGAATTGCAACTTAACTGAAACTATTATGCCCTTTCCTTTTTACTTAAATTAATGTCACTATCATCTGGCTAACTAGCTTCCAGAATGTATTGTTCTGTGATCCATTAACTGGAAAAGTTCTAGATACAGAAGAACATGTGAACATCCATCTATTTGCAGTACAAAATACTGATTTGGAACTGACTATGTTATCCAAGGTGACAGTAATGATTTCTTTCAAAAATACCTTCTGTAAGAAAGCTCTTGAGTCAGTAGAAATGAGCCTATTGTAAGGACTGTGAATTACTTGTCACCCTTGGAAAAAGCAGCTGTTTTTACAATAGGAACAGAAGACAGACACAAGGCAGCCTTCACAGCTCGTATCAGATGCTGTCCCCTTTCCATAAACCTGTCTTTCTGTTTCCAGTGCTGCCCTCTGTTTTACAGTCTCTAATGGTACATATTCAAGCAAGGAAGGTATGTGGGAAGAATATTTTTACAGTTGCCAAACACATTCCCAAGCACTGATATACAGTCAGTCCCCAGCATGAAATTATAAAAATGAGTCAATAAACATTAAATCATCTTGTGCAGAAGAGATAGCAAGAAGTTCAGAGCATCCTCACTGCAGCAATGAAGCACATTGGCAGTGGGTGTTCTATAGGGGCTGTAGCTAATTGAGGAGATACACACATACACACACAGGTTCATTTTACTTTCCAAAGCTTTGGGTTTTTTCCATTCATATTATGCTTTGCTTTAAATTAAATATTTGTTATTGCAAAATCTCAGTAAAATGGAGCATGGGGGCAAACCTGACATAGCCTCAACAGTCTTACAGTTTTCACTGCCTGTAAACAAAATCATTTTTACATTCGCATGATCTTTATTTCTGTATATGCGAGTGTGCTGATTTTAAAATCTTACAGACTCTTGTGCAAAGAACTCCCACTCCTATTCTGAGTTCAATACTAATCCTGGCATGAACATCTAGGAAATAGATTGGATTTCTTACAAGAATGCTAAGGTCCTAAACCACAACTAAGTTATGTAAAATGCTGTGGACTTTATGTTCCTCTCTTCTTTTGCATCCAGGTCCTCTAAACTTGGCTACGGCTTCCCAAGATGTTGGATTTAGAGTCCAAAGGCATTATCCACAGACAGCAATTGTTCAAAGAATGGTGAGATGTGGAAGGAGATAATATTTCAGATGGAAAAAAACCCTCAACATTCACAAGCTGACACAAGGGCAAAGTGTGAATAAAAATTTAAGTTAATCCTGTGAATTCGTCTGTTACTGAAATAGTTCCTTAGGAAACTGGCAGAACAGGTAGATCCTGCTCTGTAGGTGACACTATCAAATGCAGCAGCTGGGGACTATGCTGAATGGAGCCTATATACATGATAAGTTATATAATGAATCCAAGTTCAAGGTCCTGCATCTGGGCTGGACCAGTCCCAGGCACAACTACGAGCTGGGTACAGAGTGGGTTGAGAGTAGCCCTGAAGAGAAGGACCTGGGGGCACTGAGTGACAAGAAGCTCAACACGAACCAGCAGTGCCCTCATGCAGCTCAGAAGGTCAACTGTATCCTAGGATGCAGCAGATCAAGAGAGGTGATTCTCCCTCTCTACTCTGCACTTGTAAGACCCCTTGAATACTCCATCGAGTCCTGGTGTCCCCACCATAAGAAGGGCATAGATCTGTTGGAACAAGTTCAGAGGAGGGCCACAAAGATGATCCAACTGCTGGAGCACATCTACTATGAGGAGATGCTCAGGAAGCTGGGATTGTCCAGCTTGAAGAATACCCTGCGAGGACCCTATAGCTGCCTTCCAAGACCTGAGGGGAACCTACAGAAAAGCTGGAAAGGGAGTTTGCATAGGAGTGTCCTGCAATAGGCCAAGGGGGAATGATTTCAAACT
The DNA here is from genome assembly GCF_036169615.1 of Heliangelus exortis. NCBI lineage: Eukaryota > Metazoa > Chordata > Aves > Apodiformes > Trochilidae > Heliangelus > Heliangelus exortis. The sequence continues at coordinate 10,595,796 of NC_092424.1, read as the reverse complement.
GAAGGAGAATAGGCTTAGACTAGAACTTAGGAAGAAGTTCTTCAGTAAAAGGGTGGTGAGACTCTGGAACAGATTGCCCAGAGAAGATGTGGATATCCCCTCTCTGGAGGTGTTCAAGGCCAGGTTGGGTGAGGCTTTGAGCAACCTTGTCTAGTTGAGAGACTCCCATGGCAGGGAGGTTGGAGTTAGTTGAACTCTAAGGTCCCTTCCAACCTAAGCCATTCCATGATTCTATGGCTCAATGTCTCAGGTCTATGGCATTCTATTCTCAACATGAGGCAAACTGCCAAACTAACTTGAAAAGATGTAGATGTTGTAAATGCTGCATTTTTTAAGATAGTCTTTGAGCAAATGCCAGTGGTTATTCCCAATTCTTGCAATATATGGGATTTAAAGCCATTTGTAAATCAAGCAGAATTCCACAATATCAGTAGAAATCATCAAAAGCCTTCTTCTGCCAAGTCTTGACTCAAAGGATTGCTTGATTATATAACTCCAGACCCATCTGTCCATCAATTCTGTTTATTTACTACATTACCATTAACCAGTTTATTTTCTTCAAGGCAAATATCTGTGTAGCTGTGATGTACCTAAACAAATAGAGCAACAATTACAAATGGGATCTCTAAGAGCTACAAACAGATTATTGAGCAACATGCTACATTTGAACATATACTGACTGAACTGAACACAACAGTCTGGAGAAGAGATAGAGACTTGCACCTATAATTAAACTGGAAGGTCACAGCTTCCTATGTCAGCATTTTGTTAACATTAATAAAGTTTTCAATATCTTTGTGTGCCCACTGTAGCAGATTAAACAGCAGTAATTCTAGGGGATTAGATGCCTTGGGACTATATATTTTTAGGACAGTTTTGTGGTTAAGGCATGGGTCAACAATTCAAAACCAATGATGTTTTTCCAGAGTCCTGCTACAGGCTCACCTTGAGACTGTCAAAAATGATCTGATCTGAAGGTCTGAGATTTTTTTTCCCAATGGAAAGATGATATTTCTCTGCTTAACAGATTTATTACTAATCTTGCCTTTAACAATACTGTCAAATCCAAATATCCAAAAATCACAGCCTATTTCTACCTCTCCCATCCACCAAGTGATGAGATGAGACAAAATACTCTTGAGGGAGGGTCCTTCTCTTTGCCATGACATTTTTAATGTAGAATGCTCATATTTTCAAGGTTTTCTATGGAACTGGGAGAATTAGGTTGTATTTTTCCATGGCAGATTTCTCACACATTCCTGTGGGTCTGAAAAAAAACACAGAAAGCCTCACAAACTCAAATATTCCTTGAAGCTCCACAGCAAACAATAAATTCCAAATAGTCACCTCTTAGCCATTTGTGTTGATACTAGCAATGGCCATGACTTTGGTGAACACACAGATAAACAGATGGGATGACAATGCACTGCTAGTGATTCCTAATCTCAATAATCTTCCAATTCCCCGTAGAGGTTTTTGGCTCAGGTGATTGGAATGTCCTGAGCACATTTTTCCTTCAATAATACCTAATGTGGGGAAAGCGTAGAGCCTGTTGGGAAAACAGATGGTCCTCAAGTTTCTTTCTTTCTGTAAGCTCCTATTAAACATTTATGTCTTTAAAGTAGAAAGGGTCTCCCTTAGAAGTACAGGCAGAGCATGGCTCTGAAGCTTCCACTTTTCCAACCAGAGCGTGTCTACAGAATCTGCTTTTTGTCATGAAAACTCCACATATTACTGTATTGAAAAAGGTTTCCTTTCATTTGGAAACATTTCAAAAGTGAGCTAGACACAGATTCCAAATAAATCTCCAAATCAGCAGTCTGATGTGATTATAGACCATGCCTCATTAAAAGGAGCATCGTATTAGTACTCCTTTGACCATATAACCAACAGCACTAAGCACTGTGATCAGTTACCAAGGGCCAACAATATTTATCTTAAAGTCACTGACAGAACAATCCTGCACACACTGAGATCTCCCACAGCTTCAAAACCAACACACTGAGATCTCCCACAGCTTCAAAACCAACATGCTGGCTTATGCAGTAGGTCAGCTTCATAGTGAGGGAAAAATAGAGAAGGAAAGGGCAATTGTATTCTCACCTAGATGTGAATGCAGACATCAAGGATGCTGCCACAAACAAGTAGATTTTATCAGAAAGAAATCTCCACTGCAAAGAACTCGCATCCATCTTTCCAAACACACCCCAGCTATTTCAGAAGCCTGTTCCTTAACATTCATTCTGGATGACTCCTGCCTCTGGAGTCATTCTGGAAATGAGATATATGTGACATATTCCCAAATCTTACACTATGTGGGTTTCGCTGAGAATATATTCAAGATCCATGGAGGAAAAAATGCATTACCTTTCCTTTTTGCTTTTCTTGGTGTTTGGAAATAAAAAGGTTCCATTCCCACTCCACAGCAAAAACTCAGGTCATTCTTAGCCAGCTAATTTACACAGTTTACAAATTTTTTTGCTTCTTTACTTTGGTCCTTCAGGTGCTTAGTTCCTTATTCCTCAATTTGCATTTGTATGAGCAGAATATGTTAGAGTCTTTTCTTTTAAACCTTGTGATGTCTCTTGCAGGCCTCAGCTCTTCTCTCATCTTTCTTATCCAAAGTGCTAATCTCAGTGTAACTGTCTCAAACCTTTAGTCCAGAAAGATCACTGAAGTTTCCATATTGAAACTGCAAGAGCAGTCCTAAGCAGAACAATTTCCTCATTGATAGCTACTTTGTCACCTTGTGGCTGCAAAGCATTCAGAATTGGCATTTGGCACATTTATTCTGAATGATATCAAGGGTGTTCTGAAGAAATACATTTTCTGGATTCTTTACAGTCATTCCCTGGATAAAACGCCCAAACAGCTTTACAGTTGTTGCATTGCATTTTTAAAATAAGGAGGCATCTTCTCTGTCGGGTTTCATATTTTCCTGAGCTGATTTTTATGGGCCTGGAGCAGATCCAAAATCCAGCTTCTCTGATAAACATCAGGTCTTGCCCCATTCAACTTCAGTATTAACACCACTCCCCCTTCATGAACATTGTTTCTTGTATATGTGGCTGTGGGAAAGTTAGAATTCTTGCTAACACCATCGGAGTCTGTGGCTTTTTGGTACTTATTTTACTGCAATCCATGTCTAATCAGAGCATGCCCAAGAAGCTTAGCTTGTGTTGTAGCAGACTGCAAATTAGCTTGCTTTTCCATTAAAATACTCCTGGTTTATTCTTTCCTGGGTGTTTATAAAATTGACTGGCTGAACACTTGGGCACTTGTGTGTTTTGTTTGTCTAAATGACTGATATTTAAATGGCTTAATTGCATTCATCCCACCTTTTTATGGTTGATCAAATATTTATTGCTTATTTTTTTCTTAGATGCAAAGGGAATAAATTCATTTGAAACTCGGGAAAGAATTTGATAAATACGTGCCAGGATGGTCTGAATTTCAGAACAAATCTTATTTCTTGAATATGCATTTTGGCACCATAAGGTTATGAGATCTTCAGAGCCCTGTGAAAGTATCAAAGTGCAGCTGATTTTGCTAGAGAAGCCAGTAGCTCCTATTGAGGCTATGAGGGTAAACCCTGTGAAGATGATCAAGAAATGTAGAGGCACTGGCAGGAAAGAAAGATTATATTGTTCTAAGAATTAACCTAAAGGAGGAAGGAGCCAGGAGGGAGAAAGAAAAGACTTAATAGTGTTCTTCATAAAGTCATTAATAGTCTTCCCTACAGGCCAGTTTTCCCAAGCCAGTTTTCATTAGTGACTCAATAGGTGTAGGGATTCAAATACACTTTCTCCACAGCTGTAAAAAGGAATTGGAGGGACATCGATTTACTTGATAACTGTAAGCAGATAAGCCCTGATCAAGCTGTTCCTTATGAATACTAATAATGAATTTATGCTTCATATTTGTTAGTGAACTACTGTGAAGTGATCCTAGTGTTCTGCAGACATCCATGATTTGTGAGGAGTGGCTGAAAAATCTGACATGTAATATTCCTTGGCCGGTCCCTCTATGATATTCATCATCTTTAGTTACTTAATGTCATAAAGTGTTTTTCTAGTATTTTGTTCTGACGTTTTTTCTCTAAGTGAATGCTTAATATTGTTAACAAGAAAATGATGATTTATAATCTCATTTTCAGCTCAGCCTCATAATTCCTCAGAATTAAAGTCCTAAAAAATGTTTAACGTTAAATTCTATATATCTGTTGCAAAACTTCCAAAAAAGGTTTGTTATTTTATGTAGGAAAAAAAACCCCAAAACAAATCATCTCTAGACTAGATTTTGACTTGAAACATCAGTATGTAGAGTCAGTAAACACTATTTTCAAAGTAAAAACCATCTAGATTACACACTGAAGAACTATTCTTTCCTCCTGTGATCATGAATTCTAAATATCTTTAAATGAGGGAAAACTAAACTTCTAAAGTAGGCTTTTTTTTTTTCTCTCTCTCTTCTGTGATAGCAAGAATTCAGACAATTAGAAGAAATAAACCCAGGGAACTTTTTACAGCTTCTGGAGATCTGCCTAATTTTATTCAAAAAGAAGACATGCATTCCTGGAAGAAGAATAGAACTGAAGTTCTATTGTAATTAATATTTCACAAAGGTCTGTTCCTCCCCTAAGCCATGTGCTACCTTGGTTGAGGTGGTGACTGAACAAGAACCTCACTGCTCATACTGAGTTTTCATCTTTTCTTCTTCAGTCTACTATCTTTAAAGGTTCCTTTTCAATGTCAGCTTATTCATCACCAAATGTACAAATAAAAGGGGAGTAGTTTTGACTTGACTGGTTGCTTAAAACATCTGAAAATCAGTAGCATGAGATGAAGGATGAAAGATTTCTTTCAGCTTAGTTTACATATGTTGACTGCCTGCTTAGGTTGCATGCCATAGCAAATCATACAGAAAAAGGGGAAAAATTAGGGTGCAGCCACGACAGCAGTAATGCATGCAGCTGGGAAAACTGCTTCAGGAAAACTGAAACAAGAGGTTACAAGCAAAGCAATCTGTAAACAGTTTTAGGCATGCCTTGTAAGCTAAGTCAGTGAAATCCTTCACAGCTTGGAGCTCAAATATGAAGAAACAATGTGGTTTTGTACTGCCTTGCCTATCCACAGCAAGGATACCTGATGCACATCATGCAGGGGTACCCACACCATCTCAGTCTGGGCATGGCTTCACCAGATGCCCTGAAACTGGGCTTGCAAAATTTGTTTTCCTTCCAAGACAAATGTAGAAGTTTAATGTTATTTACTCTACCATAATTCACAAAGAACTTGTTGCTGTATGAACCAAACCAACAAAGTTGCTTTGGTAAATATCTTGGTTCTTCATTTCACAGACAATTGCAGTTTAATATTTCCAGAATTTTAAATCTATTCCGTGGAACTCAGGTTCTGAAAAATACTAACTATAGTCCTCTCATCCCTAAGGAAATTACATAGAATGTCTACTAAATGGAGAAACTATTCTTCTCAAAGCCATTTATGCTGTCTCTCAACCACCTTTTTGTCTTAAATTTTGTTACCTCTGTATTCCTATTTTACTTGGTTTATGTTTATTTGCAAACCAGCTTGCTGTTTTTAGGAGCTATTATGGATGTTTTTGTCTTGATTACAGACAAATGGTCTGGTTTCTTGTTAACTTTTTTAATTCTTTTCCCTGTATTTTCTTTTGCATGCTTTTTCTCATATGCCACATGTGAACAAGATGGAGCAGTTTCAACTGAGCTGTTAGACTAGCCCCGAACTGCTTATTGTTTCAAGACTACTAATCTTATCTTAAAGTCTAGTATCCGATACAATGTTTAAGAACAGCAACAATACAAGGGGCCTAAGGGTTTCCATACTAAGGAATCAGCTGTAATTTGTAGTGCTATTAAAACTGAGACAAGATTTGCACCTGTAGTGCCAGTCATTATTTGACTTCTTCCAAGTACCTGAACGTAGTGTGTCTTCTTCAAGCCTGAAGTCCCCTGGATCATCACTTCACCAAAGCAAGTGGTGCCACGGAAGAGGTGAAGTGGACTGGGGGCTGCTCCCCTTTCAAGCAGCCATCCTGTGCACTGGCTAATCCTGGAAAGCCTGAGTACATATATATATAAATATAAATTCAAAATATACAGGTGAAATTTTTCTAATGAGAAACTGATCTGCACTCAAAATGTTAATCGGTTTTAGATCTTATTGCTCTGTGTGTGAACTGGAGGAAACATTTGTATCCTGAAAGAGAGAGAATTTTTATCAACCTTAACTGTGCTGCCATCAATGACTGAGGCAGAAACACTCACGACAGAACCTTCTGGTTCAGGTGGGAGTTGCTGTGCTGTCAGTAGCTGCCTCTGGTCTCCTACCAGCTGCTCGGGTCCCTGGGCAGCACAGAACTCTCTGGAGACCCTGGTGGATTTCCCAAGAAAAACCTCCAGAGGTTCTGTTTGTAAGGAGCCAAGTTGAGGCACACACAGAGGTCCATTATGAGATGTTGGGATAGTCCTGCTGAATGCAGGAAACCTACATCCACCTTTCAGCTCAAGTCAATCTGGTATTTACAGTGCCCCATTCCCAGCTTGCACCAGGGAGCAGAGCTCACATTGTAAGTAGCAGGTAAAAGCAAGGTTGTACACCACTTTAGCTAGGTTTGTGTCTCTGGATTTCACAAAAGAAGACTACAAAAAGTTTCTCAGCAGTTTGTGCCTACATCTCATTTACTACTTGATTAAAGGTCCTATAAATACAGTTCCATTCTTTTTTTCTTTAGCTGAAGCAGGATAACTTCAGCAATGAATGATTAGAAGCAAATGGACTAAGTTCATTGTTTCTTCTTTCCTTTTTTAAATTGAATGCAGACTTCAGCTAAGTGAGGAATTGACTGAATGAATCATTGTTTTGGTCTGCTTTGCCTGGCATACTTACCTCTTAGCTGCTTCCAGCAGCTTGAACAAAATGTAAATATTTAGCAGCCTTGTTGCCCAAACAGAAACCCTCATTTGCTTTGTCATACAACACGTACCCAGCTGTTTCCATGTGGCTAAACAATATTTAATGCACAAGCAAATGGCCTGATACAAGCACTACAGACACTTCAGCTGATTTTGCAGCTCTCCTTATTTTGGGTATCAGATTAGCAGTTAGACGGAAGCATTGATACAACCAGAGAAGTCTGTCTTCTATTCCCAAATCCCCTCCTTAAAATCATCTGCACATTGTCCAAGAGCCATCAGGGAAATCCATACAGCACATTACCTCACTATCCATACAGACCAGTTACCTGGGCTGATTCCAGACTGGAAGTAACACAGATTCGTCAGCATATGTCTCCTGAGATAATCAGCCACATTATGAGACAAGGCTCATTAGCCAAAGTGTAACTACTTTACAGAGCTGCTACTATTCCTCTGTGATAAACTAATATTTCTGAAGCTGAGGTGGAACAGAAGGAGTGGTAGCCCAAAGACTTGTACAGCTATCAAGATATAACATAGTTGGCCTGCAACCTCTCTTATTGTCCTCTGCAGAACTACTGGCACAAGGATTTTAGAGCCAAGGTTATGGATTTTGTATACTTAAAGGTGTTTAAAATCTGACTGGATAAAGCCAGAAGCAACCTCATCTATCTTTGATGGGAGCACCACTCTAGCTTCCCAGAAAGGGAAAGAGAATAAGGGAGAGAGGGTTATGGTCTGTGAAATAAACTAAATAGCTTTGATGAAAAAATAATGATGAAAAATAAAACAATGAAATATATAAAAATATATACAAATATATACAGTTCCGTCCCCAATAATGCTCAAGTCATGACAGAGGCTTCAGGGCAGGCTCTGGGAAAATGCTGGACTGTACTTCCAGTCTCCATGGCAGGTGAGGACAGGATTCAGGAACACACAGATTCAAGGAATGTATGGATAGGGATCAAAGGCAGAGAAACAGATGGAGCCCTCCCAGGATGCCAGCAATGGATGAAGAGATCCTGATCGTCATGAAGCCTCAAATTTATACCAAGTGTGACACATATGGGATGGAATATTTAGTTAATTTTGGGTCACCTGCCCAGTCCACTCCTCCCCACATGAGAGTCTCAGGTGGGACCCCTTTCCTCCCTTTTATTTATGGTGCATAAAAAGTTCATAAGAACCAGGCAGTGACCTTGGTTCCTATAGAAATAAGTATAAGCATTACTATTCTCCAAGAGTAACCATAAACATCAGGTGTTATCAGTCCTAGAGGCAGACACTGACTGAAAAACCTGCTGTTAATTTCAGAACGTGAAATCTCTAAGAAGAGATTTAACTGAATAGCAACATCACTAGAAATAAAACTGGTTCTGACTTGGCACAAACCCGGGCATTCCACCCCTTATTCTGTACCATTTACATCATGCTCAGGTCATTACTACTTTTTGTCCTTAAATACATAAATCTGTACAGATCACTGGTCCTTCTTTCTACCCAAACTTTCATTGAGTTCATTTTCTTCATGGCTGCAATTTTCATCTATCATAGCAGTCTCTCAGGTCAAGAGAGATGCTTGGCTACAGCTGCAGGTATTCCAGCTCTATTGCTGAAATTTCTTTTCTTTGGAGACAACATGAAAAGAGTAGAATTTTTTTTATTCTTTTTTTTTTTTAACAGATTTTGAAGTAAAAATTAAAGTGATACAATCCAGCCTGCACTAATTTTGGTCTGCAGTATCTTTCACTATGTTTCCAGTAAAAGGTACAGTAAGCTTATGGAATTTCAGATTTCTACTAGAAATTTAGAGAAGGTACAAATGTGTTCATTGTACCCCTTGTACAAATGTTTCCATCATAACTTCCCCAGAGCAATATCTTTTTGAGGTGTTTTAATTCTGGTTGATGCATATCCCATGTAAAGTGAACTCTTAATTAAATTACCTGTTTTACCATTTACTCTGTAACTTCAAACTGTACATTATTGTAATAAATAAAATCTTTTTCTCTTAAATCTTAACTCAGAACTTGTCTAGATAGAAAGATATAACTTTCAACAAATTTAGGGAGATTTTAACGATTATCACAGCTCTACTACTTTTAGTGTAGTGGGAAAACAGTATTTTGATCTTGAAACATAGTATTTGTTTCTTTAACCTGAAAAAAAATATAAGCCCTTGGTAAGGTGAAGCTGAAGAAATAACAAGAGTAACCACCCTTCTTTTATCAAAAGGGACTTGTTTCATCAGGTCAAATCCCAGCTAAGGCTTTTTCTGCATGTAAAATCAGGGATACTCATTTAAATGCTTCCATGCCTTACCCAGATCTTAAGCCTAACAGAGGCTTCCCTGGTGATTCAGAAGGTAAGCTTGATTCTGTGATGAACTGCACCAAAGATTTTTGGCTAATCATGTCAACCCCTGCAGGAAAAATACAAATTAACAAGAGTTCTAACTTCAAAGGTAAAAGGTACACACTTTCTCTGGCCTTTGCACAGAAATAGGAGTATGAAAGTCTTCACCCAATGAGGCACTAATTCCTTTCAGAGAAGACCAAGCTGGATAGCTGCAAATTATCTTCTAATGCCCTTGCAAGAACTGACAGAGGAGATGCTCATCACAGGCAGAAGTTTTGAGGAGCTGTGTGATACCTACCTAAGTAGTGGGTAGAGTAAATTTTAGTACTGATAAGTAAGCAAGGCTGGGCTACAAGCAAAAGGGAAAGGCAAAGGTAATACCTATCTTGGATAATTTAGGGACCGAATGAAGCATCAGTCACACACAACTCTGCTCAATGCATAATGGTAATAAAGGCTACATCTTCCTCCTTCCTATGGGCAAATCCAGAACTATTAAAATGAATAGACTTCTTTGTCTATTATTTATTTGTCCTGGTTTGGGCCAGGATAAAGGTGATTTTCTGTCTTGTACTTTTGCTTTTAGCTAAGTCTCTTGTAAGTAGTTGCACTTGCTGAAATTAACAGCAAGTTTCTCAGACAGTGTGTGTTTCTAGGACTGATAACACTTGATGTTTATAGTTACTGCTAGAGACTGGTGTGCAGAGCCAAGGACACTGCTCAGCTCTGAGGAAAACATAAAGAGGTCCCACCTGCATCCCTCCTTTGGGGAGGAACGGACAAGATAGATGCCAGAATTGACCAAACAGAGTATTCCATCCCATATATGTCATCCTCAGTATAAATTTGAGGGATCATGAGGACCAAGCCAGATTTCCTGATTTCCAGCTTCCGGCTGCCTGCCCTTCCTGCCTTTCCTGCTTCCTTTCCTTCACCCGGCATCCTGGAAGGATCCTGCCCCTTCGTCTGCCTGTGTTCCTGATCCGTGCCAGCCCTTATCTGTGTGTTCCTGCCTCCAGTTCCCAACTGCTGCCAACTCCAGGAGTCCAGCCTGGACTTTCCCAGAGCTGCCCTGCAGCCTCGGTGGTGACGTGAGAGCTATTGGGGGAAAGGAGGGAGGAATGTGGTATCCCTTTTCTTGTATATTTGTATATATTTAGTAATTTTTCCTATTTATCATTCCTGTTTCATTAAAGTTGTGTAGTTTAGTTTCCAACCCATAAGTCTCTCTCCCTTATTCTCTCTCCTTTCTTATAAGGGAGGAGAGAGAGATTAATAGAGAGCGTCTGTTACTCGGTTTAATTGCCGGGCCAGTGTTAAACCGTGACATTATTCAATACAGCCCATGGAACATTTATATTGACTTTCATCCCTGAAAATCTTCAATGTGACTATTTAGTTACCACCTGCTCAATCCTTCTCTGAATACTTCATTAAGTAATAACAACTTGGGAAAACCTATGCAGTTTTTATTGCCAGAAGCCAAAGGCCAACCAAAACGGTGAATGGAAAATAAGTGGAGCTAATAGTACATAATGGCACAATAATTATCAGAGTTGATGCAGAATTAAAACAGTAATTAAAACAGAAAAAATATGTTCTTATGTACCAACATATAAGAGCAGAGAGCAGTCTCCTGCCAAATGTAAGCTAAAATAGAGATAAACATTGCTAGATTCACCTAGCTAGATTTAAGCATATTTCCTGTCATGTGCAGAAGTATACAGAGCTAGAACAGTCCCACTGGGGAAGAGCCTGGAGGAAAGTTACTGCATCTGGTTGTTACAGATTTCATTTGACCTGTTCTTTCAACAGCTTTGAATTTCCTGCCTTGCTTCTGGATAATTATTCATCCATTGAAACAGAGTAAAAAACTCCATTATATCATCTGGTAGTTTATATTATAAATAGCAATTTGCATAATAGGCCCCTAAAATACTGAAAGCAATCTAAATTGTATAGATCAAAATAAATCTCTTAAAACTATGTAGGGTTATATAGTTTTTTATAAAATTATAGGTTTAGTATACATATAAATGGCAATGATAGAGGTGATGCAGCACAGCATAGCAATGGGGTCCCATGGTGTGCCAGCCACCACAGGTTACCTTGCCTCACACCTGTAGGTACTCTGGAATAGCTTCTAGACTTTTCCCTCAAGGAAGTTTTACCTCAATTAAAGTCACGTAGTTATCAACAGAAAATTGGGTTCCAGATAAACAAAAAATATCTCCACAAAAATATCTGGTTTTAAAATACCTTTTATTTACCCCTCAAAGTATTTCAGATTATACCTGTTGCTATGCTGAGTGATTAGAGTTGCAGCCAGATATATCTTAAATTCATTCTGTACAGTCACTGAGATTGCTTCCTTCTGCAAGGGACATTACACCCTCCATTTTAGTGAAGTACATCCTGGCACTCCCCTGGACACTGAACAGACAGGAGATGAAATACAGCTCTGGACCATGCCCATGGAAAAGAACAAGAGCAAGAAATGCACCAACAAAAATACACAGTTCAGTGGCATCAGAGAATCCAAGTATTTTCAATATCTAACATGGGTGTTCTTGTTTTGACTCTCATGATTCCTTAATTTTCTCTATATGCCACTTAAAAAAAATGTGCTTAATCAAAGGCACATCTTGTACTCCCAAGACAGTTTCAAGTGAATGGTTTTGCCACCTCCTTGCAATGATTTACCTGACTAAAGACTGCTCTGGGAAAGAAACTATAAACACATAAGTGAAGAAGCCAACAGCCTTTCACACAGTTATTTGAAAAACTCAGCAATCCTAAATTCTAGGACAACACTGGGAATTTATTAGGGTTTGCTCCTTGAGCAACCCTCCCAATCATAACTTATTTGTGTAAAAACTCACAAGTGGACAAATCCTACAGGCCACAGACAGTGCTGCAGTTGTGTCTATGTACTTCTTTACCAGGTAGATATGGGAACACGTGTCACCTTGAGCTGTATCAGAACATTTGGTGTATCCTTTTGTGGTGCTCAGTCATGAAACACTGACTTTGGCAACTTAGAGGAGGAGCCCCCTGAATTATTCACCATGAATATTGTAATCTTCATATTTACTCCACAAGGGATTAGGATGGAAATTTACATATGCAGACACACACACACACACAGGACCTGCCAGAATGCAAACATTCTGATACCATCATTGTGAGCAAGTTAAGTTAATGCTGAGGCTGATAAGTAAACATGACCTCTGCTTTTTGTGTTCATGGCATGGAATATATTAAAAAGGGTTAGTTTGATCAGGTTATCTTAAACAGTTTGCTCATAAGCTTCATTTTGTGCTATGATATTAATCGACTTGATTTTGCCTTGTTTTGTACATTTATGTTATTTGCTCATTTGATTCCTGCTGATAAAATACACAAAATAGGAAACTGTGTATTCAGGCTTTTCAACCCCGATAAAAATATTTTCAACTGAAAGATTCACACAGAAGTTTGATTTTTAATTTGTGAGATGACGTTCAAATTTGTTCTTGATAATCTACCTTTGGCTCCAAATACAGACAAAAAACCATCTTACCATTCTTAGGAATTTCTGAGAGGTTACTTGAACTTCATGTCCACATCAAACCTGCTTTTCCCATGGTTTGTTTTCCTTTCAAAGAGGATTGAAGCCAACTCCTCTCCAACTCATCCCTGCTTGATCTCCCCACAAGCAGCTCACTGGCAGCTCCATATCCCTTTCTGGATGTCCTCATCCCAGAGCTACCTACAGCTAGTCAGAGGCTCAACACTTTAAGGCTTCCAGTCTTATCCAGAAAACCAATGTAATCAGACAGAGCTCACAGAATCAGAGAACAGTAGGGGGTTGGAAGGTTTTGAGTATCTCCAGAGGAGACTCCACAGCCTCTCAGGGCAGCTTGTTCCATTCCTCTGCCACCCTCAAAGTAAAGGTTTTCCTAATGGATGGACCTTCCTGTGTTTTCCAGTTTGTGCCTGTTGCCTCTTGTTCTGTTCCTGGGCACTATGGAAAAGAGTCTGGTCCCGTCCTCTTGAAACCCACCCTCTAGATATTTATATTTATAATCATTGACAAGATTCAGTCTTCTCTTGTCAGTCCTCTCTTCTCCAGGCTAAACAGACCCATGTCTCTCCGCCTTTCCTCATAGGACAGATGTTCCAGTCCCTGAATCATATTTATAGCCCTCTGCTCCTCCTCCACTTGCTTAGAGATGACATCCAGAATGAGCTGTTTCCAACACCTTTTTAGGGATGGAAGTGAGACTGACTGGACTGAAATTACCTTCATCTTCCCTCTTGCCCTTTTTGAGCCCTGAGGCACTTCTCCTCAATGAACTTTTAAAGATGATATTGAATGGCTTAGAAATACTATCTGTCAGCTTCCTCACCACTCGTGGGTGCATTATTGGGACCCATGGATGTGTGGGTGTCAATACTCATTTACGGGTGTCTAGTTTGCCCAAATGAACTGTAAGTCTGTCCTCCCTACCAAAGGGAAAACTCTTCCTTTCTCCAGACTTTAGCTCTTACCTTCAGGGTCTGGGATTCCTGAGGGTCAACCTTAGCAGTAAGGATTGAAAAAAAAGTGGCATTTGATAACTCTGCTTTTTCTGTATCCTCCATCACTGGGGCACCCTACACATTTATCAGTGGGCCTATATTTTCCCTAGTCTATCTTTTGCTACTGCTGTACTTGAAGAAGCCCTTGTTGTCCTTGATATCCCTTGCCAGATTAATTCCAAGTTGGCCTTACCCTTCCCTGTTTTATCTCAGCATACCCTGACACCATTCCTGCATTCTATCGAAGTGGTCAGTCCATTTTTCCACTTTCTTTAAACTTTCTTTTTCCATTTGAAGTTTTCCAGAAGCTTCTTTCTCATCCATGCTCATCCTGCCTTCTTTGCTTTATTCCTTACTCATTCAGGATGCACTGATCTTGAATATTAATCAGTTCTCTTCGACCTCCTACCTGCTAGACCCCTAATCTGTAGGACTCTTCCAAGAGCCCCTGATCCACTGGACCTGGAGATTTATTAAAAAATAAGCTGCTAGTCTGTGCTCCTTCCTTTCTTTGACTAGTTCATATTTTTACTAGAGGAACATGAGATGACAGAGGAGCTGCTGCAAGCCTGACTTACCATCACCTCTCTACCCCAGTCCTCTAGTCCCATGGTGATAGGAGAAAAACAGAGGGGACAGATCCAACAGTTTACCACTGATGCAATTTCTCCAGCAGACCTCCATTTCATATCAGAAAGTGAAAAGGTACAGGATGAGAGCAAGAAACTGTGTGTGCCTCTTTTTAAAAACTCTGGTTACTAGGTATGTCTTCTAGTCCTAAAAAAGGAGTCAAATTAAAATTTGTTACTAGAGCTGGGATTCAGATACCCATCTGCAACCACATTAAGACAGCCTACCATGTAGTTTAATTGTAGGCCAATTTCAGCCTCCTGCTATTTAATAGGAGTGTGACTGCCAAGAGTCTTTAAGAGAGTAGAGGGAAAGAGACAAAACACAATAACCAGGCAGAGGGTGTTCCTTCATATCCTTCACAAATTTCAATGTCAGCTCTCAGTAAGGCAGAGCTGGGAGGGGACCTCTCAAGTAATTCAATTTCCTGGTCTTTGTCAATCCCCTAGTAGGGTGTGTGAAATAATTTAATGATTAGAATTCTGGTTAAATTTTTCAAAAAGTGATTATGCTAATTACTTCTGGAAGTTAATTTTGCTACATAATTAATGCCCCATTGAAATCCGTAAAGTAGCTGTTTAAGAAATATAGGACTTTATCTGCCAAAACCTTGCAAATTTCCATTCAGTTTCTTGGTTTCTAATCAAATACAGTTTTAATTAGGTGTCAGAAAATCTATGTAATAGAAATAGAGAAAACTAATGCAAAGTTAGTCTTTTCTTTTTCTTTTCTACTATTGTAAATTATAAATGGGTACTCATTGCAAATTCAGAAGCTCAGTCATCTTGCAAGCAATTACAAACAATTCTCACTATAGTATGATACCATAAAACAGCCTCAGATTAATTATTTAACAATCTTCATAAAATTTATTATTGTCAGTGAGAGTGAAGCAAGATATCTATTGCCATCAGCACCTCAGAAACAGGATTAGTTCACTTAGGATTTCTTATTGGATGCTTCCCTTACTTTTGCTGAAATTCAGGGGAACTGCTTTGAATTAAGATTTGTTTTTTTAAAGGAAAAGATGCCCATTAATGCCCATTAATCTCGTTTTCATAAGTGTACTCTATATATGAAGTAAGCAAGGTTAGTAAAATAAAGCCAACATATGTCTTCTGACAAGATTTTTCATGACTTACTGGCTTTGAGAGCTTAAATCAGAAATCTGTTTCCCTGATGGCTTTAATGGGCTTACATATTATAATAAAGGAAATTATTAACTATGATGGAAACTCAGTGTGGTTCCCTTCCCATCTCCACAAGGGTACATGATACAAACATCAGCACAGACTCAGGCATTACCAGTGCACAGCAAAATCCCTGTCAGAGGAATATTTTTGTTACTCATTATCACAAGCATAACCTGCAGATGACTCAGTGCTATCACCAACACTAAATCAGGACAGCCAATGCTTGATCTTGTTGACTTTTGAAACCCTTCACCACCTCTACTGGTGAAAAAAAATTCTTATGATCCAATCATCAAGGTATCCAATCCACAGTCTGTGGCTCTTGCTCAGCTTTCTGTTGTCTGATATCTCTGAGAAAAGTTTAGCTTTGTCATCTCTCATTGAGACAGGTGCAGGCTTACTACCAGATAGCTTCTTAGCTTTCTCTTCTTGTTGCTAAGCTAGCCCAGCTCCCTGCTATCTCCTCAGAGGTCATGAGCTTGAGGTCCCTTACATCCTGACCCTTCTCTGGATACCCCATCTGGACCCTGTCTTATTTCTCACTGTCCTTTTAATTGGAAGCCCAGAACTTCCAGTACAGCTTCAACAGTGCCAGAGAAAGGCAAAGAGTAACTTCTCTTGCTGCTCATCATGCTTCTCCTTACACAGTTCAGCATATTTTACTTTATTTGCACTCAGAAGGCACTACTGATTTAAAGGTGTTTGACCCTTAGTCAGCAGTGACTGGAGGATTATGACAAAAATCTAGTTAGTTGCAAATCAGAAAAATTAATTCATTTGGCCTTCTGAATATTCAGTTGGAGAGGTTTTGTTCTCAGTAATTTGTACACCTGTTTAATCAAATATTTAACAGTATTATTTTCTCTTAGCGCCCAGAATTATTTCCTTTTCTCTCAGGATGAGATTTATTCAGTCTTTAAGATACTGATAAGAATCTGCTGAAATCTAGGAAGAGAAATGCCAGCTATTGACACTGTGATTTTTTTTTTTTTCCTTTCACTGTTCTGGTCCTTTAAATTTAAGACAACTTCTACCTCACTGCATCAGACAGAGACATTACCTTATGCCACAAGGAAGACATAAACACTTCTTCCACACAGGTTTTGCAGTGACTCTTTGTTCATTTGCTTCCTCATCTCTTTTGCCAGCTTCTAGACTGACATTGCTTTTTCCAAAAACACATGATCACTGTGTAGTCAAAGAAATAATTAAGCTGATTCTAAGTTCAGTCCTCCATCTCTTTCTGCATATCAGTCATTAGTCAAACTGTGTGGATGGATGCATTTAAGGAAAAAAAAACAAAATTTTGCCAGTTTCACATCTCCTTTCTGCATTTCTGAAATACATTTTCCTCCCTTTGTTACAGAAAATTTGTGTCACTTCTTGTCTAAAGGAGTATCTTCTCCTATTCCTTCCCATAACTTGTTATAGCAAAAAAGTTCCTGCATTTTTCTGCCCAGTGTTGACTGACACTTTGTCTCCCAGTCCATGACATATCCTAATGTCCAGACTGAAATATATAGAGCACAGGCTTGGAGGATTTTATTATAGCCATAAAACTTCAGCAGCTTTATAATGTGATTCCTCAGACCCCTTTTTGTTTGTTTTGTTTATATGAAAAAGTTTGTAGTTTTTCAAGGTTCCCATAACTGAATTCTGATGCCTCACATGAATCTCTACTCTGAAGGCTGGGGATCTGCACAGCTGAAGGCCATGGTGGCAGAGCTGAGTTTCCCTCTCCCAGTGCAGGCATTTCTGTGTGCTCAGACACGAGCAAGCAAACGCTCTGTGCATGGAGCACATCTGAGCATCCATATGGTACTGAAACTTTTGTTGCTTCCTTGATCAAAAATTATACCCCTAGAGCACGGCTCATTTTCCACTTCCAAAAGCAGCACAATGGATCACCTTATTATTCTGCCACAAGCTGAGTATAGGTTTCAGTGTGATTCCCCCAAACACAGACAGCCCCTCTCACTCACAAATGAAGCTGTGCACAATGCCTGCCAGAGCCAATACTCCCACATATGAGTCTGATGCTTCAGCAAGTTGAAGAAAGAAGCCTGTCTGCCTTTCCTACTAGGCAGAAACGAAAAGTGCAGAGGTACTTGTTTAGCAGAATGTTGGTCTTTGAATTATAAACGTTTTCACCCTCTAAAAATTCCCTTTTCTTTTTCCTCACTAGAAGCACAGGTGGACATTTGGCAGCTTCCCCTTTGGATGTGGTGCATTTCAGGTTCCTGCTCACTCTGCCTCAGCTCTCCTGTGCTGCAGAAGCTTGGACCACAGCCACTTGGAGCTGCTCGTGCAGTGCATCCCTGCTGGGAAGTCCAATAGAGCATCTGGGCAGGCTTTCTGCTCAGAACAGCCAGATAGCAAGACTATCTCTTTAGTGCTTGGGGGAAGACCTGAGCTGGGGGAATAGATGCAGTAGTACTCTGGCAACAACAAGCTGGCTGGTGCATATGTAGCATGTGTACCCAGCCCTGGTCATTGTTCTTTCTGGGCCCCAGGATACTTTAAATTATGCCAGATGCTGAACTGGAATTCAACTGGCTTACAGAGCAGGGAGCTGAAAATTACTTCTCTGCTACACATATTCAGAGCAGAGAACATAGCTACTGATTTATTTCCTAATGCCATCCTTCATGATCCAGCAACCTCCATCTCCTGCCTCCAGCTCTAGCTATCACATTAACCAAAAACACCCTGCTTTCAGTCTTTTAAAGAGATGATCACACATCATCTAAAAAAACCTTTGTTGTTTTGATTTCAAGGCTGTCCTGTGTACCAGGAGGACTCAGAGCTGAGCTAGTCAGCTCAGCCATGGTTGGCAGCTGCAGGAAACCAGCCAGCAGTCCTCTGAGAAAAGGGAATAAAAAGGGCAGTATCCAGGCCATACCTTGTTCCTGTGAATTAGGCTTAATAGAGAGGTAGAGAATAGACAAAATATCCCTGCCCACAGGCCCAGAGAGAGTTCCCTTCAGAGGGGATGTATAGGGCAGACCCAAAAGTGATGACATTGTGCACCTTTGCTCTGCTCAGCATTTTCAACCTCAACAGAGGTGCTGGGCTTCTCGTCCCCTTCTTGCTACCTACCCAGGTTAACTCCTCCATCCCCACCCCCATTCCTCAGTCCTGCACTCACTGACTACAACTGTATAATCAAATGGAATCATTGCAAGTCCCTGGCATGCACTGGCTACTTCCTTAAGCCAAAATATGTAACTGTATTTGCAAATTTTTATGAAGCTCTTAAAGGCAAACAATCCCTAAGCAAGTGCTGGTGTTAAGAACCAAACAGCAACTGTCCTTATTGCCAGTTTTGTGACTGCCATGCTGACAGTCCTACCCTCAAATGCAGAAAGGCACATGTCCATCATTTCAATGGCCAAATCAGACTGCAAGAGATCTTGTTTTGGAGTAGAATTATTTCTGTGGATTAAGGGAACAGAACACAGATCATGGAGATTAATGTTTCAGAAATGGATACCCATGATATATTGCTGGTGTCCTGGAGAAAATCACTCATCACAAAATGCCATGGCCAGAATCTAGGGACAATCTACTCACTTCTTTTCCTTCTTTTTCCACCACTCAGGTATGTTCTTCTAAAACCTTTCAACCTCGTTTATCAAATATTCCCACTGAAGGGGAAGAAAAAAAAAAAAAAAAAAAAAAAAAAAAGTAGTCACGTTTTCCTCCTAACTCAAAGACAAATATATGGCACATCAAATCCTTACTTTTGTTAGAATGGCATTTTCAAATGTAAAGCAATAGATGTGTCTTTGGCTTTATACACAGACTCAGGCAGAGAGACAACTCCCTCTCTCTCCCTCCTGTATTCAATTCTCATTCCTAAGTGTTCAATAGAATAAAGCACATTTCAAGGTATTGTAATATAGCTTTCCTATCTACTTTTATAGTAGCTCATCCTTTTTATTTGGTATTAATACCTCTACAGGCTTTAAATAAAATCCATCACGTGGAACTCAGAAAAAGGAAAACGAAATGAAAAATATGGAAATAAAACAGGACAATTTATCTATTTATTGCCAGAGAATGCCAGCTGTTGAAAATAACCTGATGCCCCTTCAAGATATCTGACCTGACAGTAATTTAGAAGAAAATATCCAAGTACCAAGACATTCGCTGTGTGAGTGAAAATTTATGTCAAGATAGACATATTTTCACCTAAGGAAGTGAAAAATGCCTTTGATAGTTAGAGGTAAGATGTATCTATACCAGCAAAGGTCTTCTTTAAATTAGTACTAAGGGCTCTATTAGGGTGTTTAAATAGATTTTAAAATAGACTACAATTAAGGAACTCCAGTCAGCAAGGTCTGTTGGAAGTTGGTTTTTAACTTAATCCTGATAGCAGAGTTGTTCAATATTGCTTTGTGAGTTTCACAACAATGTTTTATATAAGGAATTATTGATTAGGACAGCCAGAAGTCACCTAAGATAATTATCTTACTGGTCTCTTTTAGGATACCTCAGACCTTGGTTGAAGATTCCCCCATTAAAAAAGGGTAATGTGTGATAGGAGTTCTTATCTTTACTTTTTCTCCCTGTGGGATTCTTCAAGATTCTTTTACACCCATGTCACTTTCTGCCTTCTGAAACAAGCCCTCTACAGCTGTCTTTTGAGCATTTAGCCCTAGGTCTCATGTTTTTTGCTTCTTGTGGTATTTTGATGCATCTCCACCACAGGCTTATCTGAATAATTAATCTGGCTGTGCTGAAGTGTACCAGAGGTGCCCGATACATTTTCTGAGCCTACTGAGGTGACTACCATGGCTATGTATTGACTACACAAGAGAAAACTGGGGAATCTAGTTCAACTATCAGACAAGATCTTCAGCTCTACAGCCACCCATAACTTGTGAGAGGGAGAGGAAAGCATGGCCTACAAGAAGCCATCTGGTCACACAAGGCCCCTTTCATTACAGCTTTAGCCTTCTCCCATGAAGGATTTTTGACACATTTGAATGTGACAGTCTTTGATAAATATGTACATTTCTTCAGTACATTCTGATTTAACTGTCTGTGAGTCTTGTTATTTCTTACATTATTAATACCACAAGAAGACTCCCTTGCAGGCCATGGAGTATAAAAGGGCTTTCTTAAGTCAAGAATGTACAAGTCAAGTCAAAATCTTACAAGTCAAGTCAAGAATTTGAGTGACCTATTCTGTTATCAGTGTGCTGGGGTTCAGACAGTCACTTCAATTCCCTTCTTTAAGGTCTCACTGATGACCGCCCAGCATTTCTTCATTTACAGGACTGCCACTGAAGTGTTTGTAAAGCAATCAAGGGGCCAGAATTGCTTTGTTTGCCCATGCTCATTCTTCCTCTTACACTCTTTCTACTCTGACTTATTTCACCATGGAGACAAGTATGGCAAAGATCTGCTGAGTTCTAAGAACTCCTCACTCATCTTACCTAACTTTCCATTTCTGAAAACTGTGAACTCGCAGATACAGCTCCATATCGAGGACAAGATTGAGTGAAGATGGCTCAGCAGGCTACAAATTACTCTTCCCATCTCTAGCACAGCTCCTTTGTGCTGCAGGAAAAATAATTTCCTGGGAAGACAGGAGGTATATGAGCCTTGCCTTCCCTTAGGGTGATGCATAAGGAACAAATTCTGCTAGTTGCTGCTCTGAGCATTACATGGTCTCCAAGGGCAATAGTTGCTGTGAGGAAATTAAAGGCTTCTGAGCTGCAGTTTAAAAGGAAATAGAAGCATCTGAAATTTAAAAAAATCTGTAAAAATAATTATAATTATTCATTTTCTGATTTATTTATTAAAAATAACTTATTTCTGCATGGTTGTGATCTAAAAATAAATTCCCACCTGCCGTCATACTGATCTGAGAAAAACACAGGTCCAAGTACAGGGCACAATGAATAATCTTAGCCCTTGGAAACTGATAGATCAGGACAAAAGCTAGTGTGATCTTACAGACAAGATAAGGACTACTTTGTCTTGTACCAGTCCTTGGAGTCTTGGCTCCTTAGAAAGTTCCCATCGGAATATTCCCTAATATTTCTTTTCTTTGCCCATCTATCAACCCTAAAATTTATCAGCAGATTGTCTCCTCAAGCAGGTAATCCAGATGGTTTTGTGGCTAATTTATAGGAGTTAGGTTTCCTTATTGTCCATGCTCTCTCCTTAATTTGACTTTGCATTTGCACACTCTCTCATCTTGGTTTGTTTAATTTCAAGTCATGTCAGTCTTTTTTCCTGCCCTGTTAAGTACCTCTGCAGTTGCTTCCCTGTCTTCTCTTCAGTTTGAAGTCTTTGCAATTCAGTAAAAATGATGGCTGCACAACCAAGGTTAAAGAAATCCAGCAAGTCTGCTTCATTGGTGGAAATTTAGAATAACCTCCTGAAACCAATTGGCAGAGTACAGGGAACTGGTGCAATTGAAATAAGAGCTCTGGTGCTGCTTTCTGTTCCCTTCTTAAAAAGAAGAAGTGGGAGGTCAGGCAGAAGAATGAATTTTAGGATGGTTGGATAGGGTAATCTATCTTTGATAGATAATTTGCTACTTTTCTGTAACTGCAATAGTTCTGCTCTTAGAATTCTGAAAATAGGGATTATGAGGCTGAAAGGTAAGCTGAAAAGTGCTCAAGGGGAAAAATCAAAAAGGAATGGGGCAAATAAGGTGAAAAATAAAAATTAGATTTGTGATTTACATTATGTATTTTTCACTTCAAAGTTCATTCCTCTGTTAAGTGTGCTGGCACCCTTGCACTTAATACAGTGTTTTCAGCACTGTTATTTCCTTACAATGATAATCATGCTATAGCTTATGAACCTGATATTAACTCACAATTACTCAAATTGTGCATTAAGAAACCAGTGCTAAAGTCTTCCATTCAAACCAAAATGGCTCTATTTCTGAACACATCAAAATGAAAAGCAAAGAAGTGCATTCAAATGGATCCAAGAAATTACATTCTGTTCTGCAGAGCCCCCCATGTGGAGACTTGATGAGACAATCACACTGGCTGTTAAGCATTCTGCTGTTGAGGCTGGAATTATATCATTACCCAGTTGCTAACAAATGGTGGGATTTGAGGGCTTTCACTATCTTCTGCCTGCTCTTATATAAAGTTTCTTCCTGGCTGATCTAAAACAAATTATGGAGCTGCCTGTTCATTTCCATGAGGTTTTGACTATTAATAAGCAGCACTCAAACTACAGCTCTTCAAATCCAAATAAGCCTGTGAGCAGCATGGGTAAATAACAAAGCAAACCCACTGTGAACCACACCTAACACAACATGCCAGAAGTGTTCCTTACAAATAGGAAGTCCTTCTTTTTGGGCATAGTTCTGCAGTCGCTAGAAAATTCTCTCGGCCTCGTTTATTTGGGATTTTTTTGCCTTTCTACCTTACTTTCTGAGCAGTATAAAAGGCGAATTCCTTTACGTGCCATGTTACTATTAACTCTCTTAGTGAAAAAGTGGCAGTTGCCACAGAAACTGCACTGAGCTCCCACTTGCTGACAATCAGCAGCAGTTTGCACACCAGCCCTGAGCATTGCCTATGGCACCCCCATCACTTGAGCAGGGAAGAAAATGTCCTTTAAGGACAATGCCCATCTCCAGTCATTGTCAGCATTCCCTGTAAAAACTGGTGGATGCTTGACCATACAGTGGCTGCAGACCGAGGTGGCTGTAAAGGACAGGAAAAACATTTTTCCTATTTACCAGGTACAGCTGTCATTCATTTTCTTTCAGTCACTCAACATGTCACTGAGGGAGAGTTGATGTGGCCAATAGTGTTTAAATGCAAGCTGAAAAGATGATGTTGTGGAAATGACAGTTGTCCATATCTAGTGGCAATCAGATCACCTCTGTGACAAAAGAAGCTGTTTGCCTTCAAGACAACTTTTCCTTTTGAAAAATGCAGAAAAATATTTCCTTGTCCTCTAGACTTCATAGAGCACTAAACATAGAGCTGAGAACTTCAAATAGCATAACAATTCCAGTTCTTTGCTTACAAGCTTCACATCACCTAATTTAAAAAGAAAATGTGTGGTCTTGGGGTTTTTTCTGCATCCTGAGAGACATAGATGTCCCATGGCTAGAGAGAGGTGGCAGCAGTTGCAGGCAGTAAATAGGTGAATTATAGAAGGAACACTGAGTTGGCAGTGATTGAAGTGGCCAACTGGTCTATGATGCCTCCAGAACAATTCTGTTCTAATATGCCACTACTGTAGAGCTCAGTGAGCCAGGGAAATCCACAAGCTGCAACCTTGCAGGGCAGACTTGGGTTTATTGACCAGAATCACTGGGAGAAAGAAATCTGAAGTCTGCTTTGGGAGATACTTGCTAGGTCTTGGTTTTTCATTCTAAGGCTTCAATGACATATGCAAAATGCTGACACTTTATTCTTATCTATGGCACACAGTTCTAAAGACAGGTTACAGCAGCACTGCAGCAAAGCTGTTAATGCAGGTAATTACTCTTAGATGATAAAATCTCTGTTGTTTCACTATACATTGAGAAATGCCCATTAAGAAGCTCAGAAGATTCCAAAAATAAAATATACTAATAGGAATGTAATTAAGTACTTATTGCTTTTGTCATTTAAAATGAGCTAAGCAGATGGCAAGCAAAGATCTCAGAAAGAGCCTCTCAATGAGCTATTTAGATTTAATTAATATACAGTAACTAGATAATTAAAGCTAAGTTAAATGCTTACTTGAGACAAATAGTAACCTCTTTTGGATTATACTTTCCACTTTCTGTAGCCATCAGAGCAACAAATTACATTTCTGAAAGCTAACAACAAGTTCTAGGTGTTTATCTCTCTGACCACTTCTGTGGTGAAGAAAATGAGAGTAAATTGGGGCAACATAAGAAGACAACAATTTAAACCAGAGGAAATTCCATCAGTGTCAAGTTAGGTGAATAGGGGAAGTACTGAGTCTCTGCAGCAGAAATTCTCCTGCCCTGCTGATCATCCCATCATGTTCTTAACAAGGACATAAGAGCTCCTAATGCAGTTTCCAGGTCCCTCACACTGCCAGAGAGGTAGGGTTAGAATCAGACTGGAGACAACAAGTAAGAAAGAAGGGTCAAATGCTTCAGTCTGTACAGGCACTTATTAATTCTTATGATTAGAAAAATCAGTCTCCCTCTTTAACATGTTTAGCATCTCTTACAGCAAAGTTTCCATGTGAAAGAATTTCAGACAGTTGTGCCAAGCACAGAGAAGGTAGGAATTTGCTGCTTTGCTCCTGGTCATGTATGCTTACTTGTTTACTTCCTTTAGCATAGGAGCACTCAGAGCTCTTTTCATTATATTAAGGACATAAGAAGAACATTGGTGAGATTATTCTATTCCTCTTAAACTGTTTTGTTTTGTTTTGCAGGGGCTGTGTTCTGTTTCTTATAGACCACTGCTGCACTTTGAAAGAGACTTAAAGCAACAGGGGCAGTGATACACAAGCAGATATACAGCTGTTCCACAGTAAGCAGCTCTATGAAGAGGCTTTACTAGTGTGAGAGTGAGGCTGTACTTTTGTAATCCACCAGGAATACACCATTTGTTTGCTTTCACATCTCCACAGATTTAACTCACAACCACTTGAGAAGTACAAACTGAAAATGTGTATAAATACTCCAATTTCCTCTGACCTGTCAGTAAAACACTAAGCACTTTATGGGCACCTGGTGGGTGGAGGAGCTCTGTGGAAATACTCTCTTCTTTTCTTAAAAAAAAAAAAAAATCTTATGGAGGTTCTTAATTACAACTGCAGATGATGATATCAGTTGCAGCACGTTAGATCCCAAGTATGGGGTAGAAAAATATTTCTCATTGAGAAAAAAATTGTCAAGACACTGTATTATGGAAATATTTAATGATAACATACTTGTATATGTATAGCACTCAAACTGCTGGTAAACCTCTTAACTTTCCTTCCTTTGTTCAGGACTTCAGTGCTTTAATAAGGTTTATAAAATCTTCAAATCCTTTTAAATTATTTCATCAAAATTAAATCTACTGTCTTGAACCTTTTTAAATGTAGCATAAAAAGTGCTGCAGGTTTTCTTGCAAAAGCCAGTTTAAACAAACCTCTCAAAACTGCTTTCTAAGTGTTGTAATGATATTCATCGAAAGCAATTACAGCTTTAATTAACTGCAATTTCATCTGAGAAGTGCTCATGCTTGGAAAGAAAAAAGTGAAAATTTCCATTTACTTCAGAAAGAAACATTTCTATACATTGTAAACAAAACTAAATAGCTAAGATTGCCCACTTGAATGCTAACAATGGAATAATTGAACTTTAACCCTCTCTTTACTAGGCATCAAGGCTAATACAATGCAAGTCAGATTTCTAAAGTTTTTTTCTTAAAAGAGTCTTCAAGACAAGTTTCCCATTCTCCCTTAGGGTGACAGTATGTAGTTTGAAGATAAATTACTGGAAATAAAGTGGTGTTATGCAGCCAACAAATGCATCTGGTATGCCTGAAGCAAAATAGCTGTCATTACTGGAGAAATATACAACCTGAGCTCAAAAGTCACCAGGTTGTGAAGAAAAAAAGAAATTTGTAATGACGAGAACATCATTTACCCCTTCTTCCCCAGGTAATCCTATGGAAGGCATCCAAATTAACCTATCTCAAGTATAAGCACCATCACAATAACATTTTATTACTCATTCACCACTGCTTCTTGTAGAGTATCTTTGATATGTGTCCAACAAGATCATATTTATGTAATGTCTTACCCCTCCTTCTCCTCACATCTGGTCCAGTGATAAGAGACAGAAGCAGTCTCTCAGCTCATTTAGATTTTTAGTTAGTACTTTACTTCAGAGACAGTGGGAAATAATTTTACCATTAAGGAAAAGAATACTGGATCAAGAAATAGGCTTTTCTCTAGATCATAGTCAGGCCCTTACAAAAACACTGGATCAAACCAGTATGTCTTCCACTAGACATTTTTTTTTCAAAATTAATGAATGTAAAACTGGTGTAAAACTACTTGTTAATGCTTTAATATTTACGCAAACATGGGAAGTGATAAAGCACTTAGATGGGTACATGTCTTCAGGTTTTTCATGTCTTCACCCAGATGTAGGTAGATATTTCACATTTTCTACCAAGTAGCTCCTCTGGAAGACTGATTCTTATCTAGTGTAAATCAATGTGGCTTGAATTAGGTCAATACAGATGTACTAATTCAAATTGGTCTTATCTGGAGAACTGATTCTTTTACTAGATGGCAGAATGTCCCATTCAGGGTTGATTCATGAGGCATTGATTATACTAACTGGGTACATCTGCTTTCTTAAAGAGAAGCAACAAATTTATTTTCTCTATTGTATTGCAGGGTATTATTACATTCCAGGTTTTTAGAAAACTGCTGTATTTTTTTATTGACCCTCCAACTCCACTACATTCAAATTTGAAGTTCAGTGTAGATGACAAATATTCTTTCATAAGCTCTTTATCTGTCCTTTGGTCTTGGCTTTCCTAACTTTCATCCTTAATAACTTATCTGATTTTTCTGTAAGGTTTGCTCATGATCTTTCTGTTATATATTGAAAACTGAGGAGAAATAACTACTGTGATTTTCTCTCACATGAGAGTTCTCACAACGTTATTCACATTTTTCATCTCATGGGACTGTTATAATTTCTTCTAATGCATCTTTAACTCTTTTTACAGGACTTTTTACTTTTCCTGACTCATTCCTACATGACTTTAATTCTTTTGGGTTTTTTGGTTCCTCTTGTTTTGAGGTTAAATCTTATATGAGTAAACTTATCTTACTCCTATCCATCTTCCTTCTACTTTTATTTTTCTTCTCATCAAGCTCTTTTTCCTCTTCACAAGATTTTTCATATTTCTTCTATATATTTTTTCAATAA
Organism: Heliangelus exortis; assembly: GCF_036169615.1. Taxonomy (NCBI): domain Eukaryota; kingdom Metazoa; phylum Chordata; class Aves; order Apodiformes; family Trochilidae; genus Heliangelus; species Heliangelus exortis. The sequence continues at coordinate 10,568,192 of NC_092424.1, read as the reverse complement.
TAAAAAATCTGAATTTTTACTGTAACCTATGTATGTCCAATAAGAAGTTAAGGTGACATGCAATGGGATTAAACATTCCTATTCCAACAGCTTTCATATCAATGTCACCAGGTAATGTGTTTTAAGACCAGCTTTTAAGATTCTGATCCCAGAAATACATTTTTCATCTTAACACAGTGACACTGTTTTAGTTTATTGCTACTCTTTGTATTTCTTCAAGGAATGTGATTCATTGTGTGATTCATACTTTTTAGTGATATTCATATAAAGCTTCTCTATGCATTCCTCATTTTCACAGGGATTTCTGCAGAGCTTCAGCAGAAATGTTCTTCTCCCACTTTGCAGCTGGTAATAAAGGAAGGGCACCCAACAAGACAGCTGACTGGAATTATATGTAGAGAAATCTGACACTCAGTGTATTTATAAATACAGTTCCTCAAATTTTCAAGACAAAATCCTAAGATTTCCTACAGAAGAAAACTGTTGATTTTTTCCCCTATCCCTTTTTGTCCCCCATAATCATGGGATCCCATCAACTACTTTGGGGTGAGCCACCTCCCCTGCCTTCTAGTGAGTCAATATCCAAGTAGTTTATTCATAAGCTACAGCTGGACAACCCCAAGTCCTACCATTTGGCAAACTCATGAGCGTGACCATCCCCAATACAATCACTTTGAGCACAGAGGAGCCAGCCTGACCAAAGAAGCAGGAACTGGCTCACAAGATTTAAGGATCAGGGCAATTAGGCAGCCTATGTAATGAGCCCTTTGGGGCATAAGGACATCCTAAGGAGCAGAGGAGTCCAGGCATATGAAGAGGGTAAGCCATGGAAATTGGATACAGCTGTCTTATATTCTTGGCAAACAGAGAGACTGGCTAGAAAATAAGCAGACAAATGGAAAACAAAACAACAATAACCCTAGGAAGCAGCATCACCAGCAGCATCCCCTCTGAGAATTAAAATAAATGACAAGCCTTTGAAAAATATTTCAATCCATCAGAACGCCATTTTTTGACATACAAATGTCCTGCAAGAAAATTGTCTTTGAGCTTAAAACTTTATGACTGTGTTACAAATATCACAAAAGGATATTTATACTTATGTCCTTAGTGCAGTGTGAAGGAAACTTCTAGGTGGATAGAATTGTATGTATCAGCATGTGTTTAAAAATTGATAATAGCAAAAAGAGATGCAAATATTCCTCATGAAAGATCAGGCAGTTCAAAAAGGATCTCAGGAGTTCCACACACCAGCAGAATAATCTGTTAAAAATACTCCTACCCACTTCAGTGTGCATCCCCCTGCAATGAGCATCTCATGCCTGATAATTTACACTCCCCTGAAAAACTCAAACTGCAGAAACTAGATACCAGAGACAGTGAATCATAATCAATTCATGCCTTAAGAAACACAAAGAAAAACCCCAAATCAACATCGAATTTCACACTGCAAGGCAGTGCTGGAATTAAATAGGACTGATAAGTATGAGGAGTTCAATTTACACTATTGGCTCTTGCCTAGAGAAGGAAGAATCATAAATGAGCTGTGTTTTGGTCTCAATGCAATAAGTTGTAAATAAAGCACAAGTTCCCAGCCAGCTGGTAGAGCAAGGAGTTTCCCTTAAACACTTGAGCTGTGTCTCAGAGTTTCAGTGCTGAGACAAGGCAGCTTTTTCAAAACACTTTCTGTCTGAAAAAGAAGTAGATTCTGAGTAGAATACAATGAGTCAGGTTAAAGTTTCAGTAGGTCTGTAATCACATTGCAGTCCACAGATAACCTTCACCCCAGGGGCTTCAAATTATCCGAGAGGTCAAATAACTGGTGGCTAAAATTTTCAGAAATAACCCAGGCTCACATCTGGATTTGTGCTAGAAATAATTCAACCAGGCCTGGCATGGAACTCACTAAAATTCAAGTTACTTTGGAGTTCCTCAAATATCAAAACAAAAATAACCTGGAGATGCACAATTCAATAATTAATTGTTTAAAAAGCAAACCATAAGACTGTAAAGGCAAGAACTGCCATCTGTGTACCACCCTTGCTAAGGACCAGATCTTCTGCATAGCTTCAGTTCATTTAGTTTCTTTACTCACTGGAAAGCACTCCAGGCTTTTGTTAGCCATCTGTACAACAAAAGACAGCTGTGGCTGAGGCTGTGCAACCATCCATGCAACCAGGAACAGTAAAATAGGAATGCACTTGTATTTCCAGGACAGCAGATTCTAACGCCTCGGGACTCAGGCACATCCAAGCACTTCAGTCTCCCAATTAATCTTGCACATGAAAGTTAATTTCCAAACTGTTTTACTTAAAGACTTAGCAAATAGATGTCCTTTTAGCAAACCGACCTTGAGTCCTAATCCTCATTTTAAACAGTGTATTATTAGTGTGGTACAGCCTTCGTAACAATGAGAATAGATATGATCAACAATATAATATTTGAGTTATAGCTTTGGTGATTGGGGATCACATTTGCTCTGATAATGTTTTCAAAGATAAAATGTTTTCAAAGTGTATAATTTTACTCACACTTCGTCTCAAGTCTTATTTATGACCTACATGATATAAAAATATTATATAAATACATTAATTATATATCTGTGTTCTAAATTACTGTATACAAACAAATTATATAAATACCTCACAGAATGAGATTTCTCTTATCTTTTTCTCAGGGAACACCCCTCGATGGGACCACTGGCTGTACTAATGAACTTAGAAGTGGTGAAGCTCAAGAGTCGGTGTTCAGACTGCAAGGGTAGCCTGAGGGATTTGCTTGACCAACTCCCATTCTCTTGCAACAGCTCCTTGCAGAAATGTTCTTCTCATATTATGTTAGGACCTCCTTAATTTAAACAGGCTGCAAGAGACACAACAGGACAACAATAAAAGCAAGAAACAACAGTGCTGACCTTCCCTAGGCTATCGACAGCAGAGAGGGAAGCTCTGAAGTAGGGTTGGTTGATTCTCTCCAGGATACTCAGACAACATTCAAGGACATTAAGAGTGATGGTACAAAGCAGCTTTGGTCTAGAGGGATTCTTTTTGATGTCTGTTTTGTATAAGTACTTATTTTTTACTTTTCTTCCCAACCATTGTGACGATGGACCTCAATCACTGTAAACTGACACTCTTTCATAAAAATCAGTAGGACTACTCCAGTTCATACTTGCTGAAATTCTGTTTGTGTGAATTGAGTTCTTTTTAGTCTGAATTTTTAAAGTAGGTACAGTAGAGTTACCTGCTCCATAGCCAGGAAAGCTGGATAAAAAACACACCAATTCCCACATCTTCATGTAAATGAAATACTTCATGCAAACCCACTCTACCATACAGAACTTAATTAATATATTGAGATAATAGATCTGAAGGTCCACAAGAATAGCTATGATCATGTCATCTGTGTCCCTGCAGCCTACAGACCATAAAATTTAATTCCTGCATCAGCAACTCCTTTTCTGACAGGCTTGGTATTGACAACACTGATTATAACGCTCTTGTTTAATTCTTAAGACATAAAAAGGCCACCTTCAGTTATTGTCAGACTGACCCAAATACTTGTGTGGTTTCCTGCAGTCTGTGTTCAAAAATAGTCACTAGGATGATATTTTGATAGTTTCTACTGTTTAATAGCTTCATCAGGGTCCAGAACAGTGTAGTGAAACTGAAGAACACTGGGACACAGAGAGATCCATGCAAGGACTAAGGAGTAATTTGGAGTTCAAGATTTAGTAGCCCCAGTATTTATGGGCATAACATATGTGAGAAGAGTTTCTACAGGGCACAAGCAAACCTCATAAAACCATGTTGACAGAATAATGGAGACCTTATAAGTACAATAAACAAACTAGATGCAGCCTCGAGGTAACTCACAATATGTCCTCAGGTGGGGACCAAAAAAAATCTTTGCCTGAACCTCAAAAGGCACATGCCCAGAGTTGCCAAGAGGGCCATTACCATGTTTGCAGTGAATGACCTGTGAAAGCCACACCACTTTGGTTTGTTTGGTTTTGGGGTTTTTTTCCCCAAATAGGACTGCTGTATTCTTCAGGTGCAGATTTCACACGATGCCTTTCACATGGGATGTGGTTACAGAGAAAAATACTTTAACTACAAACTCTTTGAAAATTACCATTTTATATCAGCCTAATGTTAAACCACTGTTGAGGCTAATGTGCCATTCAATTGTTTGGCTTTAACAGTGTGCTTCTAAGGACAATAGTTAACTAAGGATCAATTTCTGGATTATGGCACCCCTCATTTTTATTATTCATAGTTCTGATCCTTTACAGTCAATCTTTGGCATCTTGCTCATTTTGCTTACACATTATTAATTTTTAACAAAGGAGACTCTTTCCCTAAGCTTTTCCCTTCTGACCATGAGACAAGTGGTCTGCTTGGCCATTCAGTGGGAAGAAATGTACCATCACTGTTCAAGTAAAAATAAACAAGATGTTTCATAAGCAGTAGTCACTACTTGCATTGCTGCAGCAATCTGAACAGTTGAGACTCCCAATTAAAGCCAACCAGACTCAAATTTCTATGTACTGCATAAATGTGTGGCAAAATATAGTGTCTTCAAATAGATTTATGGATGAAATTTGCAGTATCTGTGACCTAAATCCATCAGCTGGGTAAAGAATCATCATTTTCAAAAGATGAAAGAGCTTCCTCTACCTTATCTCCTGAAGTTTTCACAGTTGGTATAAAACAATTAAAGATGAGGGAATGAGAAGGGAGGGAAAGGTTGCATAAGTAACATTCCAGCCTCTCTCCCAGATGATTAACAAAGCTGAAGAATCATCTGCTTGCTTCTACCCAGTGGAGATATGCTACTATTGTGTGATGTGCAAGAACATCTTATAACTTGACTTCAGAGCACTCTCTTGAGAATCATGATGCACAATAAACAAATGGAAGAGCTCGAGCCAATACCTTGAAATACTGAAGAAAGGCCCTAATGACCACTGCTCAAGTTGTTCAGAAAATTGCTGTGGGGAACTGCTTCCTTTGGCAGACTGCAGAGAGAACTGGAGTAAATAGAGAATAGGATTAGTACACATGCTGGTCCTCAGTATTTCACTGGCAGTAGGCATCTTCCTGCTTCAAAGATCTAATTTAAACAAGCTCTGGTGTCATTCCAAGGCATTTCATCTTCTGTGTGCCCACTGCAGGACTCCCTGCCATGGATCTCAGCTTCTGCAGCTCAGCAACTCAAAGTTCTGTTCTCTGACACCCAGCACTGATACATCTACGCCCTAATGCAGGTCTCAGCATAAGAGTTTAAATCAGTTTCCAAAGCAAAGCTGGCATAAGGTCAATCGTCCCTAAAAGCAGATTTTCAGAAAAGTACCTGAGGGTTGTGGTGAACAACAAGCAGACCATGCATGAGCAATGAGTGCCCCTGCAGCAAAGGAGACCAGTAGCATACTGGACTGCACTGGATGTGCACTGACAACAGGTTGAGGGAGGTAATTTTTTTTTTTCTTCTCAGCCCTGATGAGGCACATCTTGGAGTGCTGCATAAAGTTCTGTGCTCGCCACCCTAAGAAAGGGCCTGTGAAGGGCTTGCATAGCAGTAGTTACCTGCTCTAAAGCAAGCTCCTCCTTGCCAAAAAGTAATAAAGCCTATATTTTTTCAGTTCTACTTAACACAAGTTAGAGAAGGATAATAACTGGATTATGCTGTTCAGCAAACAGAAGGGTGCTTTTCTCCTAGGCTAGGCTTAAGACTATTAAAAAAACTATGCTTTGCTCAAAAAGAAAATGTAGGTTTTTCCAAAGCAATAAAAGTATCCCCTTGGTGTTGGGTTGACAGTTGGACTTGATCCTAGAGGTTTTTTCCAACCTTAACGATCCTATGATTCTATTCTGTGACTCCAATGCAGCAAAACTATGTTAACTTAATAATTTGCTAAGAAGCCTGAAAATCTCTATTGTAACATTGAAAAGGACACAAATTTTCAAGAAAATGTCCCCACTTTCAATTGACATATGAGGAATATCAGATAACACAAATCTTAGTTCACAGTTCAAATCCCTTTCAAATAAGTTCAAAAGCACAGACACATAAATGGCACATCAAGCCTGAATGATCCTGAAGGGAAATTACTGTTATGCATCTGCTTTTACTGCAGTTACTATTTCACATTTTACTGCATCATGAGCTCAATGTTGACCTTTACCTATAGTTAGATGTAACAAATATTTATTTAAAAGTTAATGATTACAAGACATACTGTAACAGGCTAACTGCAATGCTGATGGCATAGCCAAAGTTACTCAGGCACAAATGCTTGTAAGTCTAAACAAGACTTCATATATTCTCTTCTGTTTCTTTTCCATCTTCCTTGCTTAAGCTGACTGTACCAGGTCTGGGCAGGAGAGACCAATAACCACAAAATCTAATTATAATTTCATAGGTCAAGACATCTGTCTACTGAAACATCAAGGTTGTCATGCTCTGAGTCAGCTGATAAAGGACAAGCAGAGACACAGCTTTCTCATAAAGATTTTTTAGGATGATGTAGGAGACAAGGTTTGTCTTCAGAAATTTTGAAAGAGATTTTTTAAATAACTGTGCCCAGTGCTTTCAATAGATCATTCAGTAATACCAGATAGTAACAGATCCAGACATTTGGGATGCTTTATGGTTCTAAACAGGTAATATGATTATGATTAAAAGTACTGACAAAGACAGCACAGAAAAGATCTTTTTATGGCTCTTGCCTTTAGAACAGACAGATGATGGAGTTCAGGATACCTAACACCTTGTACAAGAAGACTGCAAACCATTTTCTTGTATATTTTTTACAAGTCACAAAAAAGCAGTATCTGAGTCACAGAAGAATACAAATTAATTTCCATTCATGTAATAGCCTTACATAAGTAACAGAAGTACAGCAGATATTCTCATCTATTCAGAATGTTGCTGACTAATTAGCAAGCAGTGTCCAAAGCTGTGTATAAAGAACAAGTTGCAAAAACTTCAAAATGGACTTTTTGATAAAATGCCTGGTATGTTAACAGCTTCCTAATGATACCATACAGAAACTAGTGGATTAATGGCTCTTAAAACTCTTGTAGGAGTTATGAAGTACTCTTGTACATAACAGTGCTCTTGCACAACAGTTAAAAAAATATAAAATGCTGCCATTGCACCAGTCTTTACATTAAAGGTGTTTCAAGGATAGCTAACAAGTTGGAGATGGAATAAGTAGTTTTCAGCTCCACAGAGATATCACACTATATAAATACTTTAAGTATAAAATAGGAAAAAGCCTACTCTGCCTGTAAAAATAAGGAAGCCAAATGTTTTTATTTGCCTAAAAAATAATATGAGTGTCCAAGGGAGGACACTTCTCTCAGGCACAAAAGTTGTTGGAAATGTCAGCAGAAGTCCATGAGTAGAGTGCCAGAGGACACAAAGTCAGCAAGCACTAAAAACTTGTTTTATTTTTCTCCTTTCCTAGTCATTTCATGAACAAAAAGGGCATCATCAGAATGCCAGAGACACTGGTAGCAGCAGCTCCTTCTTTTATTGGTCAGGTATAAAGTGATCATAAAAAGCCAAACGAGCAGGCTTTTAACCCCCACTCACCTTCCAGCCTTACAATCTCTCCTTTCATTTCACATTAGGTTTAACCAAATGGCACCTGCTAAAATGTAGCCTCATGTTCTGAGAATTTGATCAATAGCAATGCACACAAATACAGTTCTACCAGGAGTGACGAGTTGGGTGGTATTTTCTGCTTATTCAGTATTTCTGGCTTAGGCATATTGCTGTTAGCACTTATAGATATTTAATAATCTTATAATACTTGTAAAACACATAACCAGTTACATACAGTCTCCTCACAGAAGATCCTTGGAGCAATGATGAAGAAAACACTGTGGGCTATCTACTAATCATATAGCTGTTTTATACTGTGCTTCCACGGGAGTCCTCATAATAATAATATGAATTAATAACATTAATAATAATGAATAACATTTTTATTAATAAATATTTAATAACAGCATTGTTGGCTTAAGTGGAAATGACCAAAATTTATTATCATAGTAAGAGAACTAAAGTAGTTTACCCAGAAGCCCAAATTGTGTTAGAATAAATTACTGAAGCTTGAGGATGTCAAAGAGTTCTGGGTCCCCCAATAAAAGGGAGATGTGGACATACTGAAGTGTCCAGTGAAAGGCCACTAAAATAATTAAGGGACTGGGGCATCTCTCCTACAAGGAAAGGCTGAGAGCTGGGACTGTTGAGAAGGCTCAGCAGGGATCTTTTCACTGTGTACAAATACCTGAAGGGAGGGTGTAAAGAAGTCAGAGCCAGACTATTGCCAGCCTTGTCCAGTGACAGGACCAGAGGCAATGGGCATAAACTCAAACACAAAGCTCGATCTAAACCTCAGGGAACATTTTTTCATTGTGAAGGTGGCTGAGCATTGGTAGGGGTTGCCCAGAGCAGTAATCTCCACCCTTGGAGATGTTCAAAAGCCATCTGAACACAGAACCAGACAGTGGGCTGCAGGTGACACTGCTTGAGCAGGCAAGTTGGACTCGATGAACTCCAGAGGTTCCTTCCAACATTCAGTGATTCTATGATGCTAGTATCAAAATAACTGAGCTCTTCAACTGCCCATCTCTGGAGCAAAACTTTGTTACATATGGGCATTTGAAGAATGACAGGACTGACACCTCTAAACCCCCTGCTTCCCTCCATGGCCAGATGAGTATTCACACACAGCAATGGCAAAAGGGATCATTGCAGTTCTCTCAGAACAGTCACACAGAGAAATGCAGAAAAAAGCCCAGCACAACACCAGTTTGGCACCTCTGATGACACCATGAAAACAAAACTCCTCTGGGGACTTGTTCAAGAGGAAGAAGATATGGAGAATGGGTCAAAAAATGCTGTTGTAAATGAGAAATTCTATCCTTCATTTATGTGTAATCAGTTCTTGTTTATGACATTTCTTTTTGTTTCTGCTTCTGTTATTAGTACCAGGTATACCCTCCCCTGAGTCCAAGGGTAAAAGAAAGCCAAAACAAAAGGTTTCTGGGTGAGAATTACTGGGCTTTGGAGGCTGCAGGAAAGAGAGATGGGGATCCAACTACTTCTCCTGGACATTTTTATCAATCCTGATAAATAATGAGAAACATTTCTAATTCACCCACCCTCCCATTAGAGTCTCATTGATCCCTGGTGTCACTCAGCATTGCACCAACACTCAGGGGAACACACCTGGAGAGACAGAAATACCTGTTTCTTACTTAGTCACCCCCAATTCCTCTTTTAATCACCGGACTGAAATATGCATTTTTTTTTAATTCAATTTCATCTTGAAAAGAATGTCTAAAAGAAGGCAGATGAATCTTACCCTACCAATACCTATTTCTTTCCACAACACTTGAAGAAACCTGATGGCAGCTGATGTTGGCAGACACCTACATGAAGATGAATGGCAAACTGTGATGTTGATTTCTGTACAGAAAGACAGTCATGAACTTCCCTTACAGAAGAAGTAGATTTTAATTACCACTTTTAATTTTTTTTATTGATAGGCTCTTTTGTTGACCTCACTGAAAATGAAGCTTCCCAGGAAGATCATACCTTTAGCTTTCAGTTCCCAAGTGGCCATCCAGAAGGGGCAGCATAAGGAAAGCAATGGTGAAAGCTGCTCCTGCCTTGCTTAATCTGCTACAGGAGAGCTTTGGTCTGTTTGGGGGGATGTTAGCAGTGGTACCATTGCTGCAGGTGTATTTATGAGGATCTGCTGCAACTGTAGTCTCAGAAAATCCCTTGCTAAACCATTAACTTGTGTTTTTTGGAGGTACTATGATCAGTAGCCTGTTATCTTCCTCCAACAGCTGCCTCAGCTTTCAGGAGATTTTTAGGCCAGGAAGCAGTGGTCCAGTAGTGGGTACCAGTACTGCCATCCTGCAGAAGCACAGACCACAGAGGGAGAAAACTATTGCTTAAAGTCACATGGGTAAAGGTTCAGCATCCAGGCATCCATCATGCTAACTAATTTACTGAGTTGCTTTACAACTGGTAATGAACTAGCCCTTGTTGTGTGGCAGGTTAATTCTGCCCTAAAACTCTTTTCTTCTTGACAATGATCTCCACATGGACACTTCATGCTGTGAAATCAGGGGCTTTCAGGCTTCTTCCTTTCTTCCCTTGCTTGGCTTGTCAGCCTTTCTGGGCACTGATACTCTTGGAAAAGACAGGGGGCTGGCTCAGAAGAGTTATTTCAGTGCCCTCTGGTATAGTAAAACAAATGCAAATGCCTTCATCACATCCCAGAGGTGAGCACAGAGTAGAGCAATCTGAATTTCTACTGAAAGGCACTCTGATGGCTTTGGTGACTTGAGGCAGCCTGATCACCCAAATCAAACCACATTTCTGGGGACTGCAGTGAAAAGAGAGAGACAGTAAAGTAGGACTAGTGGAAAGCACCCTTTCAGGTTTCCTGATGTCACCCTAGAGTGCCCTGATAAGTAAATTCACTTTGAAAACAGAAATTTTTTGGCTGTCCAGGTTTATCACTGCATGTTTAAAATAAACATAATTTGAGATCTGTTTTTCCTTTCATGTATTCAGAACTATTCCCCACTAGGAAAGAAATGTATGCAGTGTTTCTGAAGTCATGGATTTGTCTAATTGTCTTCAATTCATACGTGTTTGTCAGAAGCACAAAAACCTGTGTCATTCAAATACATTATGGAAAGACACAACTTCAGTTATTTGAAGGATCATAACTATGGTAGCAATTTCAAAGAAAGAGAGTACAAAATAATAGTGTTGGGATATGGGGAAGGTAAGCTTTATATTCACACTCTCTTTACACAGCAATAGCCACAATAAGATCAAAAAAAAATACAGATTTCTTGCCTCCTCAGCTCATCAATAAATATGTCATGCTAATAATTTTTGCAACGTGTGACAGTTATGTTCAGGTCTGTAATCAGTTCATTTTATTTCATTTTTCCAAAGCAGGAAGAATTTGCTTCTTTCACATATTGGAGTTTTATGCACTAAGTACCCTGGAAAAAGAAATCTAAGCCCTAAGAAAGTCAACAGGAAAAAAAAATTAATTCTGTGGGGGCCAGGGCTTCATACCAAATCTTTGGGTTCCAGACAAATTTTTAGGGTTGCAAACCATCCCTGATCTTGTGAAGACCCAGAGCCAGTCTCCCCCATTCTCATCAAGAGTGTTTCAAATTATTTATGCTAAAAAATGCTCACAGCTGTCTCAATTCAGTATTTAAATATTTTTTCTGCAGCTAAGCGTAACCTGAATCTGGATTCAAAGCAGAATCCAGGCTCAGTGAAAATTTGTTTTTCATCATTTTATCAAGTGCTAAGAAGCATATATACTCTCAAAAAAATATATCAGGTAATGGTGTGCAGCTCAGAAGAAGACTGCTTCTCTGTGTGAGACTTCCTCTGATGTTAGGTGTATTAGTAAAAACACTGTGTCCAAGTGTGAAAGTCTTCTGTACTGCTTCACCTACATTTTCTTTACCCATCCCCACTTTTTCCCTGCTTTCTCAGGTAGCATTCTCATTTTTAAAGGTGTTAAAAAGCAACCCAGTCCTAAAGATAAAATATAGTAGGAAATCAAACATCTCATTATGTATTAAAAGGTTGTTAAGATTGGAAAGCACTTGCCCCAATGGCAAGTAGTAGCAAAATATTTGTTTTGGTTTGATTAAGAAACAGTTCCTCTATTTGTCCTTATTTTGTATGTTGCTTTTAGTGTACAACAATTTCTTTCCCCTGCTAGAGTTCTTAATGCTCCCAAATAGTCTGGAAATAAAATGAATGTCCAGAGATTTTGCTATCTGGTGTGTACAGATATCACACGATGCTGAAGTTTGGTTGCCAGGCACTTGATGTGTAGCAAGTGATTGAAAGGCTTTACTCTGGTCATCCAAGAGATAAGCAAAAAAGGTTCAGTGTGCAATGTGATAGATATGAGTGCTTCAAAACATGGGAGCTTCAAAGCTTATTATGCAGGGGGATATGGCAAGCACTGTGCACACACAGAATATTCAGAAAGTCCTTTGGATCAACACTATAAACATCCTGCACATCTGTTCCCTGATGCAAAACCACAGGAGTACCAAACAAGAGAGAAGAAAGCCTCACTCTCCAGAAAAAATTGGTTTACACCAGCTTACTCTGTCACCAACCAAGAAGGCAAAGGTTGAAAGAATGATCTCTGCTCAGTTGTACAAAGCCAAAAACTGGAAATGTGACAACCTCGCCCCTGTACTTCCCAGGATTCCACAAAACTGGTAGGTAAGGTTTGATAAACCCAGAAGGTAGGATGGCTGTTTGCAAGGCTTTTCTTTTTTGATGTTTGATCTGTAATGCTTTGTCCTAGAGCAGGAATACACTGCTTTTTGAAGCTTGGTTTGAAAGTTCCTAGTTCACTCTTTTCTTGCCCCAAGAGGAAATACTGAACATAGGATATCATATATCACATCACAGAATGGTTTCAGTTGGGACCTTAAAGATCATCTAGTTCCAAGCCCCCTGCATAAACAGAGACATCTCCCACTAAACCAGGTAACCCAAAGCCCCAGTCTGGCCTTAAACATTTCCAGGGATGAGGCATCTACAGTTTCCCTGGGCAGCTAACTTACACTGAAGAATTTTTTCCTAATGTCTAACAGAAATCTACCCTCTTCCACCTTAAAGCCATTACCCCTTATCCATTCTCTTCATACCCTTGTAAAAAGTTCCTCCCCAGATTTCCTGGAGGCCTCTTCCAGCACCGGAAGGCTGCTACAAGGTCTCCCCAGAGACCTTTTTCTTCTCCAGGCTGAAAAACCCCAGCTCTCAACCTGCCTTCATGTGAGAGGTGCTTCAGCCCTCTGATTATCTTCAGGGCCCTCCTCTGGACTTGTTGCAAGAGCTCCATGTCGTTATATATACAATGCTGGATTCAAAATGGAAGCTGTTACATACACTTCAATCAGCCCATTAATATGGTTTCTCTTCCTTTAATACAGATCCATATTTAAAGTAAGCCAGAGTGTTTATCTGATGCATTAGAGACTTATAGGCTAAATAGAAAAATACTGTTCAGATATACATGTTAAATTGCTCCAATATTTACATAAAAATACAAGAAATAGGAGCATCCCTCTTTCCTGAGAGTTACCAGCTCATACAGGTACATAGTGAACATTGTTTTACCCTATGTCCACTGCTGAGGATCTCTTCAGGGCTTTGGCATTACTGTATCTACAAACTGCAGACTCTAGAGAAAAGGAAAGCATTCTACCAAATTCCTTGTGGATGTTTAGCAAACTGAGGACACTATTTACTGATAGGAAACTCATAGGCACTTAGGAACTGAAAGGAAGCACAGTGACAAATAACCAGCCTGAGCTAAATGGACCCAGAAAGAGGGCTTTGTGTCCATTTGCTCCAAGTCTTGTTCTGATCTGAAGTCTCAGTAGCAGCTCCTACACTGCAGATGCAGAAGCACAACATTTCTTAATAGAACAAATTAACCAAACACTAGAAAGGGACTTGATGCTAAAGGCAGCTTCTGACTGCTGGCAAGTCTCCAGGAGGCTTGCTGATACTGGTCTCCTGTAAGACTGTGTCTCAGACAGCCAAAATCCTGCACTGGTGGGAAATTCCAGGTTCATATTGCTCTCAGCCACACAGTCCTGTCAGACACATCACTTTTAACTCTTACACCAGGAACACAGGGACCAGGCAGTGGAGAAGCCAGGTCTGCTCTGCCCCTTTACATAGAGGTGCCCAAGGACATTTGCTACCAAGAAGAGTCCTACAAGCTATCAGCAAGGCTTCTAAAAGGCTGCAAATATGCCTTTGCTGGCCATAAGACATTGCTGAGCACTGTGGTTCTCACATCTTCTTTCAGGGCTAATCCAGGCCTGATGAGTTCCTCTTCTCATTTTAACTCAGGAGAGTTTCTGCAGTGCTGAATGCACACAGGCTTTGAGCTCAAAGAATTTCAAGATGCAAGTGCTGCTCATAATCTTTTATCTTTCTAGGATCACTCCTGGCTAGATTTGATGATCTGTAAATTCAACTGAAAAATACAATTAAATTTACTTTACTAAATACAGTATATAAAAAAGTAATCTTTTGTTCTGTTCTACCCTCCTGTCCTAATTTTCTCTGTTAGTCCAATTTTGCAGTACTGTTCCTTTGGCTGAAGTGCTTTTAATCACATTTATGTAGACACTGCAATTTCAAAGGCTAGCAAATTCCCCTCCTTCACAGAACAATGTTTGCTGTCATGGAATTATGCATTATTAATATAATAAGAATAGGCAAGCATGACACTGCAGAGAAATTGGCACACCTTCAGGTAAAACACACAATGAAAATGTTGTTTCTTTACAGATGAGAAGGGAGGCCAGTAAAGCTAAGCTGAGTTGCCAGCCAAGTGCCCAAGGACTGATCTGCTTTCAGTCCAGCACACACAGGAACCAAATCCCACTCCTCCATGCCAGGACTCTCCTCAGAAATGCTGTGACTGCCCAGTGGTTGTCATTATCTCTGTCTTTTAGCTGCTCCTGGAAATATTTTACTTCCAAGTGATGAGCAAAACATTTTTCCAACCAATAGATAACCTTCCATCCTCATAATTTCCATTGGAGTTTAAATGCCCTTTTTTTTTTTTTTCTTTTTTTTTTTGCAACTGTTTTGTCTGGAATCTTCTCACTAGTGTCTTCCCATCAAAGAAACTTAGCAGGGATATGAGTGTACAGAAGTACCTCAGTGAATTAAAGTTATTTTGCTCTGCTGTAATTAAAAATTTAAAAAATATTCTTGCATCAGGAGAAATTCAGAAAATTCTGTGCAAATTGCAGTCTTCACATGACAAGGGTGGATCACACAAAAAGAGGAAATGAACCTGGAAAGATTTTGTTTGATTTTTCTGTCAAAGTAAGCAATCCCCCCAGGACATTCTAAAGGTATTTTATATAGTTGATAAATCCCTGCCTGTCAATGTTTGTGTGTGTTGCAATAAAGGTTAATAGAACTGTAGATTACATGTAATGTCTGGTGCCAAATAAATGGCAGATTCATCTATGTATTATAAATATGAAATGTGCAGAGTTGTTCTTTACAAGAACCAGTAGATTGCATTAAGCCTTCCCTTTTCTTTGTTTTACCCATCTTCAGTATCTAGTTACTGAAGTATTTGGGAGTGTTTAGGTTCTCTTGAAAGTAAGTCTGTATTTCTTTAAATTATGCATCTGTGATGATCTGAAGATCTTGGCAGGGTGGTAAATCACAAAGGAGGTTGATTTTTGTGGGAGAAATTATTTTCCAATGTTTTTTGTCTTGCAATATTACATAAGTTGTGGAAGTAAAGATTCCTCCACACTGCCTTTTATTATGGGATTTTAATTCAGATAATTTGTCTAGAAGCTGCTGGGCAAAACCAAAAATTCTAATGCTGTTAATGGCAAAGAAGACAGTGACAATGTGATCATTTCCATTGACCTTTGCAGATAATGTATAACTACAAAAGGGCATTGTAAATGTTATGCCTTCAAAATCTTTATCTGCAGCTGTAATGAAGCAAAAGGAATATTTTTTTTTTTAATTATGCAAATAAAAAAGTCTTTCTAATCACACATAGATGGAAACTTGATTTCATTAGCCCTTGACAAGGCCAGTTGGGTAATTTAAGCTAACCAAGAAAGGACATTTCTTTTATCAGTGTATATTGTAATTGCAAACTGAATACTTACAAAGCCATCATTTGCAAAAAATGCAAAACAGGTGTCTTAGAAAAGGTCTCTCAGTTTTACATTTCATTTTTGCACAGTCCCTCACCAAGTTTCTGGTAGTGCAGAGGCCTATGACATTTTCCTCAATGGTATGTAAAGAGGTATCTGTAAATCTTCTCTATTTTCATTGACAAGTTGCATAACTCCAGGGAGGTGAAGAAAGATTTTAAAATGCAGTGGTTGTAACAAAGATTGTTTTCCTTCCTAGCTGTTTCTGTATCGATGTATTTTTTTTGAGGATACATACTTATTCTCCCTAAGGTTCACCTATCCTATTTTGTGACAGATTTCCATAAAATGCATTGTACTAAGGTGAAATTTTCTTGCAGAATTCTAACACATAGTAATAAGCTTAAGAACTTTTTCTGCAATGAAGACCCTCAAAATTACAACCATAGTTGCTGTTAAAGCAAGTATGGATAACTACATTTTCAAGGAGAGGAAGGAAAAGAGTTGCAGTTCATAAAACAGGGACAGACTATTCACATTTGAAGGGAGTAGACTTTACCACAAGTAGACTTGTGGTAAAAAATAGAACCCAAGACAAGATAATATTGCAGGCAGATCCACCCAGAATTTCTTCCTTGAAGAAGGCAATTCAGATGGAAGCATCAAATCCCCTACAGTCACACCTAATAGATTAACCACCTTAAAAATTAAGCAGACCAATAAAAAAAATGAGTGGCATCTAAACCAATTACATAGATAAATCCTCTTGACAAGGAAAAAGAAAATAACAGGGTTTCAACAGTGAACTGAAATAACCAACAGTATCAATTACATTCAATTTAATTTTTAATAAACTGTCCTGGAAGTTCTGCAAAGAGAGACGGTTTGATTGAAATATCTTGTACTATACCTGATTCTGCAACGAGTAGTAGGCTGTGGTGTATTTTAAGAGATGAAAAGCTACTACTGCCCTTGGGCATGAAATAGAGATGAATGAACATTTTCTCAAATGTACCATTGCTAAAGGCTCACATGCTACTCCTCTGAATGTATACCTGATGGAAAGCCAGGAGGTCAGAACCTGTGTGATCTACTAAATTTCAATTTATTAATAAAACCCCATGCTACACATACTCATTATTTCTAAAATGAGAGGATCCCACTAATATTTCATCTGACATCCTTTTGTTCCACAGCCTGTCTGAAAGGCTTGAATAAGAGCTTTGCATCATGGATCACTCCAACTAACACTGGAATCCTTTGCAGAAGGTGCAGACATATCAGTTGGCTTATTTTATGTGCTGGAAAGAGAGAAATGCCTTTATCACTTCCAAAACAGACTAAAGCAGTTCAGTTGCACATAGATAGGAGTATTTCCTTTCTTAGATACCGCTTTCACACTGTTCCCAAGTACGAGATTTTGGGATTTACTCTGTAAAAGTATCTCTATATGATCTTTTTGGGTGTTTTTTTCCTTCCTAACCTCTCTGAGCCCCTTTCTCAGGATTGAATTCTGCAGGGGCACCAGATGACCTATCTTTACCTTCTCTGCAAACTTGAACACCAGATTCAGAGTAATTTCTACTAAGCCAGCAGCACCATCTCTGTATAGAACCTGGGGTGCTGGCCCTAGATGAGTAGATACACGTTAAGCAACTGGCTAGAAGCTATCCTGCTATGCAATAATCTCCTACTATTTAGAGGATAATACAGTAATAATGCTGCCAGTGGAAAAAAAAGCCTACATTAATCACTGCCTGTTTCCTTGGGTTTAGATTTCAGTGAAAAAAATCCACATCAGCAGACATCTCTTGGGGGGGTTTTATGATAGGTAATGATAATGCTACCAGAGTAATGTCATTTTAAGCCATTTTCTAACACACTTGGTAAACTATAAATAGAGTTTTCTCTGAGTTCTGTGACTGCCAAGCTTCTTTTGAGCCTACAGGCATGGTGGTTTATTTAGTTTTTCTTGCTATTGTCCATTTAACTTCATTAATCTTCCATCCAGGGCAAAAGTATGGATTCATGAATTTCACTTCCAAAAGCAAAACTATTGATTGACTTTCTCTAGATGGCATGAATTTGATCACCTTAAGCCCTTAAGCTTTGATACAAAAAATGTCCAAAAAACAAACAAAAAACCCCAGTAATGCTCTTATTTTACTGAAATAGACAAAGACTTAAGTAGTTGAGGTTTTAAAAAATAACCTAATATTTTAATATTTTCACAAATGCTACATACTGTAAAGCCATACTACAAATAAAAATATTTCACAGAAGTATTTTTCATGTTAAGGAAAATTTTTTAAGTTATAAATGCATTTATTTTGCTAATAAGGGAATTAAGCATTATTGTAAGTAGCAGTGGTGATGTTGGTGAAGCATTACAAAAACAAGAGGAACTTGACAAGGCTCTTTGGATCTTTAATACTTATAAATGGAGGCACCTTCAATCATGTCCTCGAGAGCTGAAGATTTCTTAAAACAAAAGCTCATTTGGAGCAAAGAGAAACTGCACTCATTAGACCACCTAGCATGTTTTACTCAAAAGTTAATAAATATGAAGATCTTGAATTAGAAAACTTTTGTTCAAGGCTGCATGAAAATTTCTCTTGGAACACAGTTGAACTGAGTTAAATGAAAGTCTGCAAGAATTGCACTGGCCCCTAAACACACTGATTTTGTTTATGCTCAACTATTTTCTCTCTTTTTTTCTTGATGTCCCATTACTTTCTTTGTGTTTCTGAATACTGTTTGAGACCGACTTTCATATTATAATTTTATTATTAACAGTAGTGGGACATACTGTGCTATCTAGACACCTGCCAGTGTCCAGCCTCACATATCTCAAAATATATTGCAAAGAGAAGCACATATTTGGAATTAAAATCTGGAGTCCAGAGAGATCTGCAAGTGTTGTCCAGGACCTCAGAAGGATCCGTAGCTGAGTTAGGTGCAAAGCCCTTGTCTCAATGTTCAGCCTCCTGTTGACATAACAGGTCTCCAAGTTCTTGCATAAAATTATGATGTAAGAAGTAGCAAAAAGAACACAGAAGTAGCCCCTAAGGCTTACATTATAGCTTGGTAAAATGGGCATTCAGCTGTGCAGCCCCCATTGATATTAACACAACTGCTGTGGCAGAAAATCTGCATTCGACTTCACAATGTCATGAGATCAATGGATCTCATTTTTCAGCCTTCATTCAGCTGCTAGACAGACCACAGCTGACATCACCAAGTGCAGTGGTTTCAAAAGAAAAGCTGACAAAGTCACCCCCTTCTTAATAAGTTTTGAGTGATGATATGGAAGTGACAGTGTCCAATGTCATCCTACTGAAAAGCAGTTTATTTCCAGCCTGTACCTTTAGCACCACACAGCTCCAGGACACCAGGCTGATCAGAGCATGTCAATCATTAGCCAGCCCCTCACCCTGCTGAAATCAAAGGCAGCTTTACTGTTGAGTTTAATATGACCATACCAAGGGGTTGATGGAACTGGTGAATACATCAGCAAATTAGAAAAGCAGAAAAAGAAGTGTGTCCCAAAAAGGTCTTCTGCTTTCGTCAGTGACTGCAGAGCTCAGCGATAGGCATCAGGATGTGATCCAGCCTGCTGAAACAGCTTTAATTCCCAGCCTCTGAACACAGAAGAGCTACAGACAGACAGAGGAAAATGTTAAAAATAACGCTTGAGGAAATTATGGATTTTTCTCTTTCCTGGGGAATGAACAAAAAAATTAACTGAGGCAAAAATTGAGATTTGGAAACTGCAGATGAGCTGGCAAGCAAATACATATTTATGTGATAAAAATAAAATTTTCCGTTTCAAAAGGACCTTTTCTTTCCAAGTTCAGGCATTTAAAATATTTCTGAATGTTTTAAAAGCTGGGTTAACTTTGCAAATGAAAATTCACTTTAATTTTAAAAATTTATTTCAAACTGAATAAATGAAATGGGGAGGGTGTGTGTGTGCATTGTTCAAGAGATCATTTTAGTGAGAAAATACTGTATTTGTTAATACATCAGCTAATGTAGTTGAAAAAGTTGAGTACTTTTTGCCACCAGAGCCCTCCACCCATCTTAAGATTGTTTGAGAAAGAGGGTCAGTATTTTACTGATGTCCTCTATATACAGACTCATGCCAGATGTCTTAGGAGGTCATTTTTGGCATATGGAATACCTGTGTCTACATAGAGAATTCTATGAAGCTCAGAAGAGTACAGAAAACCTACACTGAAAATGACTGAGCATCTTCTGCCACACACATCACTAGCACAATGGCCAACACCAGCAGCCCCAGTAGCAGTATCAAATAGAAGGGAACACCTTTACAACTGTCTTCCTTCAAGATATTAATCTAATTTCAACCTGCTAGCAAGGGATGATGAGAACTCACTGACCTGGAAAAGTGACTGGCTGCAAGGGGAAAAGATAAGTGTCACAGTCTTGTTTCATCTCAGCTGTATTTCTTTTTATGCACTTTATTGTTCATTTTAAAATGCATTTATCTGGACCAATATAACAAATATTCTTGAATTCAAAAGTGATATAATGTACACTGAGTTAGCAGTACATATAGTTCTTTTCCTCAGCCTAGTGTGGCTACTGAATGCTTTCATGCTATGAGGAATTCCTTGAATGCTAATTTGAGCAACTGCCTCAGAATAAGTTGAGTTAGAGATCTTTTTCCATTTATTTTGTACTACATAGAATGCTGTTGAGCTACATAAATGCTTGACAGGTTGTAGCCATAAGTCTTACCTACAATGAGCTCAATTTAAAATTTCTCTATACTGATTTAACTGCACTGGAATCAATAGAATTAGCCTTGATTTTCATTAGTGTACTCTAAGAGACAGGGATCAGGCTCAGTACCTTCAATACAGAAACTTTTGTTGTTGTTTAAAAAGACTGCAAATAAAGTCCAGTGAAAAGAATCTAATTAGTGTCACTCCAGACTGACATTCTTCTTTGTTCCATTCTCCAGTTCTTTGTTTCTGACCAGTTTATAGCTGAGGGCTTTAGATCAGATTTTTTCTATGGTACTAAACAGTCCAAGAGAAGACAGCAAGTAAAATTTATTCTGTAAAATCTCTGCAACTCCACTTAACTGAGCTGCATAGGTGTGAAGGAGGTTAGGATTTACTTCCAGGAGGCTGGAAAAACACGGTGACATTGAGTTTTGAACTTCATGAAGATAGATTAAAAAAAAAAAAAAAGTATTCTGATTTGTTGCATAGAGGCATCCAAATATTTTAGATTCCATCCTATTTCTGAATAAAGTTTGTCTCCTATTAAAATAAAATATGACCAACACCCATGAAGATCATCAGAATTATGGCCTCACAGCTCAGCCTGGAGTCTACAAGTGAAGATTAAAGACCTCAACTTATTAAGAAAGACCATACCTTGCATAAGGCAGATGGAATGACCAAGCATCAACTGTACCTATTAATGAAGGTTATTGGATAGATAAACCTGTTGCCAAGCCCTTGGAAATTTCCCAGGGCAGTGCTCAAATTAGGTTGCAGAAAAAATTAAATACGTCCAGGACATGCCTTTCAAGTCCTGCAATTTCTTCTTCATTGTTGTTTGGCATCTCTTTGAACCTTGCATTGATTGGGAATTGAAGTCATTGCATTTCAGTGTATTTGCTGGTCTGTGCTCAATGCCTGATGACAAGTCCTTTTAGCTTCTGCAACACTGGTAGAGGTCATCTGAAAATATCTCCAAGACTCCTGGCCAAAAGCAATTTCTTTTAGAATATTCCCTAGGTTAATCAGGGTGAATCCCCAGCCCAGCACTGTCCCAGTGTTGCTCTGTTTGGCTTTTTATCTTCAAACTCCTCAGCTGAATTCATGCAACACCCAGAGGAATGAAGCATAATTTCAGGTTTCTGCTAGGAAAACACTGTTCTTGTTCTAAGGGGCTGCTACATAATCCCCACAATATTCCAAACTTCAAGGAAACACAACCAAAATACAGCCACACAGGGCTCAGCAGAGGCATAAGGTAAAGTCTCTTGGAGTTCATGTTGGTTGGCCTGACAGCCAAAATAACACTAGACCAGGAATAATTTTATCAGCACAGGTATAGGCACTGGGGTCAGGGTTTTGTTCTGACTAATGGTAATCAGGGATAGAGGCAGAAAGAGGAACCTTTCTCAGGCCCTCCAAAAACATCACATCCTTTAGAGTCTCTGGTAGGTTAAAGCAGAAGCAGAGAAGGGAGGGGTATGGTAACATCTCAGATAGCATTTCTTGCCACCTAGTTTCATAGAGAATAAAAATTACTGAAATAAACAGGCAATACATCTGCCTGGAAGTGCAAAGTGTGTACATCAGAGAGGTATGAAGCAGAGTAGCTCAGGAAATATTAGGATTTGTCCTGGTTGGTGGAGGGGGTCCAAGAAGGTCCCAAAAGGGTCAGAGGTTTTCTTGCCTGGGTTCTTTTAATCTATTTCACAACGCTCTTCCAAAACACTATCCATAACTAAACCATAGAGAAACATAAGGATTTTGAAAAAGTGTGAGAAGGGGGAAATTCTAGTACATTCTGCACTGAAAAAGAATGTTTTTAGACAGAAAACTACTTTCACAAGAGCCAGCGGCAGCTGACACTGAGTGCAGTGAATCTTCAGTAAAAAAATGCAAAATGAACAGGTGCCATCAATACATTAACCTGTAGAAGTCCAGCAAAGCTAGAATGTATTATTACAATTACTTTTTTTTTTTACTTTTGTGGTGCAATGCAGTGCTGTGAGGATCAGTGGATCCATTCCTCTGCATTGTAAGGTGCACACAGAACTATCTGTGCAGAGGAAAGCTGCTTTTGACTGTGCCCTGCAAAGATGGAAAAGCCTTTAGTGACCTCTTCCAGGCATTTGGGGTCAGAATCAGCTTTGGAGACAAGTCAGCTCTTCCGAGCAAGCAGTCTACAGGTATCTTAAGTATTGTCACCTCAATTGAGCCTACAAAGTATTACTTTGACTTGCAAAGCTATTTCACCTTAGAGAGAGAACCAGGAGTCAATTCTGTCTTCACTATGCCATAGGCTCTGCAAATATTATCTAGGTGCAGAAGAAACAAACAAACAAAATAAAACCAACTTGAAGCTCATTCCAGGGTCACTTTTATAAAGATTTTGTGTCCACACTTATTCACAGGTCAGAACCCTCGGAATGCAAAGGCAGCAGGAACATAATCGGATAAAGGGTGCAGTCTCTTTTGAAATCTCTTTAAAAAATCTTAATGTGTACAACAGGAAAACTTTAATTTGAAGCTTATCTTCATCAAAATCAATACTTGGAAGGGTTGATGAATGACACTGTGTTTAAACAAAGAAGAATTTTTCTCCACTCGTTATAAAGTATGGAAGGACTTAAATTCTGGGACTTTTAAGAGGACTGTAAGGAAGAGGATTTGCAGATAGACCATTAGAGTACCAGGACATCTGAAGGAGGTGCAGATGCTGTACTGTACGAGTCTTTAACTAAACAATTATTCTTACCAAAGAGCACAATATTGAGCTTGTTGATCAATTAAAATGCTTGCAATTTCCTGAAAATTAACATTTTTCAAAGAGAGTGGCTGAGTCAAGGTAATCTTCTTCAGTTAAGGCAAAATCATGAGGTCGAGTCATTGAAGCTGACATACACCACTGAAAAACCTATATCCACCTTTGCTGCTTCACTATGATATTTTTTAGATGGACAAGGATTACCTTTTAAGGATTTTTTAATTTTTATTTTAACTGACCCTTCATTTAATGCAGTAGGTAGTCAATTTCAGGTTATACAAAATCAAACTATTCTAATTTTAAGTCTGTACCACAGAGCAGATTGTGAAAGAAATATAGCTAGCCTTCAGACATTGAAAGTGACTCTCCATCATCCCTATCTTCATCATCTTTGAAGAACTTCAAAATTGCCACCAGGCAGTTCTCATGCAATGTAAAATGTCACCCATCACAGAAAAACCAAAGCTGTAGCTTTTTTCCTTGATAAAACATTAGCCGATATATTTTTGACAACGTATGAAGCTTCTGAACTAATAGTATATATTATTTTACTTAATGATGAATCTTGGAACAAAATACTATTCAATTTGCTGATACAATCAAGTAATCAATTTCACTGACTATGACTGATAAAATCAATTAATCTATTTCAGTGAGTACCTGTAATGCACTGGTGCTGCTCCTCCAACAGTCACCTTGTCATTTTTTCTATTTGTGCATTTTTTATCACCAAGTTTCAAGAGTTTTAGGTGGTTTTTTTGGTTTTTTGTTTGCTCTTTTTTTTTTTGTTTTCTACACATTGTCTTCCACCTGACAGTCCAACATAAGTGACTGGGAAACTTCTGCATAAATTACTGTAAGCCCTATGGCAACTCTTGCTATCTGTACTGGTCCATGTAAAATCATTTCTCCACTCGTGACAAAGTGCAAAGCATTTTCTTCTCTTGAGGGCATGTACCTAACTTGTTGATAGAATGGAACCATCACAGCCACTGTCATGCTCATATTCCCTGCAGGGATGTAATCTGAGACACTGGAAATACATTTATAGATTCAAGTAGAGACTATAACAACTCTGTTTCACAGCCCCTGATACTGGCCAGTAAATTCTAGATAACACACATAATGCAATCAATGTGTAGCCAACTATATATTTTTTTTAGTATTATCATCATTATATATGCAGACCATTGACTACATGTAGCAAATCTGGCTGCATTTTTTAGATACAGAAAAATTTCCCTGAAAATACATTTCAGATATGGTTTTTAGGGTTTCTAGGTGGTAGTTAAAAGTCCCTTTACATGCAGTTTGTCAAATAAATGTATGGTTCTTTACGTTAGAAGGCACTGCTCAAGTGCAACATGCTTATTTGTTTACACAGCCCTCTACCTTAGACAGAAACATAGTGAAAAATAGAATGAATTTCTGTACAAATATTTCCAGCTTCATTACAGAGAATTCTTTCTTGGAAGAAGAGTGCACACAAGACTGTTCACAGTATCCTGTTTCAAGCTGAATTCTTCTGTCTGCATGATTTTGCCAAGGAAAACATGAAATATTAATCTCTCATCTCATTGTTAGGTATATTTCCACATCATTACTTCTCTGAAACCCTACCTGCCCCTTGTCATAACCTAACTGGTAACCAATCTCACTCCTTCTAGGTCTATCACACACATCTAGACTTCCCTCATAGAATTTGCTCAGCAGTTCAGAGCTCAGAGTACCACAAAGCTTCCTCCCCACCACCATGCCCCACTGCTCAGAGATTGCTGAGTCTCAATGCTGAGCAGAGAATAAGTCACCCCAGAACAAACTTCTCAGCCCAGCCAGTAGGAAATGGTTTCCCATCACAGTTTTAGTCAATGACAAGCTGGGAGATGTTCTTTGTTATTCCCCCACTACCATCACACAGGAAGCAGCAAAAGGGAATAAGGGAAAGAAAGTTTAAGGTTGGAAGAAAAAACTAGAATAGTTTTACTGAAGTAATAATAACGATGGTGAATTACAAACATATATAAAGTATGTAAACATGGAACTCCTCAGCTACTAATTATTTCCCAAGCAGAAAGGCCCCACACTGCACTGGGCAGTAGAAGAGGGTGTCCTAGACCAGGGTCCCAGTGACAGTCCCCAACAGCCTTAGAGCAACCAAGGTCCTACCTGGGAAGACAGAAGGTGATTCTTGTCAATGAACAATGTTCTGCTTCAAACAGGAACAGGAGGCAAAATAACAAACAACCAGACCCCAAACCAGGCAACACACCAGCCAGGGAGAGGACAGAAGGCTCTCTTGGGAGCCATTTTATACTGAGGCCCATGGGCAGGAGGGCTGTGATTGGACCATGTGGGTCATTTGACCCAACCTCCCACCCTAGAGGAACCAGTGCCCCCCAGTGTCACTGCCACAGCCTGCTGGGGAGGGTAACTCACTCTAGTACAAGACGTCTAAGTTGATCTTTAAAACCCAAACTATTGTAGAATTCTGATTTGTTTTTTTTAAACAGAGCCTTTCAAAACTTTTTCTCAAGAGCCATTTCTTTACTTATGTTAAAAGTGCAAAAAAAAGTAAGGACTGCACAGCCACAACTTCTGCTTGTGTGTGATGTGCAGTGTAATGGGTTAAATTTTCTTTCCTCACCTTTGAGTTTAGCCTTTGTAGCTAAGCTCCAGCATGAAGCACGTTTAGTTAGCAGTGACATTGCTTTGTGCTGCTCTGCAAAGCTTGAGCTTTGCACTTCTGGCAAGGAGATGAGACACACCTCTGACAGGGCTGGCAGTATCTGTTCTTCTACTGTGCCTCTAGAAAAGGCTGTAACCAGCACCTCAGCAGGCATAAGGGGAAAAATTAAGGGGGGGAAGGGAAGAGGGAAGAGGCAGGTTGTTCTCAGTCCTTCCTGTTGATGGGCTTCTTGTAAGAAGCATCACTTTGTGCCTCGTGAACTTCTCAAGGAAACATAACCTGACAAAGGACTGTGCAATTTTCAAGTTGTGTGCACAGCAAAAAGGTCTGAAACCTAAGGACAATGAAGGTCTGGGGAAAAATATCAGAGTAGCCAACAGAGAGATTACAGGAAAAGCTACTTATTGCCTTGTACAATATGTTTCATTTCTTTTATATCAGGCTCCCAGAAAGGGAAAGGCAAAAAGCCCCTGTGCTCACAGGTGGTCACCAACACTTGCTGTCAAGCACAGGGCATGGGTTGGGTTGGCCCATAACTCACCTGTCTGCAAAATATTGGAAATTGGAGAATGGATTCCCATTGTGTACAGAATTAGTGAGAGTCAGTCCTGGGAAGAGCAAAATTTGGTCACTCCGCTGTAAAATCCATAAGAGCCGGGGAAATAAAGTCAAGACACTGGGGGCACCAATCTGGATTTACTGAGTGGTTTTCCAAATTAAATAAGCTTCTCGTTTAGATTTTAAAAGAGAATATTTGTAAGACAGGTTGTTTTTTTTAAGTTATTGAAGTTTTAATGGTAATAAGAGACTGAGACACACACACAAAAAGTGGTTTGGAGTTTTTGTCTTTGAAAGGCAACAGCTATTAATAAATATATGGTTCTACTCTGATTAGAAAGATTTGGAGAAACCAAGTTTTCAGATTTCAATTTATTCTGCAAAAGAACCCTTGTTGATAGTGTTTTGCTGCAAGCACTGGTGGAAGACAGGAATAAAGTGAGGTTTCCTAAAAATTTTAAAGTATTGCCTGATGACTGATTGATCATGTTTGATTGATAATGCCTCAAGGTGATTCTGCAAACCAAAAAATCCTGTGCAGTTCCCACACTGACGGATTACTGAGGTGTATGAGGTAGACAAATTGCTTTCCTGTGTTTACAGACTAATAGTAGAAACTCACCCTTCAAATAAAAATGTCAAGGTGGAGAAAAACAAACATATGCCCTTGGTAAAGTATACTGCTAAGGTGTGTGTTTCAGCCATTGAAATTTATGCTTTTGTGTAAGAGCAAATATTAAATTGAGCACAAAATGTAAAAAATATATTTATGATCTGTAATATGCTTTAGGAAAAAGTTCTTACCAATTTATTTTCTGTTATTATTGGTGGAGATGATATTATTGCTGTTTGGGTTTTATAGTTATTGCTATACTGGAACTTCTTTTCTCCATGGGTCAAAAGAATTTTATATTTGAATCATTGTCTCAGTTATTAGATTCTATAAAATTCATTCATTTCTCTAGTCTAATATGATATATACTTATTTAATAAAACGTAAAGAAATATATTCAGTCTTCTGAGAAGACACCTTAGAAAAGGGATTTTTTTTTTCTGGTTATCTTACGGCACAAAGTCCAGGAATTTTTTTTTTTTTTTTTTTTAACAACTTTTTGGATAAGGTTTAAGAGTCAACAGCCATGACAACACAGCTCCAATGGCCCCAAGAGCTTGTTAGAGCAGTAGTTTCTGCAGTCAGTGACCACGTTGGGACGCTGTAGGGACAGCTGTGTGCACGCTGAGCCCTGTGCAGAAGGCAGGAGGCTCAACACGTGCATCCTCTGGCACTGGGAAACCTGCACTGGCTCCAGCAGCATCCTCAGGTCAGCCCAAAACTCAGAGGCAGGCCCAGGTCCTTTGTCTCACAATTAACCTGACAGACCCTGGACTCAGTTCATTCTGAGACTCTGCTTTGGAGCTGCAGAGCTCTGTTATTCCTGGGAAGCAGTGAGAGCTATTTTGGTTGATGTACATGATGTACATAGAAAACTTGACTTAGGTGGATTCTAGAGATGCCTTGAAACTCATTAGAAGCTCAGTTCTCAAGGTTTCTGAGCACCTTGCAATGGCAGGAGGTTGCTTAATAAAGCAAGACCAAAAGTAACTTTCACAGCACGAATAGATTCTTGTTAGAAAAATCAACTCTATTCTGCTCTTTATAAAACAAATTAATAAGTAAGAGGAAGCAGCACATCTAGCTAAGTCTTATGGCAGGAACAGATCAAAAAAATCAGCTTTAGCAAAGATGGATTTAGTCCCAAAATCCATTTAAATGTTAGACAGAAAGGTATGATTCCAAAAATGGTTCTCAAACACCAACATGAAAGATAGAATATCTCAGGAGTTGCACTCTATTCCAGTTTTCCTACTGAGAAGGATAGACATTCTCTTGGAAAGTATCCCATGAATTTCAATAAGCACATTGCCTCACTTTACAGCACCACCAGTGAGTTCTGTAAGCACGTGGTTTCGTTATTTGAAGGACATAAGGATTGGTGGGGTTTTCTGAACTGAAAACTAATCCAGCCTAATAACAAAAAGGCAACAATAGGCTCTGGTTGTTTTGCAGTTATAATTTGATACTTATATTTTTGTCTCATTGTCAATCTTTAAAAGCCCATATGAGGACTTCAATAATTCATTTACAGGATGCTGATTTCTTGTTCCACTGGACTGTCACTACAGAATGAAGCTCACCCCTATTCCAGAGCACATATCACAGCAGAGCATCCAATCCTGGGCCTTTTGCTGACTCTTTGAAATGGCATATTCCATCACTATGTATTCAAATAGTTGTTCTATTCTTTGTTCCTTTCTTTCTTCCTCCATCTCACATCATAAAATGGAGATGGTGAGTTTAGATAATAATAAAACATTTTATGCATCTCTTGGAATAAAACGAAACCATCTGTCTGGAAGGAAGCTTTATTATTACTTTCCTGATATTCGCAGCAGTTTTATTTACTTGTTTTCATTACTTCATAGTTTCTTATCATATAATGAAGAATACAGCTTATTCTTTCTTCTTATACACTCGTTTCCTTTGCTTTCTGAAAGGTATTATTCGCACATAATAAATTCCACTTGCAGATACATCCCTTTTGCAACTGTGAGCAGATAATTTTTAAGGTTCAAAATCCAGTTTCAAGACCAGAAAAGGAGCTTGCTCGGCCCTAGAAGTAACCATATTCCTGAGGATTCATAGAAACAGTAGGATGAAGAAATGAAAGCAGAGACCTGGGGTGTATATAACAATGTATACAGTCCATTAATAATGGACTCTGGTCAGGAGTTTCAAAAAGAGAGGCTAATAACTGTTCTGCCACAGATATTTTAATTTTTTTGTCTGTGTAGTTTTTTTTTTTCTGGCTTTGTTAGGCTGAAATTTGTAATAGCAGGAGATTGATTTCAAAAACAAGGAAATTGTAAAGCCACATTCTAACTTGGGAGGCAGAAGGAAATCTGCTCAGCACAAATTACTATGGAAGCAAAGCTTTTTGTGATATGATTTTTTTTCTTGCTTTAGTCTGAGGTTCTTATCCCTCACAACACCTTGGAATAACTTGGAAAGACTTTAGAAGCCTCTCATTACACAGTCAGCAGCTCACCTGGGATTAGCACTTCAGTTCCTTTGATATAATCAGTGCATTGCAGTATGTAACCCATGATATAACTATCAAAAACTGTGAAAACTGGAGGAAAAAAACCCTGAGACCATGAATTTTCTGCATTTGCCTAAGAACCTAAAGTCACATCCAAGATTCTTTGGTACAAGTACCTGAAAGATGTTTCCGACAGAACGTTTTAAGGGATGAATATTCATGAGCACCTACATACACCCCCTAAAATCAGGTGTGTGGAAAAATGTGTTCAAAATACTGCCAAAATCTTCAGAAAGTCTCCCATTAAATTCAATGGACTTTGAGGCAGGGTGAGAGATAGAGCACAGAATCTTTATCATCCCCTTTTACATGCATTTTTCTATGTGGCCACAGACAGATAACACTTGTAATGCCACAGAGGAGAGCTGTCTGCTGGGGAAGCCATTTGCACATGGCACAGTAGATTAATTATTTTTCTCCCTGTAATGCTAGGACATTTCCTATTTTTCCTTTTGAAAAACAGTACAGAAAGTCTCTGAAAAAAAAATAAAAATAAAAGAGTGTGGTGATAAAAGGGTGGTTGTTGTTTTCTGAATGAAAAATGAAAAGGTGAATGATGAAACTGCAGGTCTGATCAATCACTATGTTCATTTTTCCCAATGAAAATGGGATCATCTTTTTACAGTAGTATTCATACCAACCCACTGCTGCTAACACTCTGACACACAGCATTATCTGTGGCATAGCACTCCTTGAGACATGGTCCAGACAGAACCAACTCTTCTTTCTTTGACATTCACCTCGACTACAGTCACAGGTAATTTGCATCCCCAATCAAATGCAAATCTTTAGACAAGCACTCAGACCCCACTCATACCCCTACCATTTAGCCCCTGTCAGAAAGAAGCTGGAGACCACATTACAGTGACAGCAAAAGGAGGAATTCAAGCAGAGAGAGAAGGGAAACAGCAAGGAGATTTTAGAAGGTACAGAACTAGCCAAGACACTGTGAAGAACAGCAAGTGATATAGAAATACCGTTTAAAAACAAAGTATTCACCAAACATGTTTCACAAAAACTTAAATCTCATGGACGGCTGATATCTGTTAAAGTGACTGTCCTTTTATGATAAGAGATGATTTTCTCACATCTCACTAGGAATATAGTGCTTTTTCCCGTTATTTGAGAAATAATTCTTTATCCTCTTTCATAGCTGAACCTATTTAAAGTTTGTGAGATGCAGTAAATCCACTTTAAAGCTGATTTATTACTTCTGTCTTTCAAACCTAGCAAAGTCAAACAAACTACTATTAATAACATCAACAAAAAAAGCCCTCCAACGGGATTGCTTTGCATATATTGAGCATTTCCTTGGCTCACCAAGGTCCTAGGCCTATCCACAGACTTGGATTTTTTTTACCTGGCCTAGGATAGAGATCTTGTTTTGGTAAA
The DNA here is from genome assembly GCF_036169615.1 of Heliangelus exortis. Classification (NCBI taxonomy): domain Eukaryota; kingdom Metazoa; phylum Chordata; class Aves; order Apodiformes; family Trochilidae; genus Heliangelus; species Heliangelus exortis. Next base: position 10,537,122 of record NC_092424.1, on the reverse strand, counting down.
GAAGTTATATCTGTCCCATGGCCACTGTACTGAAGATGTAACACCTCTGTTTCACCCAGAGTTGCCTCCAGGCAAGGGAGAAGGTTGAAAAAGACACTTTTAGATGCATAGCCATTTTTTTTTTGTTTAATTTTCACCTATTTTCTTCTCCCTTTCTTGCATGACAATACTGAATGCCAAGTCTAATGCTTTGTGCTACTTTTTGACAAGGAGCTAATTCATTGTGTGTTGGCTTGCACTCCTATTTTTTTTCAGAGTGTTCACACATTATTCTTAGAGTCATGTTTTTTGCATGCTATCAGTGTAACTGGTTTGCTGTGAGTGTGAACATCATATGTGGGCTCCAAAGGCAATAAATTAATAAGGGGTAAGATTCACTGGTTTTAAGCTAACAACAACTATGAGAATTTCCTAGCTGGCAAGCTGTGAAGGGACAACTTCCTCTGCAGCCCAGGCTGAAGCCATTCTCATTTCTATGCCCTATGTCAATAACCATACAGACAGAAAGGATATTAAGAGAAAAAGAAGCATGAGAAATAGTCAGTTCCTTTAATGAATTCAGCTCCAGTTCTGACTTCATTGTATACTTACAAATATTCAGCATGACCCAAACTGAAATTTGTTCTTGTGTTGCTGCGATTACCACCTTCTCCTTCAGGTATATTAAAAAAAAAAAAAAAAAAACAAAAAACCAAAAAAACCAAAAAAAAACACATGACTGAAAAGAGACAGATTTAAAACAAGGTACATTTTAGGTCAAATCTTCTCCAAGAATTATTGGTGAATAGGGTGTTGGGTGATAGGGTCAGTGCAAGCATACACCATCCAGTGTATATTTTATGTGTTGTGCCTGTCCTACTGAACAGAGGACCCAAATGCTTACAGCGTGGTACTACTCTCTAAAATGTAGTTAGAGTTTTTCTACTTACTGATTTCTCATACAACAAATAATAAAATTCTTGTCAGGACTGAAGATGTGTCAGTGTTTACAAGAATAGGTTATAATTCTTATTTTTAAGATTGCTGAAGAAATACAAATCTGCAATGGAAAGCTAAAGTAGGCATATGCTATGGCTGCAGAGAAAAATAATAAATGTAATCCCAGAAAGCTTTTAAATTTATATTTTATCACGATTAACAGACATTACATTTGTAGCTATTTGTTCTTCTCCCAGGAAAAGTAATCCAGCCCTGAAAAAGAGAGATAATACATTTCCTTGAACTACAAATTCATTTCAGCATAATCACAGTAATTGAAGTATTCAAAAAATGTTATCTTGAAAATGGGACTAAGCATATTTCTTTAGAAAAAAAAAATAATTAACAAGACAGTCTGGATAGAAAAGAGCAGATAAGTAATGATATTATAAACATTGTGTAATATCCTAATTGTATCTACAAGACTTTTCCTTCTCCTGTCAGTGTTCCACCAAACCTGCATGCTCTAACCTAAAGCCAAAGTACTTTTGGCCCATCATGATATCTGGTCAATCAAAATTGTTAAAAACAATCCAGAAATGGCCTATTTTTCTTATTATTTGAAATAATAATTTTAAAAGACTTCTTAAAATTTTGGCTTCAGAGAATTCCCCAAACCAATTTTTTTCTATAGAGACCAAGATCATGGAGTGCTCATTCACCTATCTATTGGATAATAAAAAATTCATTTTTTAATCAGACAATCTCTTCTTGACTTTAATGAGTTCTATACTTAGGTAGGAACTGGCTTAAGACCCAAGCCCAACCACATCCATTTTTCTCCAGTGCCCACACTCTTATATCTAAGCTATTGATAATACTGAGGATATGCACAAACACTATTGAAAAATGGAGTTACATTTGATTGGTGTCACAAATAGTCACAAACTTTTTTTTGTCAGCTTTCTATATAAATATTGTTTGAATAGTACACAATATTTTCAACTCTCTTTTTTCCTTGTGAATATTTTCAATAATTCATTAAGGTAGGTATGCAATAATTTTCCACCTCTTCTTTTAGCTATATAATAGCTACCAAATCTAGTTTTCAAAGAGTGTTAAACAGCTGTCTTGACTCCCATGAATTCTAAGATTATAATTTCTGAAATCTGAGGCCCACTCTCCTCATTGTTTTCATATTCTCTGTGAATATTTTATGAATCCGGATGTTTATGATTTGTTTCATAACATTCTCATCAAACATCTCTTTGCTTACCCTTTGCTCTTTCTCAGGTAATTCTTTTTGCTAGTTATTTTCTTGCTTCCAGCATGAATCTTCTGAATCCTATGCCCTCATTAGACATTTTTATTGAAAATAAACATATACAGCTGATTAAAACTTCTACCATTTGAAATCTTTATTTGCCTCCTCCTTATCACTTTTCTTGCTCATTTTGGAGTGCCTAGATTTTTGCCCAGGTCTTTTATGAACCTTTAATTCCAGAAGATTCAGCTTTTTCTATTAAGCCTTCTTTAAACTGTATGTTTTATAAACATTATTCTAGTAATTTTAGTTTGCTACATTTCCTTCTATATTTCTCAAGCTTTCTTACAAGGTTCCAAAATGTTCCAAAATATTCTTCCTTTCATTAACCCTTCATACAGTACCTACCAGGGCTTTGTGGTTTGCAGCATTCATATTCCAAAATTAAACTTGAACTTTACTTGGTTGAAGTTGGCAAAAAATAAAGGGACTCAACCTTTCTGGCCCTTGTAACACCCTCAGTATAAGCTACCTCTTGCCAAACATTTCAGTCTGATTCCAGGAAATAAAATTAATGGTGTTTGTTGCCCTCAGAATAAGAAAATATATATTTCAAAAACCCCTCCACTCCAGACAAAACTAGACCACAAATTTCTTCTGTCATGACTGCATCTTGGGAGATGCAGGGTTTTTTTGAGAAAAAAAAAAAATAAAATCTGAACACTTTGGGATCTAAATATTTAAGCATAAGAAGAGTGTGGATGAAACAACTGAAATGCACTCATGACCCATTGATCCAGGACTTTCTTTTCCACACAATGGCTACAGAGATACCTCAGATCACTAGATGCTGTGTTTCTGTATATTCCAAATTACAGAAAATTAGGAGGAATTCACAAAACCACAGAATGATAACAGATTTGTTCCCATGACATTCAACCCCTGTACTGAGGAAAAACCCAGCATTTTCCATATTTTTATAAAACATGTTCATAACACTTATCATATGACAAGATAGCATATTGTCCTTACTCATTTGTCAAGGAATTCAAAGATTCCCAAGGGTTCTAGAAAAGCATCACCAGTGATTCAGTATCCTAGAAATTTCTCCTAATGAGAGTGTACTCTGTAAAGCTAGCTGTGCACCATGCAATCCTTTGAAAAGTGTCCAAATACACATTCAGGACACAATGCAGTCAGGATGGCATCCTCTGTTCCAAACTTTGATTTCTCAATGAGCTGAGCTCTGTTATACTTGCCACAAGATTCATGCATTATTAGTTCCAATTAATTTTGCCAATTAACTGCCTTCATGATGTTTTCACAGAGTTACTAGAAACACTTTTGTTTGCTTCCATCATGCATTCCATCTTAGATGCTTGGTTTAGCCTCATTGCTTCTGACATCATTCTATATTAGATCAATATATATTGTTTACACCAGGTTATAAGTAATTATAGCATTACAAGCACATTCTGCTTTTAATGTGCACAAAAGAGCAATGTAATGCTGTACTGAACAGAAAGGAAAGAGCAGCCATCATGTATGTCTAAGGAAAAGGGTGGCCTTTATCGTTCATATTTTCAAGGAGGAGAAAGTATTTTGGGTCAGTTGAGTTCTGAACACAGGCTTTTTTCTATGGGTAATATGAGTGTTTGAACACTAATTCAAAGTTTTTCAATATAGTCAACACTTTCTTTGACAATCCAGTTATTTGGAGGCTAATCTTGATAGCCTGGTAATTTCTCTTGAGTCTTAGCCTAGCAAAGTATACATTTAACTTCAAAAATATCAGGAGTCTCATCCCCATTTCATAGGAATTAAGTCCTTTGCTGGGCTTGGACATGCCTAAATGATGGGGATTTTAGTCACTGCAGCCAAAAATCACATTCTTTGAGATACAGTAGTTTGAATTGGATTCTAGTGCCCTGTGCTTGGTCAACTAATGGGCTTTTACTTCTATTCCCTGAATGAGTAAGTACATTTAGATTAAAATTTTGTGCTTGCAAAGTAATTACAGGGATGATTTGCAGTTTTATTTAGTCCCATCTGAGGAACCCTAAGAAAATGGCCTCCCACTGGCTTCACTGTAGCTAAGCTTTTACCTTGAACTCCCCAGTGAGACTCAATTTGTTAAAAAGTTTGAAAAAGGTTAAAAAAAAAAAAAAAGTAAAAATTATTTGTCACTTAGACAAAATATATCAGATCAAGTTTTTCCTTCTGAGAATATTAAGATCCTATAAGTTCCTTATCAAGAATTGATTAAAAATAAAGATTGTTTGATTTTAATTTCTTGGGAAAAATGTCTCTCTTTAACACAAAATTAAAGTGACTGGGTGTGGTAGAAAATAAAGCTAGTGGAAACTAAAAAAATCTCAGCACAGGATTTTAATTTCCATTTCTTCCTAATTAATTACTTCAAAATCTGAGTTGCAACAAAACAGGTTCTTTAATTTGTCCATTCTACAAGGAGGAAAAAAGCCTGAGAAACCTGAATGCAGAGAGCAGTAGAATACTAACCACTGAGAATACTGTGTGCCTATTGATATTTCATTTAATAAACTGGCATGCTAGACACATGTATTTTAAAGTTCAGGTTTAATTAAAAGATAAGACTAAGCAGCAGCTTGGCAAGAGGATAAGAGAAAGTGTTGAATTCTTTGTTTATGGTAGCAAAGCAGCTGCTTTCATTTTTTTAACTAATCTCAATTTAACGTCAAATCTAGAAACTACTTGCATATTTTTAGTGCATTTAATGAGTTACTCAGATTTGCACTCACACAATTATCCTTCCTCATCTGACACTTTTATATAGTGAAACATTTGCAGGCCCCAACCTGCTTTTATTTTAAGAAAGCTGTTTTCCCTATATACATCATACTGGAAAAAAAAAATATATCTTCCAGACTAAATCTTCATCCACTCTGAAGCTGTTAAAAGCAAAAGTGTGGGAAGCTGGGCAAGGGATTAACTGCTTTGAGGGGAACACTTGGAAACATTTTATTTCTACAGCAAGGATTAGAATGCACGAAAATGCTTTCAGATATATCAGTTCAGAGGGCAAAAACGTTTATGGCATGCCATGAGATTGTAAAACTGGGCATAACTTGAGTGCTGACAATAAAGCTCTCCCTGTTTACATCAGAAGAACATCTGGCTTGGGTTACTTCTTGTGTGTCCCTTTGTAAAAACAAGTGTCAAGGGCAAAGAGAACAGGTTCTCTTTATTACTTTAATGCAGTTGCATGTAGAAACCTAATGAAAGATGAAAATCCCATTGTTACTGGCACTGAAAAGGTGACTGAGAAAAAAATATTCTTGCTCAAAGGAGCTGAAACAAGGGAATATGAACTTAACAGATCACTATGTGGAAAAAATCAGAGCACTCATTTGACTGTCAGGGAGAAGCTGTGAAATTACGAAGACTGCCCACCTTGTTTTCATACAGCTGAAACTGATACCTTTCCAGCTTTATGAATTTCTAACAAATGTCATGGCTAGCCACAGTTGATTAGAAAGCAAGACTTCTCACAGAAAATGGGAAGAGCAGGAGCACTTCCCATTTTCACAGAGAGAAGACAAGTTGTTGCAGGATGTGTGTCTTGATTCAGTGCAAGATACAAAATGCATTTTCTTCTAAAAAAACCCACAAGCTTTTCAAACAAAAGGCAAGACCTTCCTATGGTGAGTTGAAAGCCATATGGGAAACATCCCTACTTCATATCCGTAACAGCACTGACTTGAACTCAGAGCATCTGCATCCCAAGTAGTGACTCAAAACAGAGTATTTTGCAGCTATCCTGAAGATGGACAAAACATCAAGGATTATTTTCATCTTTGTACTGCTCAAGCTGTAACTCAAATCCTAGTAGCGTGCTTGCTAAAACTGGGTGGCAACCATACCAGTGTGTACGTGCTCACATGGGCCATGGCACTGAGGCTGAAAGTAATTATACAAACATCTTCCATCTTCCAGGTCATCTCTGCAAATCTTCAGGACACAAAGAATCCCTGTTGCTTTGCTATCAACCTTAATGAACAAAACACCACAAGCTATGTCCAGATTGAAAATACCTAAAAAGATCAAAGCCTTTTGATGCAGTAAACCATCTGATTTCTTTCTAAGTCAGTCAGTCAAGCAGCACTAATATTGCCCCTGGAGTATCTGGCTGAAAATTCCAAGTGTGATGGCCTAGCTCTTCCATGCTCTTGTCCCTTCTCTTTGGAGTTCTGCAATTACTGAAGAATTCCCTCTACAAGAGGGACAGCTGTCAGACTACATTCCTCTCCTCTTCTCAGCTGATACCACTCTAGCAGAAAAGAAAAATACATTAATGAGGAAACTGTTAACTAGAAGAAGTTAACGGATAGTATCCCTGGTAGCACTTTGCAAAAACAGAAAGGGTGCAATAATCAGAACACATTTCCTACAACGTTTATAAAGTAAGCAACTTAGTAGCCCTAAGTCATACTGTGTCACTCCTTGTTCCTCAGATATCCCAGCTGACTTCAAAATGGAGTTGTTTTGAAAAAACTGACAACAAGACAGACTTGTGCTAAGCTTTAATGCTGAAACTTTTTTTGGAAGTTGAAGGAAACATCCTATCACACTGCAGCATGTAAAAGAACTCATTCTGAAAGGGGAGGCAATAAATGTAGAAGCAAGATTTTAAATAGCATCATAAAGCTTTATTAGGAAAAAAACCACTCTAAAACTTCAAGGCTAGCTTTACTTCTATTTTACCTCCTACTCTCAAGTTCACTCAACAGCTTGGTTGCTAGAAATGTTTTATGAAGGAACATATTTGGGAGTCACCTCTCAGACCAAAAAATTTTGTGCAATTAAGAAACTCATCTTTGTCCTTCTAAAAAGTTTTACTGATTAGCAAGTTGTCCAGTTTCACTGTGGAAGATGAGACTTCTCAATGCTTATATATTACAAGAAAATACTTATTTACATAAAGGCTTTGGCAATACGAAAGGAAATTCTGCCACTACATTGATTTAATGACATCTACTCAGAAATTAATACTCAGAACACTCAAACTTTTGATACATGTCACTGTTAAGAAGAAGAACAGCTAAAATGAAGTAATCTTCAGAATAACAACAGCACTTATGCTTTTATGAAGGCATTATTTTTTCACAGAAACTTGAAATAGCCCCTTATTGTGGTGAGCAAAGAGGTACATTAATTAATTACCTACTGCTCCCTCTTGCTGATGTTACTTGGTTTATTTTCAGTACCGAAAAGAAACACTTTGCCCTGTTTCTGAAGAGCTCTCTACGACAACCCTTTGCCCTTTTTTCCCTCTTGGCCCCTGCCCATGATGTGTTTGAGATTGCATTTATTATGCCAGATTCAAGATGAAGCAACACTTAAATCCAAAGGCCTCAGGCTGCCACCTGAAGTGCTGAAGTGCTGGGCAGACCTGTCAAGCACATACAAATGCCAGCACATAATGATGGGGGAAAAAAAAACTTTGCTCATCTTCATTTCTTTTGTCTTATGGAACCATATACATCACACCCAGGCTGTTTTGCTGCTCAGGCAGTAGAGGGGGTTTGGATAAAAGTCTTTGCTGATGCCTGTTACAATGTCTTTACCACATATGCTCCCATCCATCCTCCTCCCCTGAGTTTCAAAGCAGAACTCATGACAAACACATGCATGCAGCTTTTGCAGTCCTCCTCCCTGCAGATTTGTGCAAGAGCTGCCACTGCTGCAGATCCTGTGACCTCCTGCACCTTCTGGGCTCTGTCTTGCCTGCTCTACCCTTTCCCCTCAGAGATGGGCACTTCTCTTTTTCAGCACAAACCTCTGTTCCACCAGCCTTCTGCCACCCTACCTCTTCCAACATCCACGTTATCAACAGGAACCAGCAATGAGCTGCTCCGTGGATGTAGACAAATTATAAATTATGAAAACGTACATTAACAAAAAAAAAATCAACAGAAAACTCCCCTATGTAAAGTAAATACTTCATTCCTTAGTCCTCTCATCCTGCAAGTGATATTACATTTACTTGAATCTTAGACATTAATGATTTTTGTACCTAAGTACAGAAGTACTGGAGCAGCAGCCTAGAGCTCTTAGACTTCGTCTTTCTAAGCAGCTGGAGTTCCTTTACAGTCTCTAATTGTACAGAAGAGATGCATCCAGTGAACAGGAGCTATATGAAGCCCTAGTAAAGACCAGGCTGACAAGAGGAAGCCTGCCACGATCCTAGCCAGGATGAGTGCAGGAACCAGATTGGTGGCAGGACCACTTCAGCAGGAGCACTGAAGTGAGAAGCACGTTTTTCTTTGATGACAAGCACCATGAAAATTTTTCCTTGGAGGTCTCCCCCCAGCTCTGACACATAAGGAGCCACAGAAGCTCAATCAATCAGCTTTGGCAGATCCCAGGAAAATGAGCCATCCAAAGGGACCATGATACCCACCTCAGGGGCTGTCAGGCAGCTAACATCCTTCTCCTCAATGCCTAAGGCCAATATATGATGTCTTCTAAGATTCCTCCTCCTGGATAGCAATATTGCCAAGCAAAATCTCTGATGCCATTTTAACTCTGATGTTTCCAAGGCAAATAATTAATCTTCTGTCAAGCCTAATTCTTGACACTAAATTTAATTCTATCTCAGCAGCTGGTCAGCCTCGATCAAACCTGCTGCTCTAGAGTTATGGTGCTCTTTTAAGCTGTGTCCTGCCTGTGAACTAACAGAGAAAGTCTGGAGTTGCATCCACCTGGTTTTGATTGCACTGTTCAGCATGAATAGATGGTCCAAGACAAAAGATGTGGAGCAGCTCACCTGACACAGTAAGATGTGACATGTGCCCTGGGTCTGATGGAACCAGCAAGCAGAAAAGTCAAAGTCTTCTTTGTTCTGCATAATGCTTTTAAACAAATGCAAAGGAACACATTTTTCCCTTCAAAAATAAAATGCAGCTGACCTTTACTTAAGAACCTGAGAGCCACTACTCTTTGTTGACTTAAAGTAACTATCCTCCTGTGTAGAAAGGTCCTGCAATATCACTGAAATATGGCATATTTAATTTATCAAGGCAAAAGAATTTGTTGTAAAGATTGATACAGCAGGCCCTGTGCAAGGCTTAGAGAATACTTATATAAAATACATGGTATACTGAGATTAAGCTAAAATATTAATATGCTCTTATTTGTCTGGGAAAGTACAAATATAAAGAGTGCAATTTTTTGCTTTTGACAACACTTCACAGTTGTCTTTTGTATCTCTACTGTCTGTGCATAAATCATTAATACACTGTCATAGTTGGTGCCATGGGAACAAAACTCATTATCTTTAAAGGTAAATCCAATAGCATTTTTTAAATCTCTAAAGTATTGCTCACAGAAGCAACAAATTCTACTAAAAGAACAGGATTTTTTACATACTACAATACTAATCTAGGAAAAGTACTGCCACAAGACATCATTATGTCAGAAAATCTAGGAGAGCTGTAAAAAGCATTCAACATGCATAATAGAATTACTACTTCCATCTTTACTTGGAAAAAAAAAAAGAGAAATTTTTGTCCTAGAGACGTGATAAAAAAACTAAATTTGCTATTATTATGACTCAGATCAGAAGCACTAGGCAGAAGCAGAAGGTTAGAGGTGAAAATCTTGGGGTTTAATTTCTTTTCTTTAATACTTATTGAAAATTTTCATCAAACTTTTTCAATTTATTCATGAAGCACACACCTTACCTGATCTGACTTGACAGTTAATGTGAATACATATGCACAGATTCAAGTATAACTGGATGGTATTTCCAACTGAAAAAAAAAAAAAAAAAAAACAGAAAAAGCCCACACCACCAAATATTAAAAAGATTAAAGCCTTCATTCCCCTATTTTCAAAATACTTCTTTGTTTGAAAGTAATAAAAAACACCACCTTTCCTCTATTTGATCTAGTTCTGAGATAAACCTCAAAAAAATTTCCAGTTTTTCAGACATCAGGCAAGCAAAAATCAATTACTTAAGTATAGTTCATTTTTATGATATTTCTCTTTGAAGTACTGCTACTATCAGAGTAGTATTACACTAGACACAACTGATGTGCTAATTCCAATGTTCCTCCAGGAATAAGGACACTTAAACAAGTTGTATTTGCTAAATGTGTATTTCAATCATAACTATTCCAGGCAAGATACATAAAAGGGATGCAAGCATACCCTCACAGTAATGTTTCATCACATTGTTACTTTAAAGAGAATGGGATATATAGATTTGTACACCAGATTTGTGCACAAATGCAATCATATCTGTGCATTTATGCAAACAACTTTTGTCCTGCTTTTTTGTTTTTCAAAGGTCATTACAAGTCTAATATACTCTACACATTACGGAGGAGCACTACTCCAAATAACAGCAGAGCTGCTGAGCACTAGGAAGTGCTGATGTAGCTTCAGCATTTCTGTTATCTATGGCTCCCAGACAGCTCTTTAATTCACCCACCTTCCTCTGCTCCACTGTCTGAACACACTCAGAACCTGTGTTTTGGGGCTGGGTATTTGCATTCCTTCACTGATCATGTGCTTGCAAAGTGATAGGCAATGGAATCTGCAACTGGATTTGTAGACTGAGGAATAACACGAACAGGAACAGCATCCTTAAGAGATTGGTACTTAAAAGTGTTTGTATATTTCCCTTCCTTTGATAGCAAAGGAACTTTGATTACTTTGAGCTTCTGAGATGCCAGGCTTTCAAGTATTTGATTTCCACACAAAATGGGTACCAGTGCTCTACTAACAGAAGCCTAGTGGTTTTAGTCCTATCTTTTTAGGGATACAACTTAACACATGAGTTTCATTAAAGTAAGCATAAAAGTACCTCGTTCCACTTGGATTTTGAGTAAGCTTTGAGCATGTGGCTTAATAAACAGTCTACTCCTAAAGCAGTGGAATATATGCCCTAACTTGAACCAGTCACAAAAATGTTCTAATGCAAAAATCTTTTGCAAAGAGCTCAGTTCCTCAAGGTGAACCAGGCAGCCTAGGAGTTAACAGATAGTTGTTAAAACATCATTCCAGGGAGGAAATTCAACATTCAAATAATAAAATTAAGTTATAAGAGGTACATATAGAGCAAAAATTAATTTCTGCATCTAATTTCCTCCATGAGTGACCACCAAATGAAGGCAAGAGGATGCAGCTCTACACTAAAACAATGGGACAGGCTCACAGCATTATACAGAGCTGTGGCACAGGCAGAGATGTTTCCCTCTTGTCCAGATCATGGCAAATCCTGGGTGCCCTCAGCCAAATTCCATTCTTCTCCTGTGTCTTTCTCTGGACCATTGCCCATGATTTCTTTAGCATGGCAAATCTCTGAAACAAGGGTTGTCTGTTATGACAGGTTTGGATGGCAGCAACTCCAGTGGGGTTGAATGAGATCTCTACACACTAACAAGTACAAATGAATAACAACAGAACAAGAACATTCTCTTTTCTTAAAGCATCTTAAATCCCTTTTTCCAGTCCTAGGCACTTTGGAGTGCTTAATGAGCATGTGAGAAAAAGCCACAAAAGGACATCATTTTGAAAGCAAATGCTTGCTTGCAATTTTGTATGGGTAAGGGAACGATTTTTTCGTGCAGAAGTCCAGCAAGTAAGGACTTAGCTACTTCATATTTGAGACCAAATCTTTCTGAACATGCACAAAGCCTGTCAGCCTGAAAAACTGCAGCAAACTGGCTGGCAGAAAACAAAAAGCCCACAGACAATTGCTGAAGGAGACTAGTGGAGGACAGATGCAAAAGGCTTTCACAGAAGTATTGGGATCAAGGACTGGGGAATACAGACAGCTTCAGATAGGTGATTAAGAATGCACATGACAAAAAGACTTCTGAACAGTATTCTCATGAAACAGTGCAAGGTTTATAAACCTGTGCCAACCAACAAAATAGGATTTCTTTAAAGTCTAAGATATCAGTTTGGCTTCTCTAGCACTCCAGTTGTGTTGCAGACACACCTGGAGTAAAAGCAGAGCTGAGGATTTTTTCTGTTTTTCTGTTTTTTCTGTGCTGATTTGCTGTTCTCAATGCTCATGACAAACACGTACAGAAACCATCACACAGGAGTGAGAAAACTGCAGTCAAAATGCCTTCAGCCTGTATTACCTGGTGATTTAAATCTAGCATCCCAAGGAAGGAGAAAGATCATTTGCTGAAGAAAGGAAATGGATGGATGGTTATGTGACATGGGACACACTTCACTAGATCTAATGCTCATCTGGAGGCTCTCTTTCTCTGTGTAAATCAAACATGATGACATCTCTTCTTTTTTATTAAGATATAAACAATGCAAAGAAAAAAGAAATTTTCCAGCTCAAAAGCAGGGAAATGGAGACCAGTGTTAAGGAAAATAAAAGTTTCTAGAGTGCCTATCTCTCTGGATTTAATTTCCAACTGATTCCCAACAAACTTCAGATTTGCATTAAATTGGAAGAGGGTAGATTTAGGTTAAACATTAGGAAGAAATTCTTTACTGTGAGGGTGGTGTGATGTTGGTTGGCCAGGTAAGCTGTGGTTGCTTCCCCTCTGGAAGTCTTCAAGGCCAGGTCGGATGGGGCCTTGAACAACCTGATCTAGTGGGAGTTTTTCCTGCCCATGGCAAGGGCATTGGAACTGGATGATCTTTGAAGACCCTTCCAGCCCAAAACATTCTGTGATAAATTCTCTCTTCAGGAACATGGTGTTGAATTGCAAGATAATTTAGAGAATCACTCCTCTTAGCCAAGAGCAGATATCCCACAGATTCCCTTATTCTGCACTCTCCAAATCAGAGATTCTAGAGTCTGTCTTTATTCATGGCATGTGTGATTCCTTCTGAAACCAGCTGGAGGAGAGCACCTATGAGTGATCCTCATCCTTTAAGCAGAACTCCATTTGCGTCATTCTGAATTTTACACCCTGCTGCAACAATTCAATAGTCAGGAGCCCAGAAAGCAGTTTGGATTTTTTTATTACCCTACACAATGCTATCTACATTCTCACACATGCTGACTCTCGGTGGGAGTTACAGAGCTTGCTGTTCTTTGCTCCTTTGCATATTTCCCCAGAGCTGACAGTCAAAAGCATAATTTTGAACATCTGGAAGAGTGTTATCAAAAAACAGGAGCAGCATCATCAAATTTTGTGTATCAGTGATGAGAGCTTTGTTTCCCTCAGCAGCCTTTTCTTGTGTTCAGCTCTAAATGCTTCAAATGAGAGCATTATAGTCATGTGAGTGTGTTAACATTCCCCCTGTGAGACCTCCCAAAAGTGCCATGTGCCACATACCTGAAGCAGAAAATATCTCAATCTAAGCTTTGCACCTACCTCACTAATCAAACTAGAAATATCAAATCAAGAAGAAAGCTTTTGTCAGTGTTCCATTTCTTCTAATTAGCTATCATTATCATAACTACCAACCATACTTGATAGGGAAGATATTAAAAGTTAGGTTGATATCCTAGGGACCTTATAATCTAAATTAGAGAAAGCACATCAGCAGATGGCAGGCACATAAAGATGTGGAAAATAGGAAAAGACTATGAATAGAGATGCTTCTGTCACATGCACATTATGTGAGGCTTTGTTGCTTCTCTTTTGTCTCTGCAGCAACAGTTAGTATAAAATGACCATAAATGTAATATCATAATTTTTAATCACATTCAACATATAAATTGGATCTTCATTTAGCACAGAACTGGCATAATGCTGCTGCACTCAATAGACTTTCACTGACATTCACCTTTTTTGGCTCTTGTGTGTTTCAACATTGCACTTCCAGTGAGTCCCCAATGAAGTACAGTTAAATAATTCAGTTGATTTTCTTCAAATGAGAAAAGGACTTGGGTCCAAGGAACGAAATCTTTTTTCTTACTCTGCAGTCTTCTTAACCCTACCTTACTATTGGTGAGATTGAGAGCTTAGTTTTTCTTTTTTTTCTAATTCCAATGTCAGCAGGTTGAGTGTTGGTTGGTGAGCTAGAGTCAGAATAAAAGTTTAGTTTAATTTTTTGCTGGAAACCAGACATGCACTAAATACACTCCTAAGAAATCCTTTCTAGGGATGAGAATCCATTTTTAGAAATAAAAACTGGAATCAGTTTCTTCACTTTTTAAGGAGGTGCAATAGCACCTTTTGCAATTTGCACTTTTGGGAGGTACAATAGCAACTCCCAATGCAACTTTTTGGGATATCCCTTTATGATGAAGTCACAGGTCTCTTTTGAACAAGAGCATCTGTGTGGTAAAGCTCTCCCCATTAAAAATACATACTTTGTGTGGAAAAACCCTAATGAGGAATCTTTTCCAAATAGTGTGGTCAGTAACTTGAGAAGACTGGTCACCATCTCCCCATGAACCTGTGATGCCAAACAGCATTATTTTCCTTGCAGCTGAGGGTGCTCTCCAAAGAGACTCTGCCTAGCTTACTAATATAAAAAATCATAGCATCTGTAAACTTAACTGAATCTTCCCTTCTTTACCACTTTCATATGGTTTCACTGTATGTGCTTTCCTCATCACTGTTACTTCAACACTTGCTTTGTATTATTAGTTATTTAACAGCTGCTTTTGACTTTGACCTGTGTTTTATCTTCAGATACAGTCATTTTCTATTTAGCTTAACTATGTAAATCATCCATTCTTTTTTTAAATTTTTTTCCTTCTCTCTGCTCTTCCTTTGGCCACATTGTCTTCCTATCGCAGGTGCCTGCTTTCACCCAGAACAAAATAAAGAACTTGCTTCTCTTTCCAGTCTGTCTACCCTAAATCTTTCCCATGGTGTGTTCAGACCATCCAAAACAGAAAGCAGGGTTTATACCTATCACCCTTCACTGTCTCCCTGCTCCAAATACTCAGAGTTACAGAAGTGGCACTATATCCTATAGGGCACCATGCCTCATCCAGCTTACCTACATATTCTCACCACTCAAGCTCACAGGCATGTGGACAGGTGACCATCTCCTAACACCTCCCACAAAAGACTCTGTAAATAATGGGCCTCCTGCTCTATAGGTGCCTGTAGGTGGCACCTATGTCTTGCTGAGACTTTTGGAGAGGAAAAGCCCTGTGCATGACAGCAGTAGCTGTTTACAATGTGTTTGCAATTCAAAGGAGTTTGCTTCACATATGGCAGCATGACTTCCTGCACCTGTGTTTTCACGCCAGTCACAGGAAATATTTATGAAATTACAATGAATTTTAAAGCAAAAAAATCTACCCGAGGAGATGCTCAAAGATGAACCTGGGGCTGCTCCATCACCCCTCCATGGAAGGAGTCCTGTGCCCTAAAGGTGAAGCCATAGCAGGGGACTTAGAGCAAAAGCCAACACCACTCAAAATTTTGAGTTTGCTTTGTATTACACGAAAAGGGCATGCCCTGAGCTTCTACTGAGACCAACAAAAGATAATTCGTTTGCACACACTGTGCAAGCCAGGATTTGATCCCTTCATGCACACACAACTGTATTTTGCCCAGCAGAGACAGGTGCCAGCAATAGCAACAGGCTCACAGGTGGTGTAACCTGCTTTCAGGAGCGTGCTAGAGGACACCCTGAATCCAGCCTGTGAGAACAACAACTAAAAGAAAGAAAAAAATATCTGAGGGACAAAACAGTAACTGAACAGATATAAGCAAAACTCACTGAAGGAACTGGAACTTAAATGCAAGAGGAGCTAAAGCTGAGGAGCAGCCAGGGATTTGCCTTCTCAGATGAAGAATGGAGCCAAGCATGCACAATCCTGTTCACCTTCCATAAAGGTCAGGCAAGAGCCAGCTAAGACCTGAAAACTCTGCCAAAGTGGCAGTAAATAAACACTTGGGCACAGTATCTCACTAATTCAGCTCTACAGCTTCCAGAGCAGAGCTGGCTTGCTTTTGGCTGGCTTGCAGAGGGGACAAAGCAGCCCACAGCTTTCTGCACCCACCTGTGTAGACATGTTTGAAGAGCCCTACTGAAGCTTTGCCCACCAACACCAGCTGAGAAGCCTGTCCTAAATTTAGGGTATTAAAGCAATTCGGTAAAATAAACAAATTATGAAGCACCAACACAGATTCTGTATCGAAATTGTGGAAGCACCTCCAGTTTTTGACATGTTATATTAGAGGCTAACTTGTCAAATTAAATTTAAAGCCTCAGGGGAACAATTTCTGAAAAGAAAAATAAACAAACAGAAAAACAGATTGCTAGGGATAAAGAAACCTTCAGCACCAAGTATTCAATAGCCATGGGAAAGCAGTGTTACTATGACTACAGACAGCTGAGTAATAATATCTCACCCTCAAAAACATAGCAAAGAGCACCTGTGTTTGTGCCTAGACTATTCAGGAGTTGGGGGATGACACCTGAACATCCTCAGGTTCCTGTACTTCCATTGCTCTAAGACATGAACTGAAATAAGAGAACAAGATGTAACTTGTGTCAAAAATATTCTCCCACAGGAAACACTCATTGAAATCAAGCGCCTACCCATTCCTTCATTTTTTCCTCTTTTTTTAAATCTCCCTCCTGCTGTATAAGTAACCAGAACAAGTAACCAGAATGTCTCTAAAAGAGATGATTTTATGCCTCCTTTTCCAATCCTGCTATCGAGCTGCACTCACAGGGAATGTCTGGAAGGAGCAATAGGAACTGAGCTGTGTGGGAGCTTTTGTCTTGAATGCTGAGCCAGTAGAGACATCAGGCTGCCTGCCCCTCACTGGATGCTGAACAGGGTAGCTCAAGGCACCCACACACATGACCAGCCAAGATATACACCTTAGTACAGACTTGGCAAATTTTGAAACAGCTAAGTGACAGCTGAATTAAGACTTCAGCTTGCCTGATAAAAGCCCAGTCGACCATATGGAGGGCTTCACGTGTAAATATTATTCATGTTCAGGCTCCAGTTAAGTCAGCAGAAATAATTTGCAAGAGTAAACAAGCTGTAGTGAGTTCAGTCTCAAAGCTAAACTGTGATGTTTCAGGATTCTGCATTTCTTCTTGTGAGCCTCACCGTTCCTCCTTCGCTACCCCTGCCTAGAATCTGAGGGCTGCTGCTTAACCTCAAAGGATATTCTTCAAAATCCACAGTAAATTGAATTATCTGTTGCTACAGGAGTAGGCACAACCTCTATATTTTGGTACCAGGTAGATGCTACAAGCATAGCAGGATTAAGTAGGTTAAATCAGTATTTCCATAGCCAGAGCAAGCAATCAATAGTGAAAAGAAAAGAACAGAAGAAAGCAAACCTCCCTCCACTTCTGAGAGTGTTACATGGATCAGCAGCTATTATGTTAGTTAAATTCCTCACAAGCTCCTTTAACCTCAGCATAACTTCCACCAAGCTTTTAATGTTGAACACCAGGTTGGCACCTCCCTTGTTCCTTGAAGAAGAAATAAGTTTAAATCAGTTTTATTGCTGTCATATTGAGACAATTCATATATTTATCATTACTCCCCTTATATTTCCAAAGTCAAATATAAACAGTTAAAAACAAAACTTGTCCAGTGACCAACAGAAATAGGAATTGTGTAGCTCAAGCACCCTGAGGTATGTTCAACTCTAAGAGAGGAATGAGGGAGGACACAACTTTTTTTGGGTGGTTTTCCTCTGCTCTGGAGTGGGCAGCCTGGTGCCTCCTGAGGTGGTGGGATGCAGTCAGTGGCTGCCTCTTGGCTGGATTATTCCCATTCCACAGTAGCACAGCAGACCACAAACAACCCTCCAGAAACACCCAGCCAAGCCTGTCTCTCCCCAGATGTTACAGAGAGACCCCACAATCAATGTGTCCTTTATCTAATCACTTCATAACTGAGTGAATACTCAAAGTTACAAACATACTGCTTTTAGAATTGCATGTTCCTGAGAAAAACAAGAGCCTAAGGCACTCTCCCATGTTGTTACTTGCAAAGCTTGAACTACCTGTAGGACTTGTGGATTTTTCCCAGAGAAATCATTTCTCCCTAAGACTTTCAAGGAAGAAAAATGAGAAGGATGTGAGACTAAAACAAAGGTAGTCAGGCTCTACCTTCAGTTCTGGAGTCCAACTAAAATCTGGGCTCCCAAATGGCTGGATGTGACTCTCTGCATGCTTCAGCCACTGCCATTTAAATTTATCTAATACAGTGTGTAGGGAAGAAGTAACTCAGGATAATTGTGCCTAGATGGAAATATATGTCTCTTTACCCTGCTCAAGGTTCTGTCAGTAGAGCTTTCAGAGATTACAATGGCATTTCAGGGAGATTGACTGCTAAGAAATAAAAGTGGAAAATAAGATGATGCAGCAACTGAGAATACTGAAGCAAAATAAACATTGCACTCTCGTTTATGAACATCTACTTGCATTTATTAAGTTCATTTTTCTACCCAAAAATAAAGTTAATATTTTCACCTTGTTTCTTTGCAGGGTTTGTGTTTTGCCTATTAGCATGAGTAATTTTGACAATAGCCTTTGGTTCAGCATCAGCAACAGAATTATTTTTTCTATATATGTTCTTAATGCTTTTAATCCTTCCTGCAGAAGAAATCCCATCAAACTAAGATCAGTGCTATGAAAATAATTTCAGATGCAGAACCGAAACTTATTATTAAATCCCTATGAAAGAATTTGAAGTCTTGCAAAATGTACCTAAAAGCAGTCAGGGTCCAAAAAAAATCACATTCTTTAGAATTAAAAACTAAATATTCTGTGAAGCTAATGTCAACATACTTTTCACACAGGCCACTACCATTCTAAATCAAGTAGTGGACTTTGTGCAAATTCCAGTAAAAATGCTAATAAATGTGTACATAGCTGAGGGACACAGAATACCTTTACAAGGTTTCTTGTTAAAGAAATCATTTTTAACTGAAAAAATGCAGATTTATTAAAATCTAAAGGTGTGAGAAGTGGAAGAAGTAGAAACAGGAAGACAACAAAATCAGAAACTGGTAATCATTTTTCTTTCATTTATCAGCTTAACCATCTAGTGTGTTACTTAATTTGCAATTATTGATTTAAAATGCTTTTAAATTCAGATATATAATTAAAACTGAAAAGTCTCTACATAAACCTGAAACATTTTGAAATAATTTTAAAAATCAAAGATGTCCTGATGAAATATTTATTTCTTGGTGATCTATCATAGTAGCTGTTTTAGCAAAGTGTACCATGAAATATGAGGTCCAGAAGGAAATTTGTGCTATGAGTTTCAAGGGTATAGAAAAGCTCAGCTGGAGATTTTTAATGTCAAATTTCCAAATTTTTTTTTTTATATAAAATGAAATTGATTCTTCAAATCCCCTTTTATCCATTAAAAGCAGGATAAATTATAACCTGCTGAGGAGGGAAAGTATGGATTTCCCTTGAGGTGCTTTCTTTGTTGTACATGAACATACATGCTAATACTCTCATGCAACATAAGTGGGATGATTCCATCATGTATTTTTGCTCTCTTGAATAACTGATGTATGATGTTCTGTGAAATGCAACAGATAAAACCAATCTAATCTAATCTAATCTAATTCTTCAGTTGAAATGTATGGCTCTTTTTTACCTGCATCAAAATGCACCGATTGCTAGTACTACACATTACCTATTATTTCTTCTTTTTTGCATTACGGAACCTGTCAACTCCTACTCCCAGCTAAGTTTCTTTCTGACATAAAAGTATGACTAAAATATTGCATATCTAATCAAATGTAAAAATAGTTAATATTAATATCTCAGCTTTCACTCCTCCAGATTTTTTACATAATGCCTAACCCATGCAAATTTAAAGGCGTAGATACATCTCTCCCAACCTTTTTTAGATAGAGAAGGCTCACAATAAATTTTGAATACTTCTATTTAAAGGAGCCTTTGCCCCACGGGTATCATATGTGTACAGAACTGTAACATTCACAGCATGTAAAAAGATAACGGCTGAATCTCAGCCCTGTGACAGCACATTGTTTCAAGTAAGAAATGTAGACTTTCCACACAAAATCTGCAACTGAACAAATAAAATACTTCCCCAGGTTACTATATTTTTTCACTGATACGAAAATCTCTATGACTCTCTTTACATTCAGAGCTTGTAAATCAAGGATTCTTCAGTTTGCGAAAAATTCAATAATGGTTTAAAAAACTTTTCATCTGACACTGTAACAGTAATGGGGACTACAAGAACAGTACCAAATTCCTCATGGTATCTATATAAGGTGGTGCATTGTAAATGAAAACATTACCATATCATTTGTCTTTGCAAATTATTTTTTTTCTCTTCACTTGATTAAAGAAAGCACTGCAAGTACACCTGTGATTTTAGAGAAGACTACGTCAGAAAAAAAAATTCTAATTACAGCTTTTGTGAGCAGCTTAACTCTTGTTGATGTAGTGGGCTTGCCATACTGTAAATGCTAAGCTGGATGTAAATCCCAGTGTTTTGCTGCCAGGGTGGTGTCTTAGCTCAGAGACAAAAAATTGTAATTAAACTTAGGCAATTTTCATTCAAGTGGAAGCAGATTGCAACAACAGATTCTCTCTGGAAGCCATCAGAAAGCTGCCCAGGCATGCTTTTCTTCAAGGGATGAGGTTTGGAGGATACTGGCTTCCTTCTCCTAGTCCATGTGCTCCCAGTTTTCCCCTTTTCCCTGCTGGAGAGTATCCCAGCACATCTGAACCTCAGGTAGCCAAGTACTTCAGTGTAATTTGTTGCCAAAAGAATCCCCTTCCCTCAACAGGTCTCTGCCTGCAGCAAAGAAATGAGTATTATTAATTGGAGATGATGCTAAAGATAGCTTTTGCCAATAGCAGCAGTTAAAATGTGTGTTGTACTGAGCAAGACCCAACATCCCCAAATATCCTGTAAGTCGGAATGATTGGTGGCATCAGCTCTCCAAGAAACTCAAGGATGAATCAGCAGGTAAGGAATGTCAGAGTTAGAGCTGGGTGAGGGAAGGAAATGCCAGAACATTTTCCTGTGCTGTTTTTGGCTCTAACCACCACAGTGCCTCAGCCACCTACACAAGCATTAACATTTCCCACCCTGACACCACAGGTCTTCCCCCTACCACTACCCAAGTCAACCCATTGCTTGACACCTCAGCATTATGAGGAAGAATTAATTCACCTTGTTTTTAATTCACCCTTCTTTTTTAATTTTATAATATTTTTTTTTCTCACATCTGTGGCAAAAGGAAAAACACAGCCGCACATAAAACAAGAGTTGGAGACTCTCAGTCATAAGATTCCATCCTTACATAAATATAATGGTTCAGAGATCTACTTATACAAAGATTAATGCCCCTAACTAATAACAGATCTGTGGCATTCTCAGTACTACTTATGTTCCAGCTGTGGTATTGAAAGCTCCCATCCACAGCTTTCATATTTGCATTAAACTTTCTGAAAATGTTTAGGTTCTATCTTCATGACTCAGTACTCTCTGCTTACTTTTGCTAGAATTATATTCTCTGAGTCACTACATCTCTTATCAGCTTCCAGCCTCTTTCCTCTTTTATTAGAATTTAGCACCACACTGATGCTTACAGGTTTTTCTGTAAATTTACCAATGGCTTTTGCAGTCATAGGTGAACAAATGCTTTATCAGCTGGAATATGAAACATCTTAATATACAATTATATGTTGCAATAAACAACATTATTGAAATATTTCTAGAGTTTTCTGATGTTTAATGAGATACACTGTTAAGCATAGCAAGAACACAAGATTGGTGACTCTGTAAGTACAGGCTATGTTTGGATTATTGATCAGACATGTATAGATTTATTTAGGGAGGCTTCTGGTTCATTATCCTTTTCTGTACACCCAGACAGTCAGTTCTGAGTGTCTGGGGGCTTCGTGTGCAGACATTATTAATAAAGATAAAGAAAATAGTGACAGCACACATCAGGGATTTTAAGCTTGAACCTGTTATGGTTTTTAAATGAAAGGAGCTCTGGGCCATGCCCACTGTGCTTGCTTTTTTATTCCTTGTGACTATCAGGATAAGAGTAAGCATGATTGATAAGCACAGGAAAAAGCATAAAAGGAGAGGAAAAGAGAAAGAAAAAGGGTTCAGTTGAGACTTAAGGGTAAAGACTGTGACACATTTAGAATCCAAAGTATCTAGATAACCATCCAAGAAACTACACCCATGTGGTTCTGGAAAAAGACTCCCAGACTGAATTCTAGAAACAACAAAAGGACCTCTGTCAGCAGAATTAGCAGCAAAGCTGTGGGCTAGAAAAAAAAAAAATACTACACACCTGAGCCACAAGTATGTGTACAGCAAAGGATGAGGACAAATGTTTCTGCAGCTAGCTCTGTTTGCTTGTTCTTCCCAGGCAGTCAGACCTGGTTCTCAAGAGTTTCCAGGCTGAGAAAAGGTTGAGAAAGTTTCAAGAAGCTTTCTTCTGTGAATACGTGATCATACAAATACTGGAAAGCAGATAGTTAGACATTCTGCACCCATCTTCAGTAAGACATGAACAAAACATTTGTCTCAAAATGTATGGGGTTTTTTATTATTTTTATGGATATCTATTCTCTCTGACTAATTATTTTTGTGTAAAGACTTCAAATGCCTTTCTATGCATTCATTTAAGGACTACCACCCACAAAAAACCCCAACAGTTTTTAAAAAGGTTTCTTACAGGCTCTAAATTTGGTCTGTACAACATGAAAAATCAAATGCCTTTGGTTATAACTTGAGAATTTATCAATATATGTTTGGGCATGTATTGATAATTTTCAAATCCAGATTTTTGCATCTCCTGTCCTGCTGCCTCATCCACTGTTCGGATGAACTTTCTGATTGTGCTATCGTTCCTTAAGTCAAGAGGCAAAATCAGTCCCAAGGAGAGTGATATTTGAAAGCTTTCCACACACATGGACAGGTTAACTGTTCATTTAAAATATACACATGCACACACATACACGGGAGAGAGAATAATAAAGAGAGGAAAGGGGAAGGAAGAATACTGATTTTTAGGAACTCTCTAGAAACATTCTGCTGAAGCTCTTGAAAGCAGTAAAGGAGCAAAGATTCCCATGCAGATAGCACTGAAATAATACCTTGACGCATCCATTCCACCAAGTATGCTGCAATTAACCAAGACAGTTAGTAAAAAAGGAGATTAAAAGGTTATAATAGAGTATTCCAGTAATGATGTTCTTAACGGTTTTTGAGGGATACTAAGAGAACAAGTCCCTTGCAAATGTTAATAATAGCATACACAATAATTGACCATTTTTTTTTTTTTTTTTTTTTGTATTAGGAAAAAATTATAACTTATACTTGCATAGGCACATCTTATGAGACTAGGTCAAACATTAAAAAATCGTATTAACATATTAATTGTTCAAAGTCCACCAGATACACTCAGGGCAACTGACCTGTGGAGAGTTATTGGACTAAAATGCATGTAAAATGTTCATGCATATCACTAAAGAAAGAATCTCTGCACTTAATGCAGTATCTACATAAAAGTACCACCCAGAATGGCATACTTTTTGTTTAAAAACTCTTGCTTAGACCAGAAACTTGAGCCTTTCACAAGCTCTTGATGATTCACTGTGTAATACCACATCAGGTCATCAAGGCTGTCACCCACTGTGTATCATCTGCATGGTTTTACATCAAGAGGAAATCCTGCCATTTCTGTGGAGTACAAAATAGTAAGGAGAAATCAAGTCCAAGAGATAACAAACATGTCTCCAAATAGCTACACACCAGGGTGTCCAGTCCAAGTGAGCCCTTCTCAGACTCTGTGGCCTCAGTGTAAATACTGGGCTAATACTGCACTTTGTTGCCATTTTGGGCCACCTCACAGCAGATTCACAACACCTCCCTTAGTTTTACCAAACATGGCCATGGCCTTCTCTTAGGGAAACTTCCAGGTGTTGTGGGAGCATCTGACAGGAAAGTGGCTTCCTTGGCAATGCCTCCCAACCCTGGGAGCCACAGAATGAATGTCATCAAATATCACAAATATCACAAAGCTGCTGTACAAACATGCTGGTGAAGTATCAAGGAACAACTTCCCTTTAAGCTTCTGTGCCTTTTGAAACCTTGGTCATTTGTGTTTGATCTTCAAAAACCATACTAGAATTAGGAAAGATGCAGACATTGAGTCAAATAACCACCATCCTGGATGAAAGCAAACTGGAACCGATATATGCAAAAACTCACTGGGTGAAGGTTGTGTTAAGGTGGTGCAGGATGTTTTTTTCACATCTTATCAAATCAGATCAGGTGTCTAGCAAGTATACATTAACTGTTATAACCTTCTTGAGATAAGGAACATCAGATAGGTTCCAGAGGCATAGCTCTCTATTTCATAGCAACACAAGTGGCCCATGTGCTGGTACAGTGGCAGAAGCCTGGAGGAACTGATGGCTCTGATTGTGCTGTGTGATTCCACCAAGAAGAGGCAGAAAGAGATCAAGAGGGTGGGGTGAAGGGCTTTTAGCAGCTAATGATGATCCTATTCTGAAATACACTGCAGGACACCCGAGTGACAGACTGTGTCAGGGCAGCTGACTACCATTTTTTTTTGCTACCACAAACTGCATGTGTGGAGTTAAATGGGCCAGAAAATTCTGATTCTACCAGAGACAGAGACTGTGCAGATCTGAGATGATTTGATTAAGGCCCTCCCAAGCCACATCCCAGATGTAACCAATCTGCTTACCCATTTCTTAGGCTCCTCGAGCACAGTCTTGAATGTAACATTTGTGTTCAGTGTCTGGATTCAGTTATGTCACTCACAGGAACAGCAAAGGTAATGATTTTGTTTCTCTCCAGGGGCCACTGAAAAATACATTCACATTTATGGTGTCTTTAAATCATATTAGAGTTCTACTTTTCCCCTAGAACAGGGTTAACCTACTGGCGAGAATAACAAGAGTGAAAAAAATAACCATTCTTGGTGTCCTGGATTGTTTCATTTCTTCTCAGCTATATAATTAATAATGCAAAAGCCAGAAACTTACCAGCCATGAAGTATCTTCAGACTGACTGATTAGCTTTCACGGAACATTTATCTTCATGGGTATATTTATTATATTAGTAGGTCCTGGGCTTTTATCACCCCCTGTTTTACTGTATTCATTTCATAGCTATTAATGCTAGATACATTAGCATCAGCATGAACATCAGATGAAATTCTTGAAGTTCATCTTGAATAACATCTGTCTTAATATGCAAACCTATCAACTGTTATCATTATTCTCACCGGAACTAAAAATGTGTTCAGAATACAAGCAGCCAGAAGCATCTTCCATACATGACAGCAGTTATGGCCAAGACTAATCCCATTTCCCTGCTGAAAACTGAGTAAACAAAGGAAACCCATTATTTTTAGCATTTGTGTGGTATTATAAAGGAACATTTCTAACTCATCTGTACACTAAACATGACCTGTGTTTGAAATTAATCCTTTGCATGCTCTATAAAATAGAAGCACCTTTTTCAGTTGCTATGAAACTCTTGAAGTCAAGAAAACAGAAAAAGCCTTCAAAATCTGTGTGTTTTGGGAACACTATCTCTTTAGAGCCCATTATTTAGGTTTTAGAAGATGCATTAAAATCACTCTCTCATAAAAGAATATATTTCTTTTGCATTTTTATGCACACAATAGCTACATAAAAATTATGCACACTTCTGCTGTCTCTGAAGCAGGTTTTACTTCTGGTTTATACAGCTAAACAACATATCAGCCAAAAAGGCCAAAAGCATCCTGGCTTGCATCAGAAAGAATATGGCCAGTAGGACCAGGGAAGTGATCGTGCCCCTGTACTCAGCACTGATGAGGCTGCACCTCAAATACTGTGTTCAGTTTTGGGTCCATCACTTCAGGAAGGACATTGAGGTGCTGGAGTCCAGAGAAGGGCAAAGAAGCTGAAGAAGGGTCTTGAGCACAAGTCTTGTGAGGAGCAGCTGAGAGACCTGGAGCTGTTTAGCCTAGAGAAAAGGAGGTTGATGGGAAACCTTATTCCTGTCTACAATTACCTGGAAGGAGGTTGTAATGAAGTGGTTTTCAGACTCTTCTCCAAAGTACCAACTGAAAAGGTGAGAGGAAACGGCCTTAAGTTGTGCCAGAAGTAGTTTATATTGGATACAAGGAAAAAATTCTTCACTGAAAGGCTTATCAAGCACTGGAACAGGCTGCCCAGGGAACTGGTCACCATCCTGGGAGGTGTTTAAAAGACATGTAGATGTGGTGCTTAGGGACATGGTTCAGTGATGGACTTGGCAGTGTTAGGTTAACAGCTGGACTTAGTCATCTTAAAGGTCTTTTCCAACCAAAACAATTTTGTTATGTGTTGCATTACTCTATTTGCTGCTCTTTTTCAGTATGTCTTCATGGCTTGGTACACTTGTGAAACACAGAACCACATTTTGACTGAGACTTAAAGAAAACGGACCTTGAGTATCCAAATATTGGCAGGATTTTTGTTCACTTGCTTTCCCAGAGATGGCACTCGAGACATTTCAAATCTACAGTGGCAGAAAGCTACCATGGAAATTAAGGGGAAATGGGGACTTGTCAAAATCCTGTGTCACTTGAGCATTTCAGTAATGTGATAACTTAGCCATATGAACAACCTGAGCCATTCAGAGCAACCTGAAATTTGCAGGAGGCAAGTGCTTAAAACCTTTCACTAAATGTTATGTCAGCACCTTTGTAGTCCTGATGGCCAAAGGCTATGAACAAAGTGGGGTTTTAATGCAGGTAAAACTTTCAATTATTCCAAAACAGAAGGAGGTCATTCAAAAAGTTCCTTTCTACCTTCTGGCAAGGTTGGCCATGGTCGAGAAAGATGGCCTTATCTAAATACATTAAGGCCTTACTTCTATCACAAGGTGGAAAAGTTATTTCAGTCCACTGAAGAGATTCTCTCCACCCTTTAACCAGCACCACCCAACACGTCTAGCAGCAGATCACTTCTTACATCTTATCTGACACACATTATTATGCCTTATGAAATTAGCCAAATAACAATGACATAGAGCTTAAATGAAAGTTTACTGCCAGTATAGCATTATTTTTGTGTTGCCTGCTGTGAGGTTCCATTCAGCAGAATTATCTTTGCCTCAAAAGACAGCTGGTAAGTGGAATGTTGGGCACAGACTCCTGATAAGCACAGTGGGGGGGGGGGTCTCACCCAGGTGGAGCTGGCAGTGAGCGAATGGCTCCCACTCACTGCCCAGCAACTGGCTGATGCCTGTTGGGTTGGGTTGGGGCTGAGATCCAATGGGGGCAACACAAGCAACATTCCCAAAGTTTGAATCAGCCACAAGAGCAGCAGGAAACTTCAGGATATATAAGGAACATGGATGCTGTCATTCAGTGCCACCAAGGACCAGACCTCTGTCCTACCTGGGATCAGACCGCTACGCCAGGAGAAAAGATCACAGGATCCATGGTGCTGGTGCCTTTCATTTCTCTCTCTCTTTCTCTCTCAACATTCTTGCCATATCTTTACTGGGTCATTTCACTTTGCCTGTATTATTTGCTGTCTATCAAATAAAACTTTTTGTTTGCACCCACCCCTTCGTGGTTGGACTTTGTTCTTGTGGGATCTGAATAAGTTACATCAACCACAGGGTGGATCATAACACCCCCTCACAACGTTCCAGTAAGAATGATAGTTTTAAAAATTTATAGAGCTGTAAGTAATATGAAGGTGCTACAAAGATTTTGGTGACTCTAAACTTGAACCAATGAAAATAGAAACTTGCTAAAGGCCCTTATGTCAGACCTTTAAAAATCTGCCAAGAGTAACACACTGTCTAAATAAAATAGACACAGAATAATGTGCCTTAAAACCTTCCTTAAATTCATCAAATTAAAAATAAATAAAAATAAAATCTAGTTTTGCACATTGTGGAGCAAAGGTAACCAAACAAGTGATGTGACCTTAGAGGAGAGAATTAAGATAAATATTATTCCCGTTGCTCTATAGTGAATGGCAATTGCTTTCCCACCATAGCTAAGTACAGAAACACCTGGTTTTTAATTGAAGCCTTAAAGCTTCAAAAGACCAGTTATATTAAATTTCTTATAATTGCTTTGGAATCTTATTTTCTCCAACCTGAAGGTATTCATTTTACACCCACTGTTTTAATTCCTAAATGTGATTTATAAACATTTTATGTTACCCTAATCTGTCCCTGCTGCGTTGCAGGAATTGCAAACATACACAGAAATCCTACTGAAGCCCTCACTACAAACACAGAGGATACTAAGATGTCATGTACAGCACTGATAGAGGTTAATGCCTTCCACAGTCATTAAGTTTGGATTTGGGGATGTTTGCACAGTAGTCGGTTTAGATAAATGTTAATTGTATGCTAGGAGCCCATAAAAAGCTTATTCATCATTGAATCTCTCAGGTATTAGTGGGTCTTAATGGGATAAAATTCATCTCCATGTAAAACATCCTTAAATCATGTGTTGGCCCCAATACCTTGGTTTGCTGGGGGGCATAGGATGGAGTATGTGCCCATACACATCTCTGCAAAGGGAATTATCATCTCCCTCAAGGCATGCTAAGAACTTGTACATTCAATGTGCTGAATTTGAAGAAAGCTGAGGGCATATCTGTGCTTCAGTGGCACTTAATGACTTCTGTGTCAGCAGAGGCTGGCAGGGGGCTGCTGTGGGTGCCTGGTGGCCTCAGCAACAAAGCACACCAGTGACACACACACCAATAACCTGCACACACCCACACAGAGTTTCAGTTCATACCAGAACCAGAGAAAACAGCCAAAACACCACAGCTCAACTAGAAACACCCAAGCCATCAAAGTTAACACTTGGACTTGCCCAGATGTGTCCACTTGCTGTTGTGTGACATACCCTGAAGTACTGCATTGCTACAAAAAATGCTACTACTAGAAAATTAAAACATTGGAAAGAGAAAAATATCTCTTCTTTTCTTTCTTCTTTTTTTTTTTTTTCTTCACCAAAATATCTATCTGGAAAACAGATACTTATATAAAAATATTGTGGTATTTCTATTCAATATTTTAGAAGAAAATTCTTAATTAACATCTCAAAAATATTCCATATTTTTCCACTCCTCTCTGGAGTGTCCAAATCTTCTCTGTGTGGAACAGCACATGTTCTACTCAAGTAACTGCACCCCAGTTAAAAGAAAAGATAGTTTTCCTGAAGTATATACAGTTATAAACAGTTACACATTCCTTTAAGACCTCTCAGCAGAATGTGCTCCCAGTCACCCAGACTGACTCCATGGTTCCTCCAAGATCTGCTCTTGGGCTGATCTATCTGTTCAGCCCACTCACTTTTGTCTTAACACAAACCCAGAGGACAGCTCTGAACATATTTTTTTTCTTTTTTTTTTTTTTTCTATTTACTAAGAGCTACAAAAAATTTAACAGGACTTGAATTTATTAGTAATGCATTAAGGTCTGCATTTAACAAAAAAATT
This sequence comes from Heliangelus exortis, assembly GCF_036169615.1. Lineage (NCBI taxonomy): Eukaryota > Metazoa > Chordata > Aves > Apodiformes > Trochilidae > Heliangelus > Heliangelus exortis. The sequence continues at coordinate 10,507,523 of NC_092424.1, read as the reverse complement.
ATGTTCCTAAACAATCTGAACTTCTTATGGGGATTTTACCTTTGCAATTTATTTTTTTTTTAAGCACAAAATGTAAGTGTATCTTTCTAAAAGAAAACTGATACACTACAATTTTTAAAAGAAAAAATACAGAATTATTGATACATTTTCAGGTCACTGCCTGGGTCAAAATGATTAAAAATGCAAAACTACAAAGATGAGGACTTTCTGGTAGCAATGTCAACTTCCCATCACTGCTTAAGCAGCTACATGTTACAAGTGCACTGTGTCTAAGTCAATATGCAATTTACATCCTTCATTATATTTCCTTCCTTTTTTGTGTGTCATCTAGCATGCCAAGTAACTTTATATACCCATAAGATAAATACTGTATGTTCCTCTCTTAGCAAATGTGATGCTAATCAGAATTTACAGCTTTAGAATTATACTACCCAGCAGGTAGAATTACAAAAATAATGTTCACTACTCTGAAGAACAGCACTCAAATTAAGAAGCTCTGCACTTTTTAGTTTTAGTTTTCTCATTTTTAATAATATTTTGAAAATAACAGCTGTCCATTTTTCAGGCTATTTGTAGAGCTCCTGCCTGAAAAATTGTCAGTTGTTTCAAGAAGGGCAGATTATAGCCTGTCAAAAAGCCTGAAACCGAGCCCGTTACAGCCTGAAAGCTACTCCAGATTCTAAAAACATATTGCAATGCCTACACATTTTTCTCTGCAGTTGGTTAGTGGAGTCTTAGCTGCAGAGAAGTATGGAAATGCAATGGAGGTTGAATTAGAAAGTTATTTAGAGGAAGCACTAATTTCACAGGACTGGGTGCCTGGCTGAGGAAGAAGACTCTTGTTTTATCTTTAGTACAGTGTTGGTTTCATATACAAACAGATGAATTTAATAACCACATATATCATTCCATTCCACTACTCCCTTCTCCATTTATTACCTGTAGGCAGCAATCATGTCACTTTGATAGTTAAAGTAAATGGCTAAAAAGGCTGAATGCCTTTCTGCAAGCCAGCTGCATACTGAAACCAGCTGGGCCATTGCAAAAGATAAAATCAGCTCAATTTTGGGCAATAATATACACAAAGTATACAATATAGGAAGGAATTAACTGTGTTTATTACTTGACCCATAAACTCCTCCAAAATGACCCCCAATCAGCATGAAAGAAACTTAAGAAATAAGTGCTCAAGATATTTTCCAAGACTTCCAGGAGGCTGCAGCTTGAACTCAAAGACCTGTTGCTCTTGCTTTGCAGCTTTCCTCAGCCTCAGCATCTCAGCACCCCAGGACTCACTGAACACAAGTACGTGCCTTGCATAACCCTGACACTTGTGCAGCAAATTACCCCCACCATGAGTTGAGAGAGCTTGGTGTCTACTGTATTGTTCAGATGTGAGTGACTACAGGAGGTAGAGAGCAGCAATTTCATGGATCTTGAATATCAAAAAATTCCACTGTTGTTCCACGCTTCCCCAAATCTGCAGTCTACCCCAGTATCAGAGTATTGCTTTCTGCAAGCTCCTGTTTATAGCACGGTCCCCTGATCCATTTGAGTGCAGTACAAGTCCTTGGCTTAGTGTCTTGAAAACACTGTCCTTTCATGATGAGATATTCTTTTATACACCTTTACATTATATCTCCTTTATCTGTCTGACCTCGGACAGTCACTGATAGTGAGGTCAAACCCAGAATTTCAAACAAGTTAATAGGGTGGCCTCTAAAATGTTATGACTGCTCACTTCATTTGCAGCATTTTCCAACAGGTAGAGGCCATCCTTCCCCAGCCTAACAGGTGACACTGGTTTCCTCTGTTTTTCTGATCACAAAGCAGGAGGTGAAGCTGTTACAGCATGTTAAAGGGTAGACAGGATTGGATTTTGTTTAGATGGGTTTACAGAGGGCATTGATCAACTTAACTTAAACAGCTGGCAAAAAGCCCCACTGAAGCTTCGGTCATGATGAATTCTCAGATTATTATAGGACCAGATGGACTTTGTCCTGTAAGTAATTGTGTATTCTCTGGAGTGGAAAGGGGGGCATCGAACCATCTGTTTTCTTGTTGCTCCAAAGAGTGTCTTATTGCTGTCTGTGTCTGCTGTTTCACTACTCTATTCCCCAAGGCCTACTTTACATCAACTTGCTCAGACACAAGATGCCCTCTTATTTTAAGTCAGAAAGAGAATTGCATTTGCCACCACAGCCTGTCATGCTATGCCTCCAGTCTTCCTGGCCTCACTGTCTGCTGCTTTTCTTTGCTTGTTTTAGCCTCTGAAAATATCTTAGAATGGACAGTAGATCTACAGGCCTTTAGCAGACTGGTGGCACCACTCAGTGCTGCCAGGAGTTAAATTTGTAAATAATAATACTTCACTCTTGCCTGGCATTTTTCAACAGGAGAATACAAAGCTTTTCATACAGAGGTCAGCATCACTAACTCTATCCTATAAATGCTAGAGAAGACATAAATGTTACATTCAGGTAGATAAGAACACTTTCAGGAATCACAGCCTACACATAGGAAATTCAGATCCTCAGAATAGGGTCAAAATAGACAGAAGAAAAAAGGTGCACAGGAATCTGTACAGTCATTCAGTACAAGAGTTTACATGAATGAAAGAAATACAGGAAATAAAGGGGACCTAAAATTCCTTACACATGGACAAAGCCAAGATTTAGTTCCTGTACAAGAGAATCAGTGGAATAAATCAGATGGTTGAAATATAATAACTTTTTATTGATATGAAACTATAGACAGCTTGATCAGAAATGACAGACTGCAAAACAAGGGACAAGGATGTTAACCAGGTACTACATGTGGATTGAGACCTGCTGACCTACCCTGGTTATCTTTAAAAGCCCAATGTCTTTGTAAGGGTTGCATACTGAAGCCTTTTAAAACTGCATTAATACTGAGTCTTCTAATGGCAACCTTTTACGTGTCCTGTGAACACTACACTTCACAGAGTACCCTCATATTTGTTAGGGACATATAAACAATTGCAAGCAGGACCTATTCTAGGAGAATAACTGTAGCCATGACTTTATACATGACCTTGTATCTGCCAAAGAATTCCCCAGCATTACAAAACCAATTGTAAAGGATCAAAGTGGCCAGCAGATCAAGAGAGGTGATTCTACCACTTTGCTCTGCTCTGGTAAGACCTCACCTGGAGTACTGCATCCAGCTCTGGAGCCCTCAATACAGGAAAGATGCAGATCTGATGATGCAGATCCAGAGGAGGGCCACAGAAATGATCTGGAGGCTGGAACTCCTCTCCTATGAATATAGATCAAGGGAGCTGGGGTTGGAGAAGAGAAGACTCTGGGGAGACCTAACAGAGACCTTCCAGTACCTGAAGGGGACCTACAGGAAGGCTGTAGATGGGCCTGTAGTGATAGGACAAGGGGCAATGGTTTTAAATTAGAGAAGAGTAGATTTAGATTGGATGTTAGGAAAAAATTCTTTATCATGAGGGTGGTGGGAAAAGGAAACAGGTTGCCCAGGGAGGTGGTTGAGGCCTCATCCCTTGAGATATTCAAGGTGAGGCTTGAAGAGTCTCTGAGCAACCTGATCTAATCGAGGGTGTCCCTGCTTACTGCAGGGGGCTTGGAGTAGATGACCTTTAGAGGTCCCTTCCAACCCAAATTATTCTATGATTCTATGATAAAGAATAAATCAGCCACTTTATTCACCCATGAGGCACTCAGATAGGGTGAAAACTTGAGTTAGTATGATCCAGTGAAACTTACTTTAATATATACAGCTATCCTTGAATAGGTGTACAAATCTTTTCTGGACCTAATTGTTCTTCCAGAGGGAAGAATTCCTATTTTGGATATTTTTGGACCATTTCAGCTAATCAAAGATTAAGAGGTTTTTCATTAATCAGTGAATGATGTCTTTCACTGCTCTCATCATGGCTGAGATAAAACAGCTCAGATCTCTACAATATTATGAATAAGCTACATATTCTTGAAAGATTCACAAATGCAGTCAGGTTTTTATTTAATAAATCTGTGAAATTAAGTAATTTAAATTCCATATGGGCCAGTGGTTCAGATCAGATTAATAGAGGTTTTTTTAATACAAAAACACCTTTGTTGAATATCAGCTCAATTAATAACAAGACTTCTAATATAAGTCTTTTTCTAAAGGATATGGCTTTTGAATTCTCATGTCCTTTTGAAACTAACTTGAGACTTGTGAGTAGTTTTCTCAATTTGTCATTAAATCCTGTAATAGAAATACTAAGGAAATATAGTGCTATTTCTCAGACCTTTGCCATGTCTTGGTGTCATTAAATCGTTATGTAGGTGAATATTCTTGCTTATGTTAGCCTGAAATCTATTCATTCTCCTCAGAGAAAATAAAATCAAGCAGCCAGTTTGCTCATACAATTCACCAAATGCCTCCAGAACAGCAGAGGAGCATCCATGACAGCAGATGAGGATCTAAGCTGTGTCCCAGAGTCATGAGAAGTACCCAAGTCCCAGACCACGACTGATATGAGCCTTCTGTTCACTATTATTTCATCCATAATCATTTGGCATTTGATTTACAGTTCTGTTCATTACCCTCTCAATGTATGGGGACCAGAGGTCATTAGTACATTTCTCAAAGGTTCAAATTCTAAATTTAATCTCAACATCTTTCAGGGAAGTGGCTTTTTAATTTTGTGACTGCAAGATCTTGTAGTTCCTTTTCCCCAAGTAACCTCCAGAGGCTTTTCTCACCCACTAACAGTAATCAACTTGCCAGAACTTAGAAACTTCCCTGGTATCCTATGAAATTCTAAAATGCTGTAAGGTCACCTTTTAATTTTGCTAACTGTATGAAAAGTTGCATCTCTTATCTTTCCTCATTTATACTGCTAATAGGCTATACTTTATTCAGGTATAGTATCCCTCAGGTCTTCAAATATTACTGAATAATTTTGTAAACTGTAAACACGAGTTAAATACAAAAAACCCCCAAATCCACTCCTGATAGTAAAACTCAGAAATATCCTCAACTACAAGGATGCCTCTGAAGAAAAGCCATGAAAACACACCTAGTCCAGAAGTAGTGGCACATCTTAGTTTACACCTAAGGCAAAGAATTTGACTTCAGGACCCACTGACATAGCAGAAGTCACTGCTTTATATTATCTACTGTAGCCAAATCAATCTGAAGACAGAACCAGACTCAAAACAGCAGCATCCCAATGAATGGGAGAGGTGCTGCACCGCCTTGTTTCTGGAGATTGAACACTGTGGTACTGGTGTCTGGCAGTAATGCTTCATAAATTCTTCAAGCATGATGTTGTAAGGTGTTGAATGCAGGGGAGTCTAAGCAGGGGAACAAAAGTACATTTACAACAAATCCTATCACCTATCCCTATTGGTTAAGGTATGAATACAAGGAGGAACCTGAAACATTGAGGGGTCCCTCCATCACTGCAAATCGTGGGTGTGATCTACTGGGGAAACCACTACTCTATTGCTTGCATCTGCAGCATAGCACATTCTATGATAGAGAACAAAGAAAAAAAATCAGAATTCTCAGCATATGCTTCTACACGACATGAACACATATGTAAACTATACCTTTACCAAGGTTTTGCATAAGCATCATCGAATTTGTTTCTAGCTGTCAAGTTATGAAATGGAAAAAATATTTGCATTCTGAAAACTGAATACAATTTTCACTGTATTTCCCATACACAAATAGCAACCATAGCTGCTTAATTTTTTTCAGAACTAATATTATTTATGGGGAATTAAAATAATACACATGTTCCTGTCTATGCATACATGGAGGTAGAAAAGGAAAAGGGAAGAAAAGGAAGCACGTTGACAATGATGGTGATAAATTGCACACAGAAGGTATGAAAAATAATAGATCCTGAAATGACTGTGGGATGTGCATGGTTAATAAATTTCCTAAATGATTTCCAAGTGAGAGAACCGGTCTGGCATCCATCAATTTTCCTTGTTTTCCTGTCATCACATCTTATAATGCCCATCAATTTATTGCCCACTGTAATTGATACAGATGTCATTAGATATCTTAACACAGTCTTAAGATACTAAATGGCTGCTCAGTCCAGGGAGAGCTTTTACTATCCTCCTTGTCACACCCAAAATTCACTGACACAGAACATTGTTAATAACTATATGATACTACCAAATATAGTGCTAATATATATAATTTCAGCAGCTAAGCAAACATTTAAGAATTAAGTTCTAGGGAAAAAATAACTTCTCAAAAATCAGTAGCAAAAGGCTAGCCAGGATTTTACATCTCACTTGAATAGCTTGAGGGCTATATATACACTACAATATGCAAACATTCAAAACATAAATAAACAAGAACACTGTGACTCGGAAAAGGCTTATTTGTTTATTTCAAAAAAATCTGTTTCATACAATAATACAACACTTACTGGAGAATGAGGAACAAAAATATTTTGGGGTCATTTTAATTTTCTGATGAAAATAACTTTTCTGAATATAAGAGTCAGTTAATAGGGTACTATGACTGAGTTCTGTTTTTGTGCATAATTTATTGTTTCTGTTCTGGGGTTTTGATTTAATTAACACTAGTGGCAGATGGAATATCTTCTGTAAATATCTCTGCCAATTTTTTGTGGTTCTGCAATAACATTCTCCTAACTAAAAAAATGCTTTCCCTTTTCTGGTTTTAAAACATGCACATGAACAACACAGAGAACTGACAACAGAAAAGAAGGAAAAAAAAAACAAGATAAACTAAAGCCTGGCAAAGAATGTAATAAGGACACTTAAACACACAAAAGAAAAAAATTTCCCAATTGCTCTTACTCGATTCTTTTAGGAGTTACTTGGAGTAAAAATTATCAGCATGATTCTTAAGTTCCTTAAGGAAAAATATAGAAGACAATGTTTCAGAACTGGAGTCCTGCACTGCTATTCTCTCAATACCTTATTAGTAATGAAGGTTCAATAAATCAGAGCACAAGCTACGGAGGATATTGATATATCTTCTATTTCTTGGTATTGCCAAAGGGCAGACTGTTGTTGGAAGACAACCTCTAAGCAGTTACACCCAGAGCTCAATGAACAACCACCCGAAATGCCATGACATGTATTATGCAGGTAGTTACTTAGTTGTCTCTTCTTGCCTTAGACCTAACTTCATGAAGCACTTCTGTCACCTCCATCACCACCTAGCACACCTAGATTTTGGCTGACACAGAACTGGGTGTTAGTCATGACAGGAACATATGCAGGTTTATAAAGAGTGGCAGCCACCAGAGCTTTCCTTGCATATGCAAATGTTTTAGAAAACATCTGAGGCAGATTTCCTTCTGGAGCTCTCATGGCATCTAACTCCAAATATGAAAGCTTCAAAGTCAAGAAAACTTTTAATGAATAGTTGCAGCACTGAATGTAATTTGTCATCTTTTTAAGTGATGAAAAGGGTTATTACTCATAGAATTCACATCTATTGCAATCTGTCACATCACCTTTAGCTGTCTTGATTTACATTAGCTTCTTCACTTCCCAACATGTATTCCAGCCCTCATCCATTCAAATTTTCACTAATTCAAAATTTTTGCTAGTATTTTATAGTTCATAGACTAAAACAGTTTGACAATAAAACATAAATACTGAAAGCTTTGAATTTGAAAAGTGCCTCAGAAACATTATTTGTCTGAAAGAATGATTTCTCCTGACTTCTTGTTTTCAAAAGGCCAGATAACTGCAGCAAAATCTGTCACTGCACAGTCAGAGGAAAGAACAAAGTATCTCCAGAGGACAATTAAGAGTACAAAGCCTGAAGCCCTCCCATTGGTGATGCCAAATCTCTTTCAGCTGTCTCAGGTACAACCTATGAACCTATGCCCACTGCTCAGCCTTCCACATACTCTAACTTCCTTCCACCTCAGCTTGGGTAGATAAAAGCACTGCAAATAAGTGACCGTGAGATGAAAATTGTACAATATGGAAAGACTGATAGCTAAAAGCTTGCTGGGGTACTTAGTGAGTTACAAGACTATTGTTCTGAAGGGCTCAATTTCACCAGTCATTCATCCCAGTACTCAATTTTATCCCCAGCAAACTTGCCTTGTGACAAAGCCATAGCCTGACCCCGGGAAAAGAAAGATTTCCAATTAGAGATTTCATCTCATCCTTGATTTCCAAGATGTCTCACTGCTGTTGCTGCTACTGTTGTTATTAACCCAATTAGTGGAGCTCATTTCAGAATGTTTATTGCCAGTCTTGTCACTTACTGCACAGCCTTGGATAAAGCCGTAATGACACAGTGATTAAGCTTCGCCAGCCTTAACCTAGGAATTAGAATAATAATACTACTTTGAAGAGCATAGGACTCACAGAAGAGTTCTTAAAGGAGTAAATTGTTATACTGTCACCACAGAAAATAATACTATTCTTTCTAGAATATGAGTGAAATATCCATCGGGTTCCTAGTACTTGTTTATCTTTAAATAATAATGTCATTTCTAAAGGAATGGTTCAAGAGACATGTAGGAGGAAGAAACTATTAGACTATGTCTAGAAAAATTAGTAATCTATTACACAAATTTTTGTGTAGCCTGTGTACAAACACAGACCAGAGAGCAAGCTGACCAGCTCCAGTGAAACCTGTGATGAATTCCAATCTTACAAGACAAATTGCAGTAAACACACAAACTCCATTTCCTTTGTTCCTCTGTTCCTTCAATAATCTTGAACGGTTTTCAGTTACTATTTTATGGCCTCTATACTTTTGAATCTTCTTTAAACATCAATTATATTAATTTTTTTAACTGTAGATTAAAAAATGCTATTGTTATTTCACAGGTGACAAACTATAATTACAGCAATACTTAATGAATTTCCTGAATGACACTGAAGAGTGTCAGCTGTCTTTCTCTGTCTACCTCCTTCTTTCAGGTGTGGTACAATGATGCCACCATAGTTTCGTGGTATTTTTCCTGGAATTGCTAACAGCAACTTGCCCACTATTTGCAAAAGATGCCTCAGTTGGATTACACTGCTTTGAGCAGGCTGGTGGGAGAAGTGAACCTCATTTTCTATTAATTTTACACTATGTATATTGAAACTATTTCGTGTTTCTCTTCAGATTACAGATTTTTTTTTTCCCTTCATTCCTTTCATCCTTCATTCTTCCCTTTCATTCTTCATTTGGAAAGCAAATATGGCTATGGAGCACATTACCACCCCTATATAGTAAAAAATGTCTGTCTGAAAGATTGCCTCAGTTCCAAACCCCTGCCATCTGAGAGTGAGATTGTCTACACAGAGGTGAGCAGAAAATGATAATTATTGTGCTGGGCAGAAGCAGAAATCCTATTGCTCACCCAAAGGTGTCATGGGAATGTCTTTGCTTCTATGTCCCTTGACAACATTCCTAAACCCTTCTCTCTCCTGAAATCAGTAATGCTGCAATTCAGAATCACAGAATTTGACTTCTTTTGGAGGGTGACAAACATAAACATTACTCAATGACTGTGACCCAGCTTTTACACAACAGCATCCCTCATCAGCCATGATAGTTAGGGAAATATTCAGCAAACCAGAATTTTTTTCTCAGGGAAAGTTTAAGTTTGAAAATAACAACCAGGCCGGCAAATTTCAACTAATAATTTGATTAACTGTTTTAAGTAGTCTATTACCCTGATATTATAAAGAGAGTCTCTCAGTGATTTGGAACAATGTCATGGTATCCATATCCCTTCAGCAGTTTTGCACAGAGTCCAGCTTGAAAGATTTACCAAAAAATCAATAACTTAGTGTAGGACCTTTTTTTTCAAGGAGATCAAAAATATTTTTAAATGATTCCTGGTTTGACAGAATGGATGAATTATACATGGTGCTTGCCTTCTCTGCTAATCTGCACGCTTAAAAATGTTTTTCTGGTAGATATTCATCAAGATTTACTTAAGTTGCTTATCACTGCTGAAGCACAAATCACTGAAATAACTCTAAGAAAAACTGTGTACATCCATAGGAGTAGAAATTTCATAATAATAAATGAGCCCCTAAGCCATTGAATTTGGAAGCATTTCTGGATGTAAGGCACTTTTAACTTTACATGGACATTAGATACAACCTATTTTCTGTTTACCTGTCTACTATATATCTCCTTGAGGCAAGTGTAACTATGTTATTGATCTTTACCATGCGTAATTGCTGGCACAATTCCACAGCTGGGAGCTGAAGCCTGTGGAGGATGTTTGCTCACAAAAAGCAATTCACACATGACAGGGTCTTCCCACTGAAGTGGAAACCTTGAGTCCTTATTAATGATCCTCCTCACTGCTGAAGAACGTAAGCCATGGTCTGATAATTGGATTCTAAATTCCACAGCCCAGTTCCACAGAGCACTCAGATGAGTCATCTGAGCAGTCAAATGGTCAATTGCAGAATTGGTCCTCTGGCTTCCATGTGGGCTAAGTCAATCTGAAGGACTCCTGTGGGAGGACTAAACTTCCACCTCCAATTTCATCTTTGGCATGATCCTACTGTTGGGACCTGGATCTTGAACCCTTGACCTTGATGGGTAAGGAAAACTGGGAATCTTAAAGGGAAGCCATTGAAGCCCAGCACATCTAAGTGCATTTTAGGTAACTAAAAGGAGACAGAGAGAGGTGTGCTCCAAACTACTTGTGTCTCAGTCAACTGAGTAATGTAGAGAGCTGGAGTTCTGATGTGTGCAGCAGCAACGAAGAAAAACTAAAAGAAGGGATTCCATCAAGTAATGTTTCTTTATTTTAAATAGTAAAAAGCATTAGAGAGGGATTATGGGAATGCTGCTTCCAGATTTCAGCCAGAAAGAAATCAATAATGACATACAACAGAATAAACTAGCTTAATTGGTATGGAATTCACAAAATGCTGTTCTTCTTCAAGGCTTCTGACATGCCTGATTGCCCCATCTTTAATATTTTGGCTCAATTATTTCATTAAAAAAGGATGTTATTGATTAACAGAAGAGCACAGTTGACTCAGATCTGCCATTCATCATGATTGGTATCACACTGTTCTATTATTGCTAGCACAGGATTTCTATTGTGGAATTATTGCAGAGATAACAGTGTTGGCAGTGAGATGATATCCAAGCAAACAAACCCTCTAGCTCAGTAAAAACTAAGGTTAGTTTTGACAGTTTTCTATTCAAAACATTAACCAAATCACTTAGACAATTACTGCAATATTATTCTGAAATGCTTTATTGATTCTTTGTCATTTAACTGTTACCATTGACTGTTGCCTTATTTTCCTTGTCTTGTATTTCTAGAACTACACATACTGTATTTTATTCCAAGTACTGTGTTTCCTTCATTCAAAATGGAACTTACACAAACAAAGCTCAGTGAATCACCTGTGAGCAGCAATGCCTTTATCTGTGAGTTCCTAATCTTTTGTATTTGTTTCGTACACCTGGATGGTTTGCAAGGTGTGTGCTTTTCACAGTCTATATTCAAAGCAGTGCCATTGGTTTTGCATTAATTATTTGCTCTGTATACATTTTTTAAAACATCATTTCATGTTAACTTTTCATTGGCTAAGGTGTTTCAAAGTGGTACCTCTCAAGAGGGTAAGAGAAAATGTAGCACAAATCCAAAAGTTGCATATTAAATGATCTTTTTAAAAAAATAAAAATAAAAAAGATTTCAGAAACAAGAACACTTTGGAAGAACATAACGTATATATAAAAAAAGCTGAGTACCTGATGGTTAAAGAACATCTTTAGATTCCTATTTTTGCAGCTTAATTCATAACAGGCTCTGGGTTTTCTCAAGAAATTCAAGGAATAGAAGTCATATGCTGTGGAAGTCACCTGTGTAATTATTTCTGGCATCTATTACATTTTCTGTTATAACTTTCATATTCTCCCAAACCATTTTTCTATGCTAAGGGCATCTTTCCTTTCTAACTGGCTGCAATTTCACAGCAGGATGCATTTAGCAGATGAGAGACTAATTTTATATTCTCTAAATTGTCATATTTATTGGGAGCACGATGAAATGACCAGTAGGATACCTGGAACCTCATTCTCAATTACAGTCTGTCCTATGTTGATTTAAAAATTTATTCCAGGAAAGCTGGCAGCTAAATGACAACTTCAATTAACTGATACGTTTCAAATTATATAAGATACGTGAAGAAATAGTGCCAGATTTGAGGCAGACATTGGAGGGCACTAATAATTTCATTATGAATAGAAATTATTCTAATAAAATATATCACACATTTCAGGATCAAAGCCACAGAGTAAATTATAGTGCAAATTAGTTCCCCAGTTCACTGTCATTCACAGGAGGCAGAAGATTTTTTAATAAATGCTGAAGACATTGGACAGATAGGAGGCATTTGGGTTATTATTTGAACGCATACTGTTTAGACCCTTTAATACTTTAACAGATGATATTTTTCTTGATTTGGTCATTTTTTTTCTTGCAGAGAGTTCTGCTTTTTCAGAAAAAATTCTCTAATCACCTTCTAACACATGTAAGTCACCTCTCTGTGACCAACAAGGATGTTCTGGTGAAGTCAAGGTAATGCAGTGGCAGAATTTTCCACTAACACTAAAGGCCTAAATATTTCCCATAATGAAAAGAGGTTACCTTGCAACTATCCTGAATTCTTATGTTCATCTAATTGCCACTGAAGATGAAGAGGTCATATCTGAGGCAGAAGCAATGAAACAACATCTGTATAAAATCAAGAGCCATGACACAAAAGGTTGTTTTACACTTCCTTATGCCAGTGATGATGTCCCAGGCTGCTGCAGGTCTCCTTCTCTGTACAGCCTGTGCAGTTACTGGGACAGCCAGTCTGATGAAGATTAAAGCACATGTTTTGGTTACCAGCCATGCCTCTACGTCCTCACTCCAGATAGCAACAAATTTTGCGAGTGAGGGACTACAAAACAAAGCAAAAAGAATATTTATTTACCTTATTTTTAAAGTGAATATGTATCTAGGAGTATAGTGGGTTTATGGATATACTATGTATATTATGGATATACTATGTGGGTTTGTGTGTGTATTTATGAAAGGTATGATTTCAATAGCTTCCCAAAAGCAAAAAGCAACCAATAATTGAAGAAGCCAATTTGTACTTCAGGCATAAAATGTTGTAGTATTGTGTCAACATTGCTACTATGTATTATTTACCAATACCTACTATTGAAATGATTTGTGTAACGGTAGAGAGAGAACAATAAAATGAGGCACAATAATGACTGAGAGGAATGTAAGGTAAGGTGGAAATGGGAATACAGAAACATTACAAGCACTTCTGTAACTGCCAGAAGACAAACAAGGAGACTGCACTTCTTGCTGTAGAAGAGTAGAGCAAAAACTCAGGTGCTTGAATGAATCCATTCTGGGGACATTTCCCTGTGTGTCAACACAGAAGCACAGCAATGACTACATTAATATTCTTAGGCAGAAAGGGGTCAGTCCTCTACCTAAATTTTCCCCAAAGAAAACCACTATCAACCTTACAATTCGGAATTACTTTATTATATTAAGATTTCAGCATGAGAGATTATTCACGTAATTTATTGTGACCTTAAGCATTGTGGGTTTCTCTCCTTAATTAGCAGGTTAGAGTGTAATAATTTTATACTTAGATGTGCATTTGCTTGCTCACCTTCTTAAGAAAGTCATACAAAGTAGATAGTTTAACCTATCAAATTGTGTCCCACAGCACTCAGAGCATAACTAGCCACAGGTAAGAAATTTGCAAGCCCCAATGTTCTGTTTCCAAATCAAGGCATCCATTCCCTGCATTACTCAATAAATGAGTTGTACTTATGGCACAGCAACAAACTGGCAGAGATTACCATTTTGAATTTGAGTTTAACTTTGCTATTTTCTGTTTTGCTTTTTTTCTGGGAGGATAACTATTGCTCTTAGAATTCTCAGTGCATTTTCTTCTGGAATGCCAAGAAGTTTTAATTACTTGTGCAGTGCTGGAGTTTTCACTGCTTTCATCACTATGTGCAGAAGAATGTCAGACACCCACAACAAGACAATTCATGGCAGCTGCAATCATATGAAGCAGAACTGGAGAATATGCCAGCCAGGGCTGCCAAGAAAAATTTATGCAAATAGCTTCTCTAGAAGGCTCATGCCACAGATAACTCCCTTTCCACCATCCTTCTTCATTGGGCCCTTACTGTGCATGTTTCTTGCCTTCAATAAAGGCACCTGGCAGACTTTGGTGGCTCTTCATTGTCATTGCAGGAGGTTTAGAGTAAATTTGCTTGGAAATTGTGATAGAAAATGCCAATTAATCCAGGAGACCTCATTCTCCCAGTATCTCTCAGTAAACCAGAAAAAAAACAAAACAAAACAAAACAAAACAAAAAAAACAAACAAAAAAAAAAAACACCAAAAAACCCAACCAAACAAAGAAAAAAACAACAAAATCTTACATCTTCTGAGAGAAGAAGCACTTTTCTGTCCCTCACTTTATATCTATGACTTGTCTGAAAGCATCTTTAATTATTTTAAAGGGAAAAGCATTTTCCAAATGAGAATATGGAGGTGTCAGTTCTTCAATTGTTTAACTTTTAGCACTTTACAAAGCAGAACAAAGTAAGAGGCAAGACAACAAGTCAGATATCATGCACCTGAAGAAAAAGCCATTTCCAAAGTATCAGTAAAAATGTTGCACTGTACCTGCCAAAGAACACTTAAAAAAATATGGGACTCGTAAGAGAATTTTATGATGCTTTAGGAATTGTGAGCAGATTAAGCAGCAGAGCTTCCTTGGTTTATAGGTATACATCCCATTAAATAGAAGTACAATGACACAGTAAAATTGAAATCCATAAATCCATACAATAAAATTTAATAGTCAGCAATACCAAATGTTGCCATTGTTCTCCAAGAAGTACCAAAAGAGATTAAAGGCACAGCAGCCACTGGTTTTTGTAAGCTATTTTCAAACAGGTCTTTTGGTTGGTTCTACCCACACTTCAGAAGCATAACATGTCAGTATGAACCATTATTTTAATATGTCCAGACAAAATCAGTTTGTTCAGATGAACATAAACCATTTAATTCTATGGGTCAGCAGCATGAATTCAGTCTTACACATACCTGGAGTAATCCCACTGTTGCCTGAACTAGTTTAGTAGCGAGAGGCCAACCAGTCTATGTTTTAATTTATCCAGTATTCACTCGTCTTCAGGAAGCAACTAGTTGGCTTCTGCATGACAGCAATGGTTGCTTCAACATATCATTAAATGCCACAGGGAAAACTGAGCCTTGAATTGCTCTTAAATCTACTAAATGAGAGAAGGAATTGAGATGTGGGACTAGGGGTACACATACTCCTCTACTGACCACAAACCAATACTCTGGAAAAGGTGGAACACCTGCTCCCTCTAACCTCATGCCTGCAAGAGACAAAATATAACCAAACACCTTACAGCAAACAGAGATAAAGGGGCACAAAAAGACTGAAGAGACATTTGGAAAAGAGGCAACTTTTCACAAGTATTTGGGAAAAACAGGGATACAAGGTACTTCATGCCAAAGATAAGGAGAAAAATGCACACCCTGTAGGAAGGAATGAAGAGGGAAGGTCTAATTGTCAGGAAGGTGATTATCAAGGATAAAGGGCTAAAGACTTCTATCTTAGAAGACAGTAGAAAGTGCAGGCTCTGAGGGAAATAAGGCACTGAGAAAATGACACCGGGGTTTGCAGAAGGACAAAGGAGTAGAAGTATTTCTTATCTCACCAAATCTACCCTCACGAGGGTCTTAAAAGCATGAGAGTGATTACAGTAAAGATTATTTCAGAATCTAAAGATTGTCTGGCCCCAGCTGGGAAATTCACAATCCACCAGCCAAAAGGTCAGGAAGAGGAAATGTACTGTGGAGGCATTTTTACTTATCTCTGAATAAACTACATGAGAAAAATAATTTTGTAAATTTTATACATATTTTCTATTAATTTTAAAAGAAATAAACCATATTTCCACCACACCTTTACCCTTTGCTGCCACTTTAACCAGCTCTATCTATAAGCTTCACAAAACTTTTGGGTACCTAGGACCTTGTTTTTTCTGCTTCCTGTACAGCAGGCTACCAGCACAAGTGAAAATAATGCATACTGTTAAATACTCTATACACAGCATGCAAAGACCATGACAATGCAAAATATTTTCACAGAGGTGAAAATACAATTTGCAGCTTATTCACACAGTATCAGGAGCAGAATGATGCTGTAGTGTTCCACTCTGCACAGATGTTACCAGATGTATACTGTCAAATATCTACTGGCTTATTTCCCTTTTTATTTCCATAAGATTTACCAAGAAAAGGTTCCAGACAGGCCCCCAGTTCTACCAACTGTGAGAGCTCAAAGAACTTCAATGTACGTGGTGAAAGCTCCAAATCCATCAGTGCCAATGGGGATATTGAGCCATTTGACACTTCATGGTAGCAGGTGATGGGAGTCAAAAAATATTGTCAAGACCAGTAAAACCAACGGAGGGAGAAATAGCATTCTGCACTCACATAGCTCTATACATGGCTGCAAAGGGCTCCACAAGGGGGGTTGTCTACAGCCACTGCACATTCAAGGCAGGATTTGTGTTTTGAATTTCAAAATTGATCACACAATCAAAATTACTGACACCTATGACCTCAATAAATGTGTAGGGCATCGTTCAGCCATGTCCAAGCATAACAGCTAGAAGTGGGGTTGGGGGGGGGGTTATGGGTGCTTTTTGTGGTGTTTGGTTTTGGGTTTTTTTTTTACATGTACACAAGAAACCCCTCAAACACATTAGATATTCATGCAAATCAACATGCTAGGCTGCTGTGAAAGATTTCCTGGCTCTGGGAAGAAAATCTCATAAGCATTCACTGAGCTCATATGACAGACTCATTAAAGACACAGCCACCTCACCAAGGACAATAAAATTGTCCATCCTCATGTTGACAGTGATGGAAAGTAATGATAATCACTGCCATTCTTTTCTCTTAGTGGATTCTGAAGGATGGGGGTGTAGGGAGTGGAAATATCTAGGTGCAAACATAGATAATTACAAAATCACTATCAAGACTTTAGTGACTTTGACAACCATTCCAGGAAGCTAAAAGGCACATTTTCAAAAAAATAGGTGCTTTTTACAATGGTACCTAGTAAAGAAAAGGAAACAATATTCTTTAAGTATCCCATCAGTCTTGAGAAAGAAAATTCCTTCTCAATCCATAGAAAAATATTTCACCCACCCAGGTCATAAGTTAAAGGTTTGGCAGTATTATGCCAAATTTTCTTTTAAAATTGTTTTAGCAGTCAAAAAGATAAAACACTGGAGTGAACTGTCTCTGGAGGCAGGGGAATGCTGCCAAACATTTGGCATCACCAAGAATCACCAAAGATTTTTAAAAATAGGCAGAGCAAAAATCTGCCAGGAATAGTTTAGGTGTGCCTGATCCTGTCTTTGGGGAAGGGAAGAAGCAAGTGACTTCTTCAACTCCTTTTCAGTACTAGAGATCCATAAAAGGCATTAAAAGATAATTAAGAAGCACCCAGGTGCACATTTTCTCCTATAATAGAAAATAGAAAAGAAACTCGGGTCATGTCTCACTACTTATAACTGCCAGACTAATATTTTTTTTTCATGACAATGTAAAAATGTGCCTAATTGCTGGCAATGACAGAGGCTGCTTCCTTCCCTGCCAGATGTGACACAGTGGATGCATTTCCAAAAGTGATCTCAGATCCCAAGAGTTACCAGCCATGAGAATGACCCGAGTTCATCAGCTCCTGAAGCATTTGTGAAAACACCTTTCTCTGTGCTAATTATTTTAGTGACTCTGACAGGGCTGCATATCACTTAAAGAAAGAGGAAGATAAAACCTAAGACCTATCAAATCATGTGGAATTACATTCTTGGACAGCAAGAACACCACACCACAGGATTACATCAAGAGTAAAATCATGCTGTTCTCACTCAAATTAAAAAAATATATTAATAAAAGCTAAATAAATAAATAAAAACCCAACTGTTTTAACTGCAAAAACATTTAAGTTGTTAAATTCTAGCATGGGAATAAAAATTTTGGTAGTTCCTTGATCTACCAGTCCAACAAATGACAGGATAATGCAACTGAAGGTGAAAGACAGGCACCATAATGAATTTTATGCAATGCAGACATGAAATACAGGCTTCTTTTAGTAACACTGATCCATTTTAGAGGCCACTCCCTCGGTAGCAAACGTGCTGAATTTTGTATCCCAAAGTCTTTGAATCCAAGACTGGATGTCACTCTAAACTGTGAACAATAGCTCAGCTAGAATTAGTGCCATGATTGAAGAAAAACTGGTCTGCCACGCTGGTACACAAGAGGTCAGACTCCCCACTCATAATGATTTGTCTGGTCTTTACATTCAGGAAGTGGCAGTCACTGAGAGAGCTCTATAAATCTGACAGAGATTTCCATTTCCAATGCCTTAGCACCAGAACAAAGGAAGCAGAAAAGTGATGAACATTGGTAAATGAGATATTCAGACAACAATAGCTTAAAGGGAAAATCTTTGCCTCGAAGAATTATGGTAGTACAGCTTTCCTTCTTCTAACTGCTTACTTCCAAGTGTTAAATACTGAAGTGGCATTATGGTTCTTTAAAAACTGTGAGATTTTGTTTCTATCCAGAGAACTTCTAATATTTTAGCTGAAATTAATACAGGTGCTAGTATAAAAGGATAAGTATTATCTGTGCTGGCTTCAAGGAACACAGTGGTGAAGCATTCTTCACAAAGAGAATGATACTCATAAATGAAAACTTTGGAAATAAATTGCTTGAAAACTAAAAGCCTGTCTTGACAATGTGTTATAAAATGTGATCATTCCCTTGTAGCTAGCAATTCTGATTATTTCCCTTTGAAAGACTGTCAGACTAAGGTGTCTAAAAGATTGTATAAGAGAGTACTACAAAAAGCAAAGTGAGGTGTTTTGTATACTATGGATGTAACCACAAAATAATTAATTCCACTTATTTCTGCAGAGCTCACTAATTTACTAATTTTTCAGCAAGTAAGGCCCTTTGCTTCTTTTTTTTTTTTTTTAATGAAGGAACAAAGACTATGTGCATGGTTCTAGTAGAGGCTTCATTAGTCTATGATGAGCAATAATAATGTAATACTCAAATTACAGTTATCCCATTGACAGCAAATGTATGATTACTGCTAAACATGAGGGCTAAGTAAACCTGCAGGGTTTTGCTAAGTGATAAATACCAGCCTTGGCTTGAAGTGTGGGTATTGGGACTTTTTGCACAAATAATATGCAGTCTATTTATATAATAAATATCAATAAATATTATAAAGTAAAAAAAAATTGTAATGAACATTGCTGCTTTTACACTCTGGCAGTAAGGGCAGAGTCAATCAAACAGGTACAGCTTTTTTTTCTTAAGTTTTACTCTTTTATTATTTCCCTTCCTCATAAAATATTCTTGGGCATGAGAAAGCAAACTTTTGGGTTATGCATGAAAAACACTGTGGGGTATTACTTAATCTTTGGGGAAAGGTGTTTTCAGTATTGTAAGGAATTGCTTTAGGCTTTCTATTCTATTCCATTCTATTCTCTCTTTTTTTTTTTTTTTTTTTTTTTTTTTTTTTTTTTTTTTTTTCATATTAATCTTCCTTATACCTGAACAACCTCTTTTAGATACATTGTCTGCCTTACAAAAACTGGTCAGAAAGTATCTACTCTCTGCATCTTAGTAACTTTAAAAAGTCATTCGCACAGAAAATTGACAATCTGACAGCTCAGGAGGATTGGTTTTAGTTCTCTAAAGGAAATAAATTGGTGTCTTGGTTGCCTCTACTAGACAGTGAAAGATCCTTCCTGTGAAAAGTCTGAAGGAAGAAGAAAAATGTTGACTGTTTCACTAGATTTTGGCTCAATGCTTACTTTGAAGAATACCACCATGTAAGCCTTAGTTCTATGAAAATTATATCAGGGCATAAAGATAAAATCATATTATTAGGACCAGTAATTTCAGACAATATTAAAGAAAACAAAAAAAGTAATAAATTGTCTATAGAAAATCCCCCCATATCCAATTATTTTAGCACTTATGAGACCTCATTCCAGCAGAAGTGGGAGAAATTAATGAAGTAATCACAGAAAGATGTAACTCACTTGCCTTCTCTTCCCTGAGTAAAACCTTTGTCACCTGTATAAGAAATTCCTGTGATCTGGACACTTTTGGCTGAGAACATCAGTTCCTGAGAGATAGAAACATAAATATAATACGGTAGAGTGCAGAGAAAAGCAAGAGCAGATAGCTAAAAGCCAAATTAAAAAAATAAAAAATAAAAAAATAAAAAAAATAAAGAGTCAAACAGCTGCTGAAGCAACTGAAAAGTCAATTCCAGCAGAAAACTAGGATAATGAAAAAGAGAAGATAATGTGGAGAGCCATGGTTTAAAGCAATGCCTGCAGTTCACATCACAACTCAGATATGAAAACTGAAACAAATGTTATTGGAGTAAAATGTTAACCCAGAAAATAAATTCAGAATAAATGAGTCTTACATATTTAGATTTCTGGAAAAAGAAGATCTGTAACATTTGTACATTTACTATCCCACACCATTAATTACTCTATTACAGAAAACACTTTCACAATTTTAATAAAAAATCACTGCTTGTGTCATATGAATATTATAATGCAAAGGCTTTGTTATTTAACATCCAAGTTCTGAAATACTTCTCAATATTTTACATAATACTTTAAATTTGGGCTTTTGAGATAAACCATCAACTCATGGTCAGCAGAGGGAAGCTTTTCACCTCTGTGAGAAGTGCCAGCACCTAATGACTTTTCTGTCTGTATCAAAACCACTCATCCATTTAAAGGTGAAGCAATAAAAGGCTCAATGGAAGCAAATATTTTTCCCCAGTACACACTGGATCACCAGACAGGGGAAGAGTCCATCTTCATTGAGGAGTTAGTAGAGGAGTCTCATACAGAAGAGTACATACACCTCAGCTGCCACGGGAAGTTTTCAAACTACAAGCAATGATAAAACCCATAATTTCACAGGAGGATTGCCAAAACACTCCTCTGAATAAATGGAAGGTGAATAAGGCCAATAAGCCCCAGATGTGAGAAAATAAGCAGGAAATAAGCAACAGTGGAGCTTGCAAAAAAAAGGTGAAGGCGGAACTGATGATGAAAGATAATACACCATAGGAAGAGCAGCCATCAGGCCCTGGCCTTATTTGTGCCAATACTCCCAGAGTCAGACATACTTATGGTTGGCATGTATCTTAAAGGCATCCCTACTGAATCAGGTGGGAATCACCTGTGAGCCCATATCCAGCAAAACCTGGAGAACCTTCATCTTACAAGCCTCAAGATCTTTGCTACCTTTCTGTCACCCTTAGCCAGGTCTTGAAGTGCTCCAAAGTCCTGTCTTTTACTGGAAGAACCCAACCCAGGTGATGCAGTTCTCCTCTGTGAAGACAAGGAGGTCCAAGCTAGAGGCACATCTCAAAACATCACGGGACTGTAACTTATGGGAGAGCCTCTGAGGCTGAAGGACTGGAGTACACTTAGAGGTTTCTGTCTACGTGTGTTCAAAGAATAAGAAACTATTATCCCTAAATCTTTCAAATTGGAGAGTTGGTTTTGCAGAATTTATGAACTAATTTCTTCTAGGTGTCTGGAATAACCAAGAAGGGTCTCTAGTATTAGTTTAGAGGGAAATTGAACCTTAGCTTGAACTTCCAGGGCTCTGTGTAACCATAATCAAATGACTCATGAGTACCTTTGGTATAAGATCTAAAGCAAAAATCAGATCTTGCAGATTCTAAATTTTCTTTATATGAAAATCAAATATTCAAGTTTTTACATAATGTTATTATTTTACTATTATATCCTATATGCTCTTATTACTTTATAATATTACATAAAAACATTTCTTTTACCTGTATTCTAATGAGATTTTTTAGAATACATTTCAGAACTTCTGCAGAAGTAAGATTGGGGAGACCGAAAAAGGGTATGAACATTTAAGATGGAAAATATACCAGTGATGAGACAGGAATTTGCCCAGTCCTTACAAGTTTAAGGATGAACAAGGAACCCTTGAAAGACTGACCACCAGTTTAAGAGAACTATTACCAATGCATTTTAAGTAAGCTAGAATAATGGACTATATTAAAAAAAAACAGGAATATCAAATTAACTTACAACTTTTAGAAACAAAAAACTTATCAGCTTAATGATGCTCAGGAACCAAATGAAGAAAATTCAGCTCAGGTGAGAGTCACCCAGCTTCTAAAATCAAAGTATTAACAGAGGCAGCTGTGCAAATCAGAACAGTATCAAGAGGTATCACCAGTGAACAAGAAGAGGTTCTCTCTTCATGGCATTGTTTGTTAAAAACAGCTTTATCATTTCCTGTTCTTCCCAGGGGCAACGCAGACCTTTGCTAGGTGAAGGCAATACCTGAACCCACTCTCTCCTTGTTCTTGTCAAAAGTGAAGCATAAAGTATTGCAATGCAATACAAATTAGTGCATCGTATTAGAACTCAAAAAATAGACAAATTAAATGAAGGAATTTCAAGAAAAACATCTCCTGTCACTGAGTTTCACTTCAGGGGAATTCGGAAGGTGACAAAGAAATATTTACGCAATTAAGTTTTAGAACAGCACACCTGATTTTGATTGTGAAAACATATCACAAAAATAATTTATCAATAAACAGCAGAAGTCATAAATGACAACCTGTCCTTGGAGAAAGGAAATGAACTCTAAAGTTTTATCCAAGAACTACACTGAGTACAGTATCTAAAAACTCCTGAGGAAGCAGAATACATGAGGAAACTGGTTTAGGTTCCTTTTCATAATAGAAAACATTATACAGTACCAAAAAGAATGGATAACTGGGGAGATGGAAAGTCTGAGTCTTACTTTTATTGTCCTCCAAATTACTCCTTGTATTTAATTTTACAAATGAAAAACTAAGCACTTGCAGAAAAAAGCAGGGAATGACAAGGAAGCATCCGGTGAAAGTTCATAATATAGAGTAAAGGAAAAATTAAAAAACAGAGGAGAGGGAAATTTCTGTGCTTTCTAGCAAAAGTACTACAGCTTTAAAATTGGGAGTGTCACTGAATCACTTCTGTTCATGATCTCAGCAGCTGTAACTGACTCAGTATGTTGTCTTGAAAGAAATGAGAGTCTCCTAAGAAAATACAAAAAAGAAATAGTGTAGAGCACTGCACAAATCAGTGCCAATGGCCCCCACTGAACCAAAGATTCATGATGATGCTAAGGAGATATTGCAGAAGGTACCATCTGTTCTGTTTAGATCTGATGAGCTGAAAGGAGAGTTAGACACAAAACACTGCTCTAGCAAGAAACTTTATTTCTCAGTCCTGAAAGCTATGACCCTGTTGAGCTGACCAGATCAGATTAGACCCACAATTAGCACTGTGGTCACTCATGTCTGGTGTGTGCTAAGAGAAAGAATGTGTGTGCTGAGGTGGATCTAGCCTTTAGATCAAGTCTCTGTTGACTTAAAACCCAGCAGCCACTGATACATCATCTAACAGCTACTGGAACCTGTTTAATCACATTGTATGCAGTGCATGACAATTTTTTTTTTTTTTTTTTTTTTTTTTTTTTTTTTTTTTTTTTTGCATAAGTTGCAAAACAAATGTCCTGAAGCTTTGCACTGAATCAAGACTCCATCCTGTTCTCCTGCCTTCTCTTGCTCCCATTTTAGTTCAATTACAAGAAAGCTCTGGGTAGTGACTGAAATCCATCCCAAGGATAGTCACTCTACATGTAGAAATAAAAGGCTTCCAATCCAGCCACCTCAAATGAAGAAAAAAAACTCAGCTGGGATATGCTGAAGACAAGCAATGATCTAAAAAGCCTGTGCCTCCCTGCCACTGAATGCTGATCAACTTGATCTCGCTCGAGTGAGAAAGATATGTACTGGTAAAAAGGAACTGCACAATGCTGCACCATGGAGGGAATCTGTGATCCCCTGGATTTATTCCTCCTCCTCTTTCACTCAGATACTTTCATGAAAGCAAAATCCATTGGGTTCAACGATTAACAACTTCAACATCATTATTTTATTTGGATACTTCTTAAAAATAAAAAATTTTTTAAAAATTGAAAAATATCTAAATGCATACTTTCCAGAGTGGGGGAAAAGGTAATTTAAACAGTTTAGAAGATTTTATCTTGAACTTTTTTTGAACTTAACCTTCTTTTTCTAACCTCCAGACAAGATTTCTCCCCTTGTATAATATTTTTTTGCTTTTAAAATTCAGCTACTTGCCAAGCAAATAGCATCTGTTTAAACAAAAGGAAGAGATTAGTGGCGTCTACTGTCTGTGATCGGGAACGAGCTAAGCTTTGATAAAACTACGTTTCAAGTTGTTTGGCTTTACTGTTTTCAAAATCTGCAGCTGTCCCCTCCAACTTTCCTTAAGCTTTAGGCTTTCTCACATGACCTTGAAGACTTACGAAGCTGCAAAATTGTTCCAGATCCTTGCAAACTTTCCAAAGCAATGCATTTCAAAGTGCTCCCTGGGACTCCCTTTGAATAGGCAGCTCGTTTAATGTATGTTGGTTTACTTGAGGAGCATACATCTGAGACATAATTCTTTCTACTAGAGGTAATATCCTACAGCTGCATGAAATATAGAATTTACAGGTATTAAGTAGTTAATTCATAGAGAAATTCTTATCCTAAGGGTGAAATCAGAGAGAAATCCATTATCAACTCTTAACAGAACTAGCTCCTGCAACAGAACTTCAGATCTTTACTATCTAAAGTTATTTTACAAAAATAAAGAAAATAAAATATGTTTCCTAAAAGTACCCTGCACTTGTTTTTTTTAATCTCTTCTTGTGAGATATCTTTATAATAACACAAATCAGGGGAAAAAACAGGGTGCTGTCAATTACCTGAATCTAAAACGGTTGACACTTTTCCCTCTTTTAGTTTTAATGGGTTCAAGCAACAATTAATCCCCTCAGCCTGAATGAAGAGTGATGAAGAATTTTCAGGGTGAGGTAGTAAAAGTAGCTATTCTTGCCTGGGTTAAATTATCTCTAAGAGCAAAAATCTGAGTTCTAATACTCAAAAGGATCCTGAGGATATTAAAATACTGGGAGATTACTTTTTCTTCTCTGAAGACACAAGGGTGCCCTGAATTTTTCTTCCCTTATTGTTACTACTCATAATTTAGAATCTCCTACTCAGTAAACTCTATTGATCATTTAAGCACCAAGCCTTGGAGACAGGCAGGCAATAATTCTGCACTATTGTTGTTTGCACTGACACAGATTTTTGAATACTGTCAGTCTTTTATAAGAACCTTTAGATCATAAGGTCACTGGCATTTCTACAATGTTTAAGTCTTCAGTCTCTTTGTCCATAAGGCCTTTGCCAGAGGTATTCAGAAGTATGAAAGCACAGCTTCAGAGTAAGATCTATCTAAAGCTTACAGTGTTATACAAGTTTTGCTTGGCCTTCCAAGGTTTACAGTCTCCTCAATGCTGTGCAACCATCAGAGCAACAGCTACCTTGCCTTAACTCCTCAGTTCCCATGCTAACAGACTTCTTTGTTTCTTAAGCTGAGGATGTGAAGCATCAAGGCTATGGATTAAAGGCAATTACCAACATCCAAAAATCATTACACAGACCAAAAACCCCACAAGATGCATTCAGAGTCAGGATATTCTAAAATTATATATTTTCATTTCTTTTCTGCCTTCTAGGACTGGAGTCCACAGGCACCACATCTTTTAGGCTTTCATCTAGAAAAAGAACAAAAAGCTGATTTATTTTTTTTAAAAAAATGGAAGTATAAGTTTTTACAGATTCCCAGGAGGATGTTAACATTCTTCATGGAGTGCCTAATATGATAGGACTCATGAGCAACCAAGATATTGGCATGGCAAATGCAGCCACTTGAATTCTGTGCTCCCTGGAATAGTCCCAGAGAGCCTCACACAGCTATTCAATTTCAAATTGACATTTTTGGTGAAAAGAAAGATATAAAATGCTGATGCAGCTATGACAGAAAAAAACATTTAGAATCTGAGTATTGATGCAGCTTGGAGAATCTTGCAAGACACTAATTAGTGCATAACAGGCTATAGTCTCACTGGAACAGAAAAATACAATAAATTAGGAGTTAAATACATGACTGTAAGGACAGCTCGAAATCTAATGGAAATGGATACGAAGGGTGGGGAGCAATGAAGACTACAGAAGACAAGTTAAAGCTTGTAAAAAAAATACAGAGGCAGGAAAACAGAGTGAATAATTGCTAGCTACAGGGGCTGAGAGGTGTGAGAAAGTCTTTATCAATTATAGAGAAGAAAACTGAGCAAAGCAAAAGCTGGGAGACCAGCCCTGCACTTAGCTAGGTGGGTGCCCCTTTCTCTCAAATTAATGAGGTGTTGCATTAGTCCAGCTGAGAACAGATTTTTGCTCCAAGACTGTAACAATTCCCTGACTGTGAAGGTCTCACAGCCTCTAGGAATTCCCAAGGGAAGGAGTGGAAACTTAATTAAAAAATAGAAGGAGGGAGAAGTCAGGATAATATACAATGAGGAAAATAACTGGAATCACCAAAGGCCAGCTATCTTATTTCTCCATCTCTGATACTTATTCACCGTGATTTCTCTTCACAGTCTTATCAACAGATTGTTGCTCACTGACACTATTTGTTGAAAGTGCAAAAGATGAAGGATCTATAGGGAGAACAGATCTGTGGGCATTCTGGACCAAATGAAACAATGCTAATTTACACCACCTCAGTATATGTGTGTCATCTATTGAAATACTTCACCTTTATCCATTACAATATCACATCACACTGATGGCTTGTGTCTTTTCCAAAGTGTTGAGGAAATAAATTAAATTTTAAAACAAACTTTCCTTTATTCTTTACATAGCCCATGTAGCAACCAGAATTTCAGTCTCTGCATTTTGGGGAAGGATTATTATTCTCTCAGTGTTCTTCTGGATGGGGAATAGCAAGTGAATGAAGAGATATGGGTATGAGGCAAGGCTGTCAACCACCACAAAACTCAAAACAATAGGAAGAGGCGGCACTGTCTCTCTGCATAGTGATTCCAGTAAAACTCCCATAACCAGAGACCTTTATCATCAAGGACAACACCTTTATATTCAAGGGCAGATGGAAGTTATCTTTAGACTTAGATATTTGCAATGACAGCAAGACTTCCTCTGCTGTCCTGTTAAAATTTGCCTTGAAAATTGGCAAATGAAATTGTCCATGCTCTAGTTTAAATTCAGTAATTTCTCCTCAGTTCTCACCAGCTAAGGAAAATAATGTCCACTCTTTAGCCTGAAGATGTTTGTTTCTCTTGACTCTTTCCTCTCTTGACAATTATTATTTCTAACTCTGCAGTCTCATTACTAGTATCTGTCTGCTTTAATAATTTCTTTGAAAAACATGATCCAAAAATCAATATTTCTGTTGAGGGTTTACTATACAGGCCAGTTCATTCTTGCTGAGTGAAGAAGAATCACTTTTTTTAAAATGATAATACCATAATTGAGTTAGCTTAATTTATATTTGGTGTAATGGTCACCATCTCTGCTAGTCAATCCTCCAGAAGTGGATGAATACTCCATCTTCAGTTCTCCCCTGCATGTTTTAATATTTTGCTCCCAAATTTTCTGTTCATTTTTATGATGATCTCCAACCACAGCTGCACTGCATAAGTAGAGGTCAAACTGACCAAGTAAGAATCCAGGCCAGATTTGCCAAGTCTAGCACCTTAAGATAAATGCAGAAAGTTCTCTCACAGCAAGGGCTATCGATCACATGTGCATAACACATTCCCCAGCCTTCATTCAACCTTCCTGACCCCACAGGACAAAATATGTGTCTATGTAACCTTTAAATACCAAGAAGCTGCACCTGACTTGAGCATCTGGGAGCAGTAGAAAACCAAAATTTTTTTCTACAGAGGAGCGTGACATGTAATAGGCCACTGTACCACAAGGATCACCACTTGAGAGCAGAATATCCCACTGATACTCTCTGCCCCGTGCCATCTATCTCCTCACTTTGCCCCATAGGGCCATGCAAACCAGACAAAGACAAATGAAAGGCCTGCAACAGGAACACTCCATCCATTATTAGAAAATAAGTGCAGTCTGCATCTCTCACACCTTGCCAAGACACAGATGCATTAAAAATCAGAATAATCCCACTCAAGGCTCACAGGCATACAGGGAAACCTGCATCTCAGTTTTGTAATTTTAGAACTCACCTCTTGTGCCTCATCTGGACATCACTATGTTATTTGTTTATGAACACTGGGAGGAGTAGCTGAGAGTTACCAAACAGCTGTCATTGTTCCAGCCACAAGCACTCTGCCTCATAACTGGGGATTAGAAAAATTTATTTAACAACTACTGTAATCCAGACTCCCTGATGTACCAGAGTCTTTCTCTATGCTGTTATGCTCCCCAGTTCATGGAACACAGCAACTCACAGCAAACTCTGAGTTCAAAGACTAGTAAAAATGAAGGTATTTATTTTATATTGAATTTACAGTACTAAGCACATGTGTGCCAAGAATAATTTCTGGCTGAATTATTTTACCACAAAATTCTTAGGAAATACAATCATAGGAATCAGTTATGGCATGCACATGTACACATCTCTGTGCAAATAAAATTCCTGTGCAACTACTATACACATTTTCTTTCCTATTTCTGATAATATTAATGGCCAGTATCTTAGAATATCCACATATCATGTTAGCCCAACTACTGAAGAACATAGCATACTGATAAATAACCACAAAGCTGGAGTTAGAGTTTGAGACTTGAACAACTGAGTCCTGAAAATTTACAAAATTAGTTCTTATCCCCTTCAAGTAGATGTGAAGATGTAAAGGTTCTATATCAGTATCACTCTTACAATGATTTTGGTGTTTTAAAGACTTTTGTGTTGCCATCAAACTTTCATTCTGCTCCTATAGTTCAGTGTAGCACATGTTCTATTCCGTGTCTTTGTATAATTTAGGCTTATTTGAGTCTTCAAGGTAGTTTTTGGATGATATGTGCTCCCTGCTGGCCTTCTGCGCTATCCATGAATTTTCCTTATCTAGTTTTCACTATGTGCTCCTAGTGCAGCTGTCTGTCCAGACTGAGAATTATTAGTTCAGAAATACCATGTCAAGCCATGTTTTTGTAACCAGAGCTGTGTACTCACCCTCAAACTACCCAGATGCTTTCTGTGCCTGCAGCCCTGCTCTTACAAATATTTTGCTCCAGAGGAGAGTGAATGCCATAAAATAATTGACTAGCAATTAAAAAACTAGATGTGGTTATGTAAATTTTGCTTCCTTGTCACATCCACAAAGTTATAAATTCAACCATCTTTTACCAGACTTGGCACCTAAAGTTTCAGCAAACTATAAAGGCCTCTACTCAACTTGCATATGAATTATTTAGCATAGGAGGCACTAGAAGCAGGAAATACAATCATTGCCTGCATGCAGTTTCCAGGGACTGCACTGGGTTTTACATAGAATAGGTGAAAGCTTCATTCAATCCTGTACCACAGTTTTAGACAAATTTGCAGGTTGATTGGGTCTTTCAAAATTACACAGATTTTCAAACTGTGCCTTTTTATACCTGGATGTCTGGTGATATTGCGAAACATATTTTGCTTAGTATAAGTTTAGTGAGATTCTGGGCAAGTGTGTTTTAATGTTTGGAACCAAATTACTCTCAGATGTCTAATTGCACTTTGCAAGATGCCAAGCAGAACAGGTAACACTACCCACTCAGTTACTCTAATAAATATGGCTACATTTCAACTCCATGGAAGTGAAAATGAAAGAGGATTTCTCCTCTACTTTTTTGTCTAGCACAAAGTATTCTTTTTTGTCTAGAATAGTTCCAAAGTAGTGCAATATATACCAGCCTTAGTCATTGAAAACCATTTATTTCTATATCCGAAAAATTCAGGCTCTGTTGGGTTAGTTGGGCTCAAAGAGCCAAGGAGCACTTCTAAACTGACAGCATTTGCATTTGTGTGGCTGGAGAAGAATTTTTGCCAATTCAGGCTTTCTGAAGCTCAAAAGGTCAAAGAAAATCTCTGTGCTGCATCCGCTGTGTCAATAATCTAGAGATTCAAGGTATTTGGTAATATTATGTTCAGGGAGTACAAATATCTTCCCTCCCTTTCCTTGCTGTAGATTCCAAGTTACTTTTCTGACATGGCGGTAAATCTGAAGATAGAAAAAGCATTGAAAATATATCACCCTGTGAAACGGAATTACTTTATTTCCAGTTTCATGCAGTACTTTGAAGGTGAAATCTATTTCATTTTTTGATGGTAGTCTTTTCTTTCTATTTTTGAAAGCTTTGTGCATGGGAGAACAAAGGACAAGGATTTAT
Organism: Heliangelus exortis; assembly: GCF_036169615.1. NCBI lineage: Eukaryota > Metazoa > Chordata > Aves > Apodiformes > Trochilidae > Heliangelus > Heliangelus exortis. The sequence goes on along the minus strand of NC_092424.1, from coordinate 10,477,056 downwards.
TCTCTTCAGATGTAGTTAAAAAAAGGAAAATACAATACAGTAAATGCAGGATAGATTTGACTAAATAGGTATTGTTCTACAAGAAAAGAAGACATTTAATCTCTTGAATGCATTATGACACTAAGAAGTTTTGTAAAGAAGCCTTGTTAGTATAGCTCAGTCTAAATGCTCTGTTTAACACGTGTAATTCTGTATTATACTTCTGGTCATGCATTGATGTAAAGAACCTCTGAAGAAACAAAATGGATGGGTTATAGGCTTGACAAGCCCCCCTAACACATAAGAGACCATTCCTCTGCTATTTTGGTCAGACACATTATTTGATTTGAATCATAATCTTGTCAAGCTCTTAAAAAAAATTGGAGATTGGCTGTCCCTGGAGTCCTGTTGGGAAGCTGGTCCAGAATTACATTTCTCCCACAACAAAAAAGCTTTCAATCAGTTTCCATCTCAAATGCATTCACAGGGAGTTAAATATATCTTGTTTCTTTCTACAGTTATTTCAGTTTTTAATTTCTTGCATTAGGTAATTATTTACTTTGCTGTTTTAGTGGTTAATTACAAGTTAGAATTTATGAATAATAAGTGATTTTACTTTAAAATTGAAAGGTTACATTAAATTTTTCTGGCAGAGGCTTGTGTTGTTTTCTGCTGCTAGACAACCCTGAAAAATATTTAAACCCAGTATCAAAATCAGAATTTGCAATAGGACTGTAAGGTTTGTATTTCACAAACTGCAATATTTGATGTAGAAAACCTAACTGCTTCCCAGGGAGAAAATCCTTCCTCTATACATGGATTACATATCCATCAGTTCCTACTGAAACCCTCAAAATTAGGATTAAGTTGCTTGTCCACAATCATAGTGTCCCTTTGCTCAAAGATGTCTTATGCTTGAATGAATAAATCCATCTCAAGAACTCCACTGCCCTCTGATTCTGCAGCTTCTTAGTTTGTACTTTAACATTAATTTTGTGCCTAGACAAATACAAATGTTTAAGACTCCCAGCCACAAGCCTCAACAATTCCTTGGTTTTAATAAGTAATTCTTGAAGTTTCCTAGGGATAGCAGAGTTACCACAGCCTGCTAGAAAAGAAGTGCTGTAAATGCTATAAGCACAAAATATTACCTATTCTAGCAGAGAGATCAAGATTCACTGAAAGAAGAATTCGAGCTTAAATATTTCTGTGAGAGTCTGTGTCAACAATCAGGTGCTACAGGCATTTGCAAAATTTCTCACCTCACCCTGGAGACATGTCAGCACCTAATTTTCCTCCTGTCAAGTCTCCCACCTTACAATTTCTCTGTTATCCCTTCCTTCCAGCCCTCTAAGATCTGCCATCCAAATGCTCAGTTCCTGCTCCATGAAATCCTCCCACCCCATAAAAATGGTCAGAATAGTTGCCAGTTTTGAGAAATGTTGAATTTCTGCTTTTCCTGGGAGTGTGTAACCTTGCATTCTTCATTTTCCATGCTGCAGCCTAAAGAATGCTTCAGAATTGCATAAAAAAGAAGAGCAGATGTGGGAAAAACCTCCTTACGAGCATATCTTAATATGGAGTGTGAAAGGAGTTGAAAATGGTGAAAAGGAGGAACTAGCAGCCTGATTTCTGCATATCAGGCAAGACACCTCTGAAAAATGGGTTACATGGTAGGGAGCACGTATGCAAAAATAATTGCTCAAACTCCTGGGGGTTAAGGTGCCCAAATCATCAGAGAAACATTCTTTGCCAGATCTAAGTATGCCACTCATGGTACCATTTTTCAACCCTGGTTTGACACAACCCTCCCTCCAAAGACATTACAGGTCTCTCCAGCCCCACAGAGATGGCTCCTCTTGCTCCCTAACAACCTTCATGCAAACCCAAACTCATTAACTTTTAATCTCTTTCTACTGTCCTTGAAGACAATTAAAACTTCTTCTACCTTTTCTTCCACCAGAAAAGTCATGACAGAGAAGCACCAACAACAGCAGGAAGCTGTACATTATTCAACCAGAGATACCATCTGCAAAGTTCATCGTGCCAATGACCTCAGTGCAATGGAGGGTACTGGGCTGTAAATCCTTTGCAAGGGAAAGGCAATGAAAAGGGCCATGTTAAAACTTTTAAAATGGCATTTCCAACATTTAACTCAGTATACTTGATCAGGAGGGGGAAAATGAAAAAAAAAAAAAATACCCCAAAACAACATTTTTTTGGTATTTAACTTTTCATATGGACCTCACAGAAAAGTAAAGAACATACTCTGGGTGGATATTTTGAGTTCCTATGTTATACTTGGTCAATCAGACCAACAGTATCCAGTATGATAATCTCACCCATGGCAAGCTTTCCTATGTACTTTCTTCTAAGACATTTCTGAATCTCAGGCATCCCAAGAACATTGCCCACAGTACCATGTATTGCCTTCACAGCAGTCACATTCAGGAGAGGAAATATGGTCAGACAAGGAGGGGATAATCTTCTGAAATGACAAATAGGATCAGCCCCCAGCTATCACACACCAAAATGCAGCACCTTCAGGGACTTAACATAATTCTCAAGACCTGAAATACTTGTGTTTATCATAAACAACTGCAATGGGATGCTGGAGAGCAGGCATAGGCATATGATATCAAATCTTCTGTTAAATGTACCTTTTCTCATTCAGCGAGATATCAAATATACAACTTCAACATCTGCAACATTTAAACATCCCCAGATGGTTCCAAATCTCAGCATGGCTTGAGTTTGAGAGCCTTCCTGAATTTCCACTCTAACATAACAAGCAAAAAAAATATATATATATAAAATGAAGTTGTTTTTTTTTTAATCACAGTATTTTCCTGAGTGTTCCTCCACTTCAAGTGAAGTAAAAAAAAAAAAAAAAAAAAAAAAAAAAAAAAAGAAGATAATTCTGAACCACCACAAAAGTATCCAGGTACAACTGTCTAGAAGATGGATAGGTTATTTTATGGTTTTCATTATAAAGATACTAAAAAGATGCAGACAATCTGGTTCAATCTGGTTCCAAGAGCTGATGTTTTTCAATGCAGTTCACTGATTATTTTGCCATTATTTCTCATCACTTTCCCAGTGCTGATTACCACTGACTCTGACCTCAGCTCATCTCAGTTACATAAAAATATGGTCTTGTTGAGAAACCATTATTAATGGCCTCATGCAGGAGATCGTTCCTTTCTGTATCAAGGAGATGCACAGAGGCACGGAAGAGGCCTTACTGTACGGCATTCAAAGATCCCTATACTTAGATCTGAATAAATCAGTAGAGTTTCCTGTAAAAAAAAAAAAAAAATTAAAAATTTGCTTTAACATATCTAAACTTAAACTCTGACATACAGAACAAATAAAACACTCCTGTAACTGATCACCTAATACAAAATACAGTGAGTTTCTGATCTCTAATATTATATTATTCTTTAAAGAAAAGCCATTAGAAAAATCTTTTTAAAGAGAAATAATTTACTTCTTAGTCACAGCAACAATATATGGTACATTAACAGCCACATATTATCATTTCACCTGTCATATAAATAACCTTATTCCCTAGAGAATATTGAGCCCTCAGCAGGTCAGCCCAGGTATCACTAAGGTTTGACTTAGGCTTTAATTGGAGAGTTCATTGGGTGCATCTGGCTCAATTTAGCCTTCTCTGCAGGTCGTTCTCACCCAAACTCTGGTTATGCCCAAGATTATCCTTGTTATTATTCTCATTAATGATGGAAACTGAAATAATTTTAAAACAATGCACTTTGGGAACAGATAATATATGATTAGATTATTAGGCCAATGCCCATTTATTGAATGTTTAGAAGTTGGTATTGTTATCTCCCTTCATCAGTGTCCTTATTTACTAAAGGTTGCAGATGTTTATTCAATGTACCACTGAATAAATGCCCAGTTTACCCTATAAATTTCTAATTCAGCTTAAAAGCTCATTTTATCTTTTTTCCTTCAGACAGGTTATAATATTTCTATGCACCATCCTGGCTTTCTTTTAGTCTTTGTTTTTTGGAAGCAGGCATATGTTTTGCAGTATCTGATGTCTCTTTCTGGCAATTTTCCCTGACAAAATATTTAACAAGGAGTTGTGGCTCCTCTTATCATCCCTATGAAAGTTGTTACTATAAGGTATCTGACTTGCTACCGATAGCACTAGTAATCAGAATCAACTTTGAGACCCACTAATGAAGGTTCAATACATGGTATTTTTTAATGCTCTCCATTTGCCAGAACAGTGCTGTAAATACTACTATCTGTAGTCACTGGTGAGCAGGACCACACATGCCATCTAGCTAATATTTTGCTTAGCAGCAGTTCAACATAAACTTAGAGCAACACTGTCTGCTAGGATGTCTGAGGCATCATTGGTAGTTATGTTATTTTTTTTCTTCTGGTTCTACACAGATTTAAAAACGACAACGACACTTAGCATGGAATATGGATTTAATTCTAGAAAATTCAGTTTATTCCACAATATTTTTGTCAACATGACTATGATACAATTATGGCTGAACTGTCACTGATAATTAAAATTCTATTCTCAGCTAGGCAATATTGACTGATACACAAACTACCAAAAAAGAATTGGTTTTATGAAGTTTGTCATCCATCTCTCCATTTAATAGAGAAGATTGTCTAATTAACACAAAGCTGGCAGCACCTCAGAAGTTATTTACAAATACTTTCTACAATGTAATCTAATGATTTTAAATAAACTTTGCTTATCATGTGTTGTTTGGTTGTGGGTTTTTTTTAAGGTTTTGTACCATTCATGAAGAGTACATATTTCAATTCAAAGTCACCTGTTTTCATCTAATATTCACAACCAAGAATGCTTTGAATGCTGTTGAGGGGGGGAGTGCCTGTGTGAACTCCCTTAGGTTTTAGAAAGTAATTCTTTTTCTACCCAAACACACAAGCACAGTAAATTATTCACATAAGTAATTCTGTGCCCCTGATGAGAGTGAGATATTTCTGCACTAAGAGTAAATACAAAGCATTAAACAGTGAATAAGTTTCCTAACCATATTTTGTGTAGTTCTTTTATGCTTAGTTTGGTTCAGTGTTTGTTCAAGTACCAAACACTGAAGGACTCACATCATAATCTATCATTCTGAAAATATAAATGAATAAGTTAAGGTCTGTAAGTCCTTTTGCAAAAGCATGAAGTGCTACCCATTTATCTCTGATAAGACAGGTAATACTGGAACACTAAAAACTGAAATGGTTCAGAAATCTTTAAAATAGCATTTCTCCCAACATCTGAGATTAACTGAGATCCCCATCTCCCCCTCAGTACTGTTAATTCTTTGAAGCAGAATCTATCATTACATAATATATCTCTGTATTGTAGAACACAAAAGCCCATTTCTGATCTCAGGTTCTAGATATTATTAAAAATTAAAATTAAAAATGGGAGCATTGGTACAAAAAAATAAGTATTTTTCTTAAAATGAAAAATATAGGCTTCCATGCTCAAAAGAAATTGTATAATGTACACAGCTCACTGAAAATTTTGCACTGGGGAAAATACTGCATTAAGTTCCTGAAGCCATAATCTTAAGATTTCTTTTGAAGCAAAGTCCTTTTTTTCCCTTAGCTCTGACCTGGTCACAAAAACATCTTGTATATGACATTATAAATAGCCAGATAAGATGATAATAATAATAGAAAGCACAAGTGCTTAAGATAAAAACAGCTGAAATGTTTCAAGCTGTAGTTCTGTCCACTAAAATATATCTTTTCAAGAGAACTGTTGCTCAAAACCAAATAAAACTGACGATCAAGACTTCTGTAATCTCTACTATGAAGGCTACTGAACATTCCACTTCATAAAAAAAAAAAAAAAAATGTCTAATGCCAGCACAGAAATACTCTTTTGGAGGAAAAAACAACCAGGGCATACCCTAATATTGCCCTTTATAATCTGCAAAGACCAACCCAAACAACAAGAAATCTCTGTTCAGGCTTTTTCTAAATGATTTTCTGAAGGTTTTGATCACAGACCCTAACACTCTTTTCTTGGGCATAACTGTATATTTATATATATTTATATTAATTTTGCCGATCAGGACAAACTGTACAATAAGATGAGGACTGACCTCCTCTTGTATCTTTTCATTCATTGTCTTTTGACAACAACGTATCAGAGTGCTCCCTGCAAATGCAGCTACTGTTTTTTGGGGTTAAAAGACTTGAGAACTCTCCAAAGCAGACATCTGCTCTGACCTCTCAAGTCCAGTAGTGGATCAGCACACATCATTCAGAATTGTTATTAAGATTGCTAACAATATGCACAACTGAATCTGTGGATGGAATAGCCATGCCAAGTACAGTGACCCAACACAATTTCCTTATTTCATTCCACAATAGGTAAAATGTGTTTTAAAAGACCTTTATCAAACTCCTAAACCAGAAATCTAAACCTGTTAGACAGGGAAGTGTGCTGGAGAAATACAAGGTGACAATGACTGAAACAGACTCCTGATATGGGAGACAGTTTCTCACCAACAAAAATCTGATCCTGCTGACATTAGAAAAGGAACAGGTACGTTAGATCTTGGCAGAGCCTCAAGATCACACCAAGTATCATGAAGACATCTTTGACTTGCCAGCGAGCATCCACACAGATAGATGGAAAGGGAAGACAGACATCAGAAACTAAAATTCATTTGAAAGACACTAACTAGTGCTGGAAGGAGACACTCCACTGAGAAAGCCATAGGAAAGGTGTTAGGACACTAAGAAAGTGATGATGGTGTAAAAACTTGAACACAATGGAAAAGTGTAACCGTGTGAAGTGGTGAACCATTGTAGTGGCAATGGTAGCATCAAGCAGGTCTCAGAGGTCCTTTACTTCTTTTACTTATACAATGCTCCAGGTGATATAAATTGCTGAATTTGAACGTTGTTTAGAGAATGGAAGGAAAAAGCAAGAAGGAAAGTGGGAAAAGATTGCTCATGAGGCACTACACCAATATACTGCATCTGTTATGTGAGGGACCCCTTTATTTTGCATTTACAGACAACTTTTTTAACAAAGCAAAGGCAATATTGTATTTGGCAAGACATACTATGCTCACATTGATATTAATGTTCATGCTGCACTTTGCCCTCACTCTGTTTGCCATCCTCTAGGAGAGAGCTGCTGAACTGAGATAAAGGAGATTCAGTTCCTTCAAAACACACACATCTGGAGCTTGCCAGGGGCTGAAGGCAAAGGTGCTGCAGTAGGAATGAACTGCAAGGTAGAAGACAGCAACAGAAAGGCACAGAAAATGTCGAGAAAAAAATCAAGATACAGAAAGAAAAGCAAACATAAAATGACTGTTTGGGAAACAGTGTAAAGTATAGCCCCAAATTTTCAAATACCAGTGTCTAGCAGTAAGTGTTGAATCTCTGTTTTTCACCCACAGGAAATGTCCTGATTTTATAAACTCCTATAAAACACTATAGACAAGAAGGTTATAGTCCCACAAGAAATAATGCTTTTATCTATTCTCTACAGAAAGGCTAGCACTGTACCACATGAAAACAGGATCTCTGTGCCCTGAGATATGTGCACAGGCTTTATTCACAAGGCTGGAGCAGACTGTACTATTCATTCCAGGAAAAGGTTCAGGATCAGGCTCTGTATTTATGCACTGTGGTTAGATACATGAGAAATGAAAAAATTGCTTTTAATCTGCTTATTTAAATCAGTAACTTAGTTTTTTCTTGATAAGGGGCTAGGAGTCGTGATTAAGACATATACCAAAGCCACAGAATCTAAAGACCTCACAGCCAAATATTTGCAAGGAAGGGAAGCAAGAGGGCATTTTTTGTACAAAACCAGTTCTCACTTTTAAATTTTCAGACCACTTTTACTACAACAGTAAAAAATTTGAAACACAGTATTAAAAGTATGAAAAATTCTCTCCCACAATCTGGATAATTTGTATGTGATAAACTGTGCACCACATGTGATGAACCAGAACTTATGTCAGAAATTCCAGCATAATGCTCATACATAGGAACACAAAGAATTTACACCAGAAGGTCTGAGAACAGAATCTGATTATCTCAATATGACCAGACCCTTCAGACAGGCAGGCTCATCTGCTGCCCACAGTGGACCCATTAAACTGGCTGTTAATGTGTGTTTAAATGTCTACATATAAATATATATGTAAAAGAATGCTGTGCATAAGCAGATGAGATGCTTACATGAAGCTGAATTTGTTTGTGGGTGGTTTTTTTTCTTCTTTGCTCATGACAAAGACAGAAATGATTTGGTATACCTTGAAGGTTTTTTAGATTAAATGTAATGTAAAAATGTTCTTTTTTTACTGAGCCAGTGCATGTTACAATTTAAATCTCTGACTGGAACCCACAAAAACATACCTAATGTAAAGGAAAAACATATCCTCAGCTAGTTGGACTTCAAGTATCACAGTGTTCATCATACATTAACCCCAGAGGTATTTTTCAGGGTTCTGGACAGGTTTCATAGCTATTACTGCTTGCTGAGCCAACTAACATAAAGCTGTTTGGTTTGTTTTGGGTTTTTTTTTAAGCTTCAGTAAGACCTTGGGATTGCTGAAGTGCAGCTTCTCCTTGAGTAACATCATTCACAGGTGCAAGGGTCACAGTACAGCCAGGAAGATTGTCCAAATTTTCAAACATTCTCTGTTCCTCAAATCTTGGGACATCATATATGCCAGGCACATGAAGCTGAAGCCACACCATGAGGCTTCTGAGTTTTTAAATTAATCACTATCAATGCCAGACATATTGCATGGATTTATAATTCTATAAGTGGAATCATTCAAGTAAGTAGTAGTGATGAAACCTCATGAAATGGGGAATTTTTGCTGGATATTCACCAAAGGAGCAGTAAACTGGGTGCAGATTGCTGCAGAAAGTGTTGAAGCAACTCTAAGATCATCACTTTGAAAGCAGGTAGTAGAAGACATACTAATGAACATTACAAGATAATAAGTAAATTAGATAATTTAAATAAAAATATATTGGATCTGGATATCTGGACCTTGTTGAAAAGACAGAATACATTTTACCACAGAATTTCTACATAGTAATACACAGAATAGATGGCTCTATTTTATCGCCATAAGACTGGAAATAATTTTAGGAAAGAGAGAAAATGAGCTCCCAATGTGATGAAACCAGTCTGTAGTCTGAGCTATATAAACATCTGAGGATTAAAGAGAAACAGAGAGCACATATTTACCCTTGCCCATGTATTTTGTGGGCTGGCAGTAAAGCTGGGTAACACTTAGCTTTCCAGACTTAAAATTGTGTCAACAAAATCTGGTAAGGCAGAGAAAAATGTACCAATAAATTTTATGGTTCTGGAAAATATCTTGCTAAGTGAATCTTAAAGAACGCTAATTACTTAATTTCTCAAAATCCCAATTAAGTAATTACTTCACTACTATATAGAGATGTTCAGAGGGAAAAAAGAAGAGTACTGAAAGCCTTTGTAATCCAATAAGACAAAAGTTAGATAAATAAGAAGACATATTCTTAACCACAATTATGATATATCTGTGGAGACTGGTGGTAAATTGCCTCGATAAGTTTTAAAAGATTAGGTCCCCTTCTAGAAATGCTAAGGTTTGACTGAGCATTAATAAGAGCACTTGTCAAATGTTAGAATTCAATGGGGCCTGGAGAAGTGAAGGTGAAATTCAGTAGCACATGGGGGATCAGACCAAATGATCACCTTTTGCAGAGCAGTCACTTATATAACTGGTGTATTGACCTTATGCTCTCTGAGAGGTGAAGGAGATTGGGAGGTAGGAGACAGTTTTGTTGTAGATTCTAATCACATGGTGAAAAAAACACCAGAGGAATCTTTTTGAACACTTACTTTGGTTCCTCCAAGTGATTTTGGGTCAATTTTCAGCTTTAATCTGAGGTTAGAACATGGAAAATCTGATTGTTAGGATGGATCCTAGTTTTTTCCTCCCTTAGCCTAACATTTCATGCCAATTCTGTAGGACCAACCCTGAAGAAAATTAATGGTCTGATTGTACAGTATTGCAGTGTCTCAGATAACAAACACATGACAGGTATTTAACCAATACCTGGGTAGCCAGCCGGTAAGGGTGGCATTAATGATTTTGCAGAAAGTTAACTAAGTACATCTATTACTTTGCCATGTAGGGTAAAAGAAAACATCAGTCAAGGAAAAAGAGAAGAGCAGCCTACGCTTCCTTTATTTAGGTTCTGAGAAAATCTGCTTTAAGAATCAATACAGATGGAGCAGTGAACTGCACTCAGGGTGATTAAACATAACAGCGATAGGAAGGGGAGGAGCAAGGCCAGCAACTGATCTGTAAGGAAACAAAGGGAAGCCTAAAATGGATCAGCAAAACACCAGGGGGTTCCTAAAAGGCTACCCAAAGGCAGTGCCCTAAATGTCTGCTCTAGGGTCTTAGCCACTCCGATTATCTTAAACTGAGGGTTTCACCTTGGCCTGTGGCAAACTTTGAGAATCCTCCTACTCACATGCTGGCTGAAATCCCACAACCAGATGTCTACAATACCTTCCTAAGAAGGTCCCCATGGAAATTATCCCCCTTTGGAACAGGAAATAGAATTAGAAAATGGTTTGGGTTGGAAGAGGCCTTACAGTTCCCCTAATTCCAACCCTCTGCCTGCATGGACAGGGACACTGCCCACTAGCTCAGGTTGCTCACGGTCCAACCCAACCTGGCCTTGAGCACTTCCTGGGATGGGGCATTCAGGCAGTCACAGCTTCCATGATCAACCTCTTCCACTGTCTCACCACCCTCGTACTAAAGAATTTCTTCCTAATATCTAACCTAAATCTACCCCCTGCCAGTTTAAAACTATTACTCCATGTCCCATTGTTCCTTACCCTTGTAAAAATCTCTCCCCCACTTTCCTGTAGGCCCATTCAGGTACTGGAAGGCTGCTATAAGGTCTCCCCAGAGCCTTCTCTTCTCCAGGCTGAACAGCCCCAGCTCCCTCAGTCTCTCCTCATAGGAGATGTGCTGCAGCCCTCGTCTTCTTTGTAGCCCTCCTCTGGACTTGCTCCAGCAACTCCATGTCCTTATGCTGGGGGCCCCAGATTCACAGCTAGAGCCAATTAACACCTTCAACTGAAACTTCAGTTAACAAGAGCTGGAAAATAATATTTTTATATTTTTAATTAATTTTTACATTTTAAATTATTTTTATAATTCCTCATCAAGCTGCAGTTAGTCCAAATGCCAAGTGGTTCCTCTCCTTCTTCCCCTGAAAAAACCAGGCATTGTATACACCCCAGTTCATCAATTTTCCATTAGCTCAGCATAACAGTCTCCCTCTTCAAGGGAACTCCTAGCATCTGAACAGCTCTTCTTTCATTCTTAAGACAGCCTCTTCTCTGCTTTAGAAAATATTTGTTCAAAACCATAACTAGAGATGGTTGAAACATTTTGGTTTGGAACTGCGCTTTTAAAGGATTTGCTGCTTCTCTTTTTGATTCTTCTTTTTTTTCTAGTTTTTGGGTAGTCTGTTTCTACAGATTTTAGATTCAGTTTTTAAAATTCCTGCTTCTTTAAAATTACTCGTCCTTTAAAGGAGGAAAAGTAGCAAAGTGACAGTAAAGAGCCAAAACAAATGGAAGCCAGAACTTTGCATCTGAAAGATTATATGTTAAAAATCAGTCTTCCCCAGAATATTTATAAAATAAATTTATATATTAAAAAAAAAAAGGTGAAAACACTACATTCTTATAAAATATTTTGTATTTTAAAATAATAAAATCAATATCCTGATCCATAGTCTGTTTCAAAATAATAATGCTCTACAAACAGTAATCCATAAAGATCATTTACACCTCATTTATAGTTATTGTGGAACAATGTATCACTTTGTTTATCCAGGTGTGAAAAAAGAAGAGATAAACATAACCACATAGTATATTCCTAGAGTTAAAGTTTTGTTTGGGTTTTAAAAGTACTCCATCTTTAAGGTACTGCATATCTCTAGGCAAACTGATTACTTGATGATGAATTAATTGCTTAGGAAACAGCTTGTGTCAGTTTGAGTGGCAGAGAAGATCAGGTTGCTCTGCTAGCAGAGGGCACAAGTAGCACCTGACTGCAGGCTGCTCAGATTAATAGTTTCACCCTTAAAACTGGGGGGTGAACATTGCTGAGAGCACTGCCAGGATCTGCTGTGCTGCCCACCAACTGATCAGTAGGCATTCTCTGATTCTTCACCTCTCACCATCAGGAGAATCATTTCCAGAGGGACACATGGGCACTTGCACAGCACTGAAAGGGACTCATTTTGCAAGGGCCACTGCCACAAGTACCTTTGCAATGGAAATTAACAGGTAGGAGAAAAAGTGGTAATAACAACTTCATGCTATGCAGTGTATGTGTGATTTTTGCATTATTTCCTCAACCAATAGGTTGATTAACCAACTTGATTAAAGTACTTTAAATTAAGAAAGGCTGCAAGGATTAGCATATCCTTGGAGCTGTTAGGAGCCCAGGCACCTCAGACATCTGTTGCTCATGTTATTAGTCCTGTATGTGAGGCCCACACAGGACTTCACCAACCAGCTGCAGGATCAAGTCCTACTCCAGCACAGTATTTAAGCACAGGGCCCTTAAGCCCTTGAGCTTGCTTATAGTTAAAGACACACCTCGAGATTTTGCTGGATGAGGGGATAAATTACTCCAAGGCAGTGATCCAATCCATGCTGCTTGGGGCTCTCTAAAAACGAAAGAAATAATGGGATTTCACACTGCTCATTCAGCTTGTGCTGATTTTCTCTTTTCATTGGGCCAGAGAGCAAAGGGGCAATTACTGCCTAAGGTTTGTGCAGAGGGTCACCATGGTTCCCCCCTGGAAAGCTGCCTCCAATGCTGTGCCCTCCTGCTGCCCCCTCATTACTGGGGAATTCAGGCTGCTCTGCTGGGACAGCATTAAACAGGACTGGAAGCAATCTTACAAATGTACTGTTCTTAAGCTTTCAGCTGCTGCTGGTTTTTCCCCTCCGTGTGGCATGTAAGACTCTTCTCCAAGATGGTGTTGTAACTGTCCTGCTAAGAAAAGTAGACTGCATTGTTTCCTGTAAAAACTCCAGGAATCAAAAAATCTCTTAACACTAGGGCAGCATAATAGGATCTCCCACCACATTTTGATTATGCCAGTAATCAGAATTTCCAAAGATACATCTGACCTCAAAACAGTAGGAAACTGCCACATGCTTGCTTTCCCTTCTTGTCTTTTACAAAGTAATTCACTGCTCAAATAAATAGGATTCCTCCCCATATCACTCATGCAATTAAAGTACTTTGCCTCAGTTGGGGACTGAGGCATGTGTGCTGTACATATAACTAAACATCCTAACACCTTTGGGTTGGAAATACTTAAGTCCACATAGTTTATACAGATATACTCCATAAGAAAGAGACAGATCGTGTGAACATGAGTGCACGGAGGAACATTTGGAGAGGCATTTCTGCAAAATTCCATTACCTATGTTCTTCTTTGGCCCTGATCTAGAGTTGAAAGAAAAGGCAAAGGGATGATTAAAAGGCACCTAAATCAGGCAAAGACTATGCTTATGACGGTGCTGTTCTCATCAGGGTTACTTTTCACCTTCCCACATATGGGCAGCAAATATTTCAACAGTTCACTAGATTCCCCCCACCTCCTAAGCACCCTAAGACTAGTTCTCATTTCTCTCACAGAAACACTGTGAAGAGAAAGTATTAAGAAGTGCTGACATACTAAAATGTGAGAAGATTTATCTAAGTGACTTATCTAAGGCTAAAGGAGGCAAGTATTAGGTTACACTGTAGGAGAATGGAGTGCTTATTGACCTAGAAACTTTACATCCTCAGCAGCACCACAAGGGCTCCAGCTTGCATCATGCAGCCCTGAACTTCCCATGCTTCCTCCCACCTCTTTCATTACTGAGCACGACATTTCATTAATGTGTCCCCAGCTACCAATAAAACAAAAGCTATACCACTGGCTGTGAAATTTCTGTAACTTTGACTACCTACAACAGCTCTTCTTTGCTTTGATGGGAAACAGTAAAACAGGAAAGCAATCTGTGATGTCCTTGGGTAAATCCAACTTTGAAGCATGCAACATCAGGTGCTCAGAAGTTGTTAGATGTTACCCTTGGAAAAATCACTCCTGCCCTGGGAGGGTACAAGGACATGAAAATGAAACCTGCTCCTCTGTCAGGATGTGCAAGAGATTAATTATAAATGAGAATCAGGACCAGTGATCAAGGCCCAGTGACCAAATCAAGGGGACAAAGGAAAAAATAAAAGTAACACTGCCACACCTCATCACTAAAGCATTGCACAGACCAGCAGAAAACCCATAGGCATTCAGGTGTCCTGCCTACTTCTGTTCTGAGGAACAGCCTCCTTTAAACTACCCTCCCTACCACTCTGTACAGATCTGCAGATATCTCAACAAAAACAAAAAAGCATTTCCATCAGAGTATCTTTCTTTGCTGCCTTTTAAGAATGATGTACTTCTTGTTCATTTATATGAAGACTGAATATTTGAAGGTCTCAAACAAGCATCCGTAAGGCATCCAGGATTTCTTGTGTAATCTTAAAGGGAAAATATACTGATCCAATCACTTTGGTACTGCATCACAGGGCACTGAAGAGAAAAGTCAATAAAAATCATCAGAGCACAAAAAGACAAGCTGTAATCAATATCTGATCTTGATATGAGCCGTCAGGTAAAAAAAAAAAAAATCATTTAAGTACTTCCTTGTACACTCTTCTTAGACAGTAAAAAAATTGGGACACTATTTTCTAGGTTATTCCTTTATCTTTCTCTCCTTCCCCCCCCCCCCCTTTTCTTTATTTTGAGAAAGCAAGCAAATACTATGATACTGAATCAACTGAATAGGAAGAATTTGGCAAGAACACAGTAGTCAGTCTTCCATCTTCTGCAAGTCATCTGCCTGTCAGTTATCCAAGGGCAGAGAAAGTCACCACACTGAAAAATTTCTTCTGCTTGGACAAAAGAAAAAACTTCAAACCAGCATATTTTAGCAATTCTATCCTTATCCAAAGAAAACATAATAAATTAGCTACATCTCTGTAAAAAATAATGGGAAAAATAATTTACCCTTTTGGTGATTATTTTTTCAATTAAGCAAACAGTGTAATGCTTGACAATTCCCTCTGACAATTTCTTCTTAGTGATCCATCCTAACACAGGATAAGCACTCTCTGAGAAAAATCTGTCAACTCAGTGAGGTTAGAGATAGCCTAATTAATAAGTTTAAACTAGGCACCCAACTATCACTCAGTAAGAAGTCAGACAATTGTCAAGAAATATTTGCTGGAGAATGATAGGAAGAACATACTTTGTTATGAATGGCTCCACTTTTCTCTGAAGTTTGATCCTGCTGTTTATCCGTCATTTGTTGTTTGTAAAACTTACGTTTATTTCTATCACATATTTAAAATTTAACAGCAACTTTTGTTAGAACTCATACATTTCTGCACTTTTCATGTCTGTCTTTTGCTATTTGAGATGTTTATAAACACAAATGTACACACACTTTGTAGATGCTTTCAGGTCTTTCTTTGTATATATTTGAAATATTCAAATTTCTCCTTATCTCAAGGCTTTAAACTCTGGCTGTTCACTTTTTGCATCCATTGTATATGTGTGTGTATATATATATGTGTGTATATATGTGTGTGTGTATATATACAGTGTGTCAAGCAGTTTTAATTTAAGCAGAAAGTGCTAAACAATGTTTACCTAATACATTTCTGAATGCCTAATGAGAATATCTGCCTTTCTAGAAAACAAAAAACAAACAAAAATTTCTTCCAGCGAAGGTGCAAGAAATAATAAATAAAAATTTATCAATAGCAAAGAATATGCAATGCTTTTGCAGTGGGGCTTATCACAAGATTTTTTAGCTATGCTAACATTTGCAAGCCATTTCAGATATGTTAAAGTCACAAATAACACCTAACTAGCAAGATACTAAACACATAACTCCTCAAAAAAAGAAACAAACTGATCTTTTATCCCACCTCCCTGTCACCTCCAATTTATAAAACATTTGCAAAACACTTCAGCAGTCTATAAATGACCAGCTGAGAAGCCTACGATTTTAAGAAATAAAAAATAAATAAATAAAATTGTTTTAAAAAAAGTACAATATCATGATAGTTCAGCAATATTCTTCTATGCATTGACACATCACTACCCTACAGGTGCTGCTTGGCAGTCTATTTGCCCAAGGTGGGCTTTCCCAGCACTCCCACAGGTAATACTCATTTCCACCCACTCTGCCACCAATCTCAGATAAATGAGAAGCCTGTCAGCAACTTGACAGTAAAACACAGGAAAAAAGCCATTTTCTATCTGCATTACAGCTTGCTGTCCTTCCCTGATTAATGATCCTTGCTCACTTGGTAAATATATACATTTTTAGACAAACAATACCAACCACATCTAAAATTTTTAACAGTAGCTTCCTTCAGAGATTCATGTCTATACTTTCAAATACATTTCAATCCTCCTTTCTTTTTTTTTAGGGGTTCTTCAGTCCTTTTTTTTCTTGAAAAAAATCCAATTGCCAAATTCTATTTATTCACCAGAAACTTGAAAGCAAGGCAGAAAGAACTACGGACTCTGAAACAAATGTGCATTGCCAGGACAAGGAGGAATCTTTTGTGCAGTTTTAATGAAGACAAGAACTCTGAACTTAATTCTTGACCAAAATTCCCTCCTCAAATTCTGTGTTTACATATTTTGTTGCCAATTAACTTGTTGATATGTTTTGCCTGAGAAAGGTACCAAAAGTTTGGTAGAAAGTGGGAGAGATTCATAGAAACATGGAAGTAACTTGGGAAAAGAGCTATAAAACTATTACTCTTACAGTACTGAACTGTTCTTTGCAATGTGTTGTCCTGTCCAGTCACAAATCTGAGCAATGATGAGGCTTCCAACAGGTGTCTTGAGAGACCACACTACAGCCAAAAAATCACCATGGGGAAAACACAACAGGGACAAGATCAACTATATATATATATATATATATATATGTATATATATGTATATATATATAACTAGAGCTTGGTGATACTGATGATCATTAAGTTGCCTGATGTAGAAGCACAAAACTGCTTTCAGTTGTGAGTTAGACTCTCATGAGTACTTTTCTCTTTAGAAGCAATGGTCATTGGCCTCTTCCTATTGTAGTAGTCAATGAGAGAGGTCAAGTCACCAGCTTTGATTGCCAACACCCAGGGGTGCAGTCAGCCCTATCTGGGGGTCACCTGAGAATACACATATGGTTTTTCCAGGTATGTACTGGAAGCAGCTAAAGTCTAGTCAAGTAGAACCAGCTGTCAAAATACAGCTTTTTCTTGTGTCAGTAGGCCACAACCAGCAAGCTCTGCCTCCTGAGGCTGCTCAGCCTTATCCACCCATGTTTTATATCCCAGTTCACAGGTTTCTAGTCAGAGTCATGAGGTATCTACAGATTTCTGATCCTGGTTCTGTCCCTAGAACAAGTACCAAGATATCAGTTTTGCTTTTTTTAAAACTCAGGAAACAAAATTCTACATTAAAAGTACATTAGTTTACAAAGCTAAATATTCAAAAGTTAACGAATATGAGAATTACAAACTGCCTCCAAAACCTTGTCTCAGTCCTTCTGTGCACTACCTAATGGTATTTTAATTTCTTGGTTGTGTGTTATTTTTCCCGTTGGGTCTTGTATTTCTACTGATGGTTCTCAGCATAACTAAAATTCCCTTTCTGTACTGGTGTTTACATCATATTTGTGGGGCTATACCTTCAACTTTTGTACATCATCATTGTCCCCATAACTACCACTCATCACCAGGGACTACAGCCCACAGTGTTTTATCAATTTCTTCATACTTGTAGAGTGGCACATCACAGTTACTCTGACCTCATAATCCAAAATCCCTCTTGCTCTTAAATAATTTTAATTGTTAGGCCTATGCAGAAATAAATTATAACTACAGAAAGGTGTCTCTTATTTTGCTGCTCCATGGCCTTGTGACTACCCTGAACAGTGAGTATCAGACCAGCAGCCAATATGAAGACTGTCCCTGGAGCATCTGCCTGAGAGATCACCTGTGCCAGCACGATGCTTCTGTGGGTGGCTAAAAGTGGCCAGGGGAAAAGTTCTGCTGTCTCACCATGCTCTCCCAGCTTCTGGCAACCTGCAGGTCAGTAATTTTTCAGGCAGAGGTGGTATCTCTACATTTAATTGCCCATAAAGAATTTCTTAACCATGAATTTTTCTTATCAGTTTTTGAAGCCATCCAAAGATTTGACATGAACAGTATATACTCCACAGTTGTACATTTGGTGAAAAATCAACTGTCATTATTCTTTTGAACTAGCACCCAATTCTAAGCTCACGTTAGTTACCACAATATCAGAGTTACATGTTGGAGATCATTAGTATTTCCAGGATGCCCTAAAAACATTCTTGTGACAGTATATTGAGCACTATAGTAACTTATCCTTTATCCCTTTTCATGGATTAAAGGGGTGCTTCTTTGCATCCCCATTCCACATGACAGCCTGAAGGTCTGATTTCTCTGACATTGTGAAACACCTATGAAATTAATATCCATTTTTCTCTGTTAATTTTATAGTTCTGGAGAAATAACTTCACTTTTATAAACTAAATCTGTTTATTTCACAGGAATTATGCCTTTCATGACATTTGTTCCTCTGTCTTACCAAATAGAAGAGATAACTAAAAAACATATCCTTTGCAAATGTTAAATGCACAGACCTTTTGGCTTAAATCAAGAAATTCAAAATTATTACACACTTTGCTACCAGATTTGTTTTCTGCTGGATTACTGTTAACTGTTTTCCCCTGGCACAAAACTCAGAAGGAAAACATCTCAGCCTACAACATACCTATAACATCTCAAAATCAGTGCAGAGAAATCTCTTTGATGTGCCAAGAAAAATCATCATTTTGAGGCTGAAGCCAGGATCTTCTCTTAATATTAGTGGAGTTCATCCAACTTGAACCAGTTACTCTGTATAAAATTTTCACTCAATAAATTGTAGGGGTTTTTAACATTAAAAACTTGCTCTGTTAATACTTTCGAGTGATACAAGCTAAAAATTTTTTTTAAACCTACGTGACCAAAAAGACCAGATCTCACCTTAAAAATGAGAGCCATGTAAATGTCTAACTGCCAACTGAGGAATTTCAAAGGTGCTTAAGTATGGTAACCTTTAGAAAAGGAGTTACATGGTCCTAAATCTCTTTCAGCTCCTTTCAAAACCACTAGCAAGTCAAGCATGTTCCAGCCCTAGTTTCACTTCTTTATATGTTACCTTATCATTGGCAAAATAAAGTTGTCAAAGCCAGTGCTTCAGCTATGGTAAATAAGGTTTGCAGAACCACTCCTATTCCACTATGTAATTACACACTAGCTGAGATGCATAAACAGAGAGAAAATTATACAATTCATCCATTACAGTATCACAAAAGAAAAAAATAGTGCAGTAAATTTCATGCTCTGCTCTCATGAGACACCACCTGGAGTATTGTGTCCAGTTCTGGAGTCCCCAACACAAGAAGAACATGGACTTGCTAGGACAAGTCCAAAAGAGGGCCACAAAGGTGATAAGAGGGCTGGAGCATCTCTGTGAGCTGAGAGTTGGGGCTGTTCAGCCTGGAGAAGAGAAGGCTCCAGGGAGACCTTATCAGCCTTCAGTACCTGAAGGGGCCTACAGGAAAACTGGGGAGGGAGCCTTTACAAGAGCATGTACAGGAGAAGTAGCCTCAGTTTCAAGCTGAAAGAGAGTACATTTACAAGTTGGGAATAAATTCTTTAGAAGTGAGGGTGGTGAAAGATTGGAACAAGTCACCCAGGGAAGCTGTGGGTGCCTTGTTCCTGGAAGTGCTCAAGGTCAGGCTGATGGGACTCTGAGCAACCTGGTCTTGTGGGAGGTGTCCCTGCCCATAAAAGCAGGAGGGCTGGTACTAGATGATCTTTGGTATCCCATGCAACCCAGGCCATTCTATGATTGTAGGTTAAAAAGTCCTAAAGAGGGGAAAAATTCCTAACGAGAAAGCCCAGCACAATGGTTTTGCGTCAGATTACACCACAGATAAGAACTTGCAGGATCTTTGTGAAAATCAGTCTCATTCATCAAAGGATACTTGCTTGCCAGCTGTTACAGCATCCATGACAAATTTTCTGCTGTTTCTAGGAAGGAACACTCTGGTTATGCTATGTATTACAAATTCATTCGTCTTGTACTAAGCCTGTCTGAGGCTCCACAAAACTGACATAATTCAGAGGAGAACAAGCTCTGAGTTACCTTACCTGGTAGAAAAAATGTACAAAGAACACCAAGTTAGAAAAGGATGGTAAGTACCTTTCTATTACACTGCCTAGGAAGCTGCCAGGACAAGTGTCTGGCGGCACCTCAGCACCAAAATTCCACCACCCAGAGATAAGAAGCAGAGATTTTGGTGCTCTCTTCCATCATCACTTACTGAAAGAAAAGGTGGAGTGAGAGAGAGAGCATTCATGCTGCTGGGGGAGAAAGGAATTGAATCTCATCCCATCAGCACAGTCAGAAAGTATGCACAGGGGGACAAGTGCAGTTACTGGAGCCTTGTCCTAATCCATTCCCATGCATAAGCTAATGAGCACTTCTACAGCCGATTTACAGGATCTTTCTCTATCAGTTATGCAGCTTAATCCTTTCTTCTGTTTCATGGGATTAATCAGAGACTGATCTGCCTTTGCATGATTCTACTTTTTGTTCCACTGAACAAGTGGGGCTCTAAAGAAGGGGCAGTGCAGTGCCTCTGCACTTTCACTGTGCAATGAGGTTAATGATATTAACACCCTTTCCAAAGAGCATTGAGCTCCACCAGTAAAAGTTTATTATAGACCTGGGACACAGAGTGGGAAAGCCTCCAAAGTTGTCTCTGTCATTCCTATCAATAATGCCAAACAATAGGACACAGCCTATAAAAAAAGTAAGAAACAAAAAGAAGTTTGCTTCTTTGTACAACAAATGTTGCAGCAAAAGTAATGAATTTGCTGCTGTCAGCAGAACCCCAAACTGCACTTAAACAGCTTTCATCCATCTCTTCTGTTCTGTTGTGGGGTTTTTTTCCCAGGTTGACATACAGGCATAGTTTGCCAATTAGCATTGGTTAGACTCAGAAATAATTCCTGTAGGCATGTAGAAGAAATAACACAGTCTGCTGGCAACCTTCTCATTATTTGGCAAGGCAGGAATCACAGAAGATTCCAGTATTCCAGTAACCAATTTAGTAAGAGTTAAGTAGATAGAATAGTGGTCTCTCATCTGTGGGTTGTTTTTTCTTCTACTTGCAAGCTAAAAAGATATTCACCTATAGCCTTAGAAAACTACATATTCAGTAGCTAGGGTCTCTGGATATGACACACTTTCAAAAAGGATATATCCTGTAACTACAGAGCAATGGGCAAGTAAACTCTAAATCTGATGCCTTGTGAAATGTTGTCAGTTGCAACTGGTTGCTAAAAAACTTTGGGGAAGCTCTCTAAGACTATTTGGACAAACAAAAGCTATTCAGTTCAATGATATTCATGACCTGTGCTCATTGCTTTTGAGAATGCTGATGGATGAAGTTTTATTCACAGTAGCATTTGGGAGAAGCTTATATTATTGCCAGTGTGTATGCCTGTACATAAATCTGCAGGCCAACACGAGGACACATTTGCAAGACAATCTGTTACAGTTTTCCCAGCGAGAGCTCAGAAGTAATGTAAAATAATTTCAATGACCAAGTATATTGCTTGAAGAGCATTCAAGAAATACCATTCATGCACAAACAGCCCCCAGCAGAAAATGCATCATCTCTCAACAGTTTAAAGGTATGGTGATGTCTGGCAGAAAACCCTGGTGCCACGTTTGCAATAGGCAGTTATTACTACAATGGCAGTGAGAGGCAGCCAAGACCAAGATGGGAAGGAGACAGACAGACTGTCAAAATAATCATCCACAGAGGAAAAGCAAAAGCTTGGAAGAGTGTAAGAACAGAGAAAGAACTCAAATGCATCCCTGACTTTGCAGTAGAGGGGATTCAATAGTGTCAGCCTCTGCATTTAAACACCTAACATCCCACTGATGAAACAAAGACCACTTTCTGTGCTCTAGGCTGTAGTTGCAGCTCCTCAGTTTCTTTCTTTGACTTTGACCCTACTGGAAGATCTTAAAAAGCACAAATGTAATGCACATCTGACTACATTTCTGTCAAATTAGTTACAACAGGCACTATCAGCAAGCTGTTTGGTACCCATTGCTGCCACTGTTGATATTCACTGCAGAATGTGCAGAACATTCCATCAGAAAGATATTTGTGAGTGGCTCCTTGGTAATAACTTTTTTTTTTTCCTTCTGAGATGTGAACCACCACATCAAAAGAAAAAAAAACACAGTTCCTTGGTAGTTTTGCAAGATGAAATGAACAAAAGCCCACATCTGAGCCTCACAACAGTCCTTCCCATACTTGAAACTGATTTGTTTCATGGTCAGCATGGGTTACCTAAAACGAGGTAGCCTATAAGCAGGGGTGGGGGTGCACATGCAATTCATTCCATTGCTAGATACTCTGTGATGATGATGACATTCTTACAGGAAAAATGACTGCTATTCCCTTTGCAACATCTCTGACCTGAAAAGAGGTATATGCTGCAAATGCAAGAGATTTGGCAGTGAGGAAAACACTGCAGAATGGTAAACATTTGCTAATCTACAATTCTACATTGTTCTACAGATTATTTTCCAATTCTACAGATCCTCAGACAAGAACTATTGAGAGGTGTTGGCCACTCTGAGGTCCCATGCTGCTCCTACCTAGCTGGCCAATTATAAACTTTGTCTTATTCCTCTTCACCTTCACAAATGGTATCCCAGATTTATGTGTAGAGAATCCCAGAAAAAAACCTGGAGATTAGACCTGTGTAGTAGCTTAAAACTGAGCCTTCCTATGAACAGAAAAATGTCCCAACATTCACTGTAGTCTTTAGCTTTCTTGCAGCTTCATCTCAGATCCCTAATCTTGTTTTGCAGTTATCAAAGTCAGTCAGGTGTCCGGGTAGACACACGTAGTGTGGCCAGTGGCATTGTCTCCTGGGTTCCCAAAAGAGACACCCTCCCACCCCATTACCCTCCCACCCCATTACCATCCCATGTCAAGTGCTCCAGCCCACACTGAGTGAGGGTTGCAGAGCTGGGAAAGTGCAGCTACTGAATTCATAAATGGGGTTTTCTGGGTCAGACACTGGTGCTGCTTCTGGTGACTTGGCTGATTGATGGGCAGTGTCACGCTGTAGCTCTATGTGCATGAGTCAAGTTGTTAGATACTGAGAGTGGCAGAAAAGAAAGATTAAAATCCAACAAGCATCCAGATGAAAGACAGAGTGCCTTGCATTTACTAAAGGATGGCAGCATCTGGAATAAATACAGGGACTGGAGTTCAGAGATTTGAAATGGGCACTGAAAAATATTGGCAACAGATCTCCTGGTTCTCTTATACAAGATCCAGTCTTCCAAAGGGACAAAAAACGGTTAATTTTTAAAATCCCTGGTTAGATTAGATAATCCCTTTGCTCCAGAATTTGTTGCAAACTATAAGATGGCATTTTCTTTTGCTTGCACATTTTTTTGTTCTGGCATTAAACACCCTTGGTGCCAGACCAACACAAGACTTAACATAATAAGCACATACCTGGGAGCTATGGAGCAGAGGAGCAACTCAGATAAGCAGGAATCCAAGGTCTGACAGAACACAGAGTTATTGCAGAAAAGCCATGGTGTCCCACACTAACCAAAAGAAAAGGATAGCGTGATTTGTGTGCAAGTTAGGGAAAAAAAAAAATTTCTATCCCTGCAAAAATAGACTGGGGGATCTGTTCATAGCCTGTTTACAGATGATTCAAAAGGAATCATCTGCTACCATGGTGCAGGAAGAAATCATTGTATGTGATGGTGGAAGGGATATATGACTGTAATAAGAAACTGCATTTTGTTCCATTTTTTCAGTCTGTTATTCTATATTCTATCTGAGATAGGTCAAGTAATGACATAAGTTCTAGGACAGGCATGCACAGCTTCGAACAGCTGCTGAAAAACAAGACTGTGGGAGCCTAAATCAGCAAGAAATACAGAATTTTAATAGCTCCCAGCCAAGGTCAGACCAGACAGAGCTTTTTCCACCAAAAGCCCTAAAGAAAACCACTTCCCACTCCAAAACCAAGTTCCTTTTTATTACGCCTATGATGACACTTTCCATACATAAAATGTCATTTTTGCTCTAGCAAAACAGCTAAGTGGGACATCACCTTGCTTGCTGGAGCCCAGAAAGTGTGGGAGATTGTAGAGTGAACTTGGCAGCTAAAACACAAGATTTCTGAACTTTGGGTCCTTTCTAATAAATCTGTGTCTTAAAAACTTATATTCATGACAGTATTCCTTCTCCCAGTTCAATTTTTTCTATAAGACTTCAAGCATAAAAACAAAGTAGTGCCCTATTTTAAATATTTAGAAATACAGTACATCTGACAAGTTTTATTTTCTTTTATACACCAACTATTTTAGTTTGCATCTGTAATACCATTTTCTGTCTTCTGTTTGTCTCCTTTTTCTTACAGTTTCAAACAATTTACTGTGTGCTAAAGGAAGTGAAGGTCATGGTCTGTAAATCCCAAAATCATGATAAGTGCTTTCTTAAAACGTAAGCCCAGTGTTTGCTATTCATCAGCACTGCAAAATAATAGTGGATTTAAAAGCTAAGACATTTCATTCATGCTAAAAAGAAAAATAATACAAAGGAAACGTAACCAGACTTTCTCTGGGTTTCACAGGCAGTTACTATCTCATTTAATCTTCGGGCTAAATAATTTATTTATTCTGGGATTTCTTATTTTCTTTTACTCAACTTGCCCAACCACCAATATATTAAAATAAATTGTATATAAACATCTTCAAAGCCAGGCACTTTGAATATGCTTTCTGTGAGGGGTGCACTTCTAAGCTCTTTCATTCTTTTCTTTTACATTTAGGTGGACTGTTTAAGGTTTACTCTAAGTTTAAATGTGTCTGCTTAAAAAACACTTCTACTTTATTTTAGGGATGGAAAAACAAAAATTCCTAAAAGCTAGCCTCATACAAGCAGGCTCTATGCTTTACATTTATTATATTATTTTCCTCGAAATTCCATCACCTGTTACACTCAACAGCTCTTCGTTTGCTTTTCTCTTTGCTCTCTGCAGTGCTTTTTAGTTCTCTCTCCTAAGTGAAACATTAGTAATGTAGCAGTAACGTCTGAGGCAGAGTCAAACCCATGCTGAGTGGGTCTGAAGCTGATCAAAATAAGTATGCACAAAACAGACCCAAAATAGCACCTTCCTTTCATCCTAGGTGTTATTCAATCACAGCTGTGCAATTTAGCCACAGTCTGTAAGGGGTTTACTGCTTTCCACTCCACATCTGTCTGACGAGCTGCTCATGAGCCTCTTCTCACTGTTCATCTCTTGCCAGTTCCCCCTCAGAACTCTGTGCCCTACAGAAGCCCTCACCACACTGTACAAAGGTGTCAGGAATAAAACTTTTGCCCCAGGTACCCCTGTGGCCAGGGCTCCTTTGGCAAAGAGTGAAAAGGAAAAGAACCGATGCAACGCCCACATCACAGGTGGCTGTGCAGGGTGGCACCCAGGACAAATTGCAGATGTTCACTTATGAACACAAAACATTTTATAAACCAGCATGCAAAATGCTTACAAACAGCAGCTGCATTGAAAAACAGTGACAACTGTAAAACAAATTTAACTCTTTTTTTCACATCTTTCAGCACTTGGGCAGTTTGTAAATCACAGTGATTTGTACTCTAGCATTTTGTACCTTTTAAAATTAGTTTTCTGCAGATACAACAACACTGATATAGTTTCTGTTGATACAGTGACAATGTGTTCCCAAGCCCACTTCTTCATTTAATGGCTACCAAATTTCATCAGAATCTGATAGATGCACAGAGGACTCAAAAATCATTCTGTTCCTCCAGGCTTCTTGGAAAGACACAACCACAAAGTGATCTGCAACAACGCTGGTTTAGTGCAGAAGATCAGATCCTGCTGGACCCTGGGGACTCCACATAAGATGAAGTGAAATTTCTACTGAAGCTGAAGTTTCAAAGGCTTTGCCCTCATCCATGGAACAGAAATAACCACAAACTTATGGCCACACAAGCAATTGTTACTATCTCAAAAATACTGGCATCTGCCCTTAACATAAAGGATGTTAGTTTTATAACACAGACAAACAGTCTTAAGCAGGGACTAGTTTGCTCATCTTAATTTCATGACCAAATTTCTGAACCATCAGGAAATACTCCGACCACCTTAACTCTTGTGGCAATTCAAACAAAAAAAATAAAAAATCACAAAATAGTGTTGGAGAAAAGAGTTTAAACTTCATTCTAAGTGTAGAGTCTATTGCACAGATATTGCATACCTGTGGTTAGGCTGTTATGAGAATACTGCACTCCAGTGCCTGCATATCTTTACATTTATTTAAGGGATAATCTTTATTTCTTAGTGCTGTACTATACAATGACATAAAGAGCTACTGACATAAATAACTAAAGTTAAATCAACCTTCAGAGCTATATATAGAGAGCATGCTGCAGTGTCACTGAGGGAACCTAATCGTATTTTAAAGCAAACCATATAATTGTAAGAGACAGCAATATTTTTCTCTGCTTGGAAGCAGGGAAGGTGCAGATCTGAACTTTCTTAAGCTTTCTGGTGACATATAGTATGCACTAGAAGGTAGGTAGGATGGATAAAAACTGAAGTCTGCACTGATTAAGGGACGCAGGGAACAGAAAGATTAATTAAAGACTGCTGCAAAGTGAAAGCACTTTAGCTAAAGCTCATTAGAATCCTGTATGGGTATTTTTCTTCTGAATGAGGGAGTCCACTCAGAGCTGAATGCACTTCAATTAGCATGGTTTTACATCACACTCTTAACTCATTATATCTTGACTCTACTGGACATGTGCTTTGAATCTCTTAATGCTTTCACAGTGAGGTAAAATAGACAACCAAATAACTGAAGAAAGGTCTTCAAGTGCCAGATTACAAGAGACAATGTGGACCTTTAAGAGACAGTAAAAGACTTGTCAGAGCTCCCAAGGTCAGTCACTTCTAAGCACCATCATGCTCAGCAGCAGCTGACAGAGGTGGCTGCAGCCACCTGTTTGTCCCATTCCCCCTGTTATCCAATCTTCATGACTGGATTGAGGCTGCAGAACTGGCAAGGCAACTCACCACAAAACACAGCCCAGCACAGTAATATAACACTGAAGCAATGGTCACCTCAGTTAACATGCTGAGCCATGGCTGGAGCTCCTGTTGCTCTTATTTCCAGTTCCTATGAGATCAGCTGAGAGAGGTAAAGCTCTCCCTGCAGTATGAGGGCAAGAAACAGCCAGAGGTTCCCTGGATGTGCAGCCTTCCCAGTACATAATAAACCTCCCACCCTTCATTCATTTTCATGCATATGAAAGAAATCTAACAAGTGTGGAAAATTAACAGTAACCTTTTTCAGAAGGGCCACAGCCATTCCTCACACCCTCAGACTCCTTTCCATGCATCTTACGGGATGTTTTCAAGTTGCAACAGCTTCAGAGGAGCACCAGTGTGTGGCCTTATGCACTCACACTAGTGTGTGCATACAAGAGTCCAAATTCTTGAAGATTTAACATCTTACTGTTGTCAAATTAATTCATTTTTGTTGTATCTAAATGCTTCAGCATCACTTAAAATTATGCAAGTTTATGACATTTAAGTGTGACCAAAAACTGTAAGGTTTGGAAAAGTTAACTGGAAAAAAAAAAAAAAAAAGGCTTTTGCAAACATTTCTGTACTCCGTGAGGTAAAGTTGAACTTAAACCTCCTCTCTGCTAACAGCATAAAATCCTGATCCAGTTTCCACTGCAATCACCAGTATTTCACTGACTTCAGAGAATCTTAATTAGGTCAAATGTCTCCAAACAACTTTGGAAACAAAAACCCAGTGAGTTTAAAACAGATACTATCTCATATTCTTCACCAAATTTCCCCCCAGAAAAGTGTTTCCTTGCCTTCAGAAATTGCCCTAGTTCTTCCCAAACTTCAGCTCTCCTTTAGCCTACTTAATCTCTCATAACAAAGGACTTTGCACAAACACATTTATGAGCTGGGGGCAGCCTTAAAAAGACCTCCAGGATTTAAAGCACAGTTACAGGCTTTAAGATGCAAGTTTCAATCCTGTGAAGACTTCTGTCCCCTCTAAAATGTGAGCACTAACCTTAGTTCTCTTGATTCAGTTTATGCAAAATTAAATGCTTTCCTGGGATATGGAGTGAAAAAATCTTTTGCTTAGATTTCATTTCCATTAAGTTGGAACCTTAAAACCAAATGCAGAACTGGTATTAAATATTGTGGGTTTGGTTTTTTTTTATTTTACTAGACCATCTGTGTAATGATAAATTTTCAGCTTTGGACTTTGTATTAGAAAGGCTAATATCTCCATTTTTAATAATTTTTATGCAAATATCATAGTGAACATCCAAAATTTTTTCACATTCTAAGAAATGGATTTTACAAGTAAAAGCAGCTTAATGAAAATAATGCTTTGTGTCATTTAAGAGAATCACTTCAGCAAGTACAGCTATGAGGTGGATACAAAAATCTAAGTTGGTTATATTAATAAATCAATAGCGCTTTTATTAATTCAGTAATCAACAGGACACTGCAGTAACTTATTTTGGAAAAAGGGTAAATCTCTGAAATCAAACTGCAGAATTATTCATTCAACAGCCTCATTCTTAGCATTTAACAGCTGATTTTTTATTTAATCATCCTGTTACAAATATAAACACATTCACTGAAAGAAGTATCTGCTATGGGTCATTCTAGTTACTTTGCAAAGAAAAAGAGTAATAATTTTAATATGACAGAATGAAATAAACAAGGACTCCAAAAAAGAGATACAGAATAATTTCAAACCTGAGTAAAAAGTACATCTGTGTCCTCTGCCCTTTCAGTTTTGCAGTGTAACAGAGTCACTGCATAAGCCAGATCTCCATTAATCCTGTGAGAAATTTAGATTTGAACTGATGATTCCTCTATGTGGCAATTGACCCATTTGCCAAAACTAGATGAAAACTAATTTGATTACACAACTGTGAGGATGGAATTGTCCATCAAGCTGGCAGTGGCATATATCAACTACTCAAGTTCAAACATATCAATTTATGTGCATAGATCATACAGGTGCCCTGCACTGTGAGGC
Source organism: Heliangelus exortis (assembly GCF_036169615.1). Taxonomy (NCBI): domain Eukaryota; kingdom Metazoa; phylum Chordata; class Aves; order Apodiformes; family Trochilidae; genus Heliangelus; species Heliangelus exortis. The sequence goes on along the minus strand of NC_092424.1, from coordinate 10,447,665 downwards.
TGCTTTAGTCTTATAACTGCAAAGCCAAAAGAAAAATCAAATCTTCCTTATTCTCTTAAGATTACAACATTACCAAAGCAGCTAATTCAGAGATTAAGAACTGAATCTATTTTTGCAAGTAATAGTTCTTCAAATATTTTGATATTATGAGACTTGTAACAACAAATGCTGACCTTCTAAATTAGCAAAATAAATTTTTAAGGAGACTGGAAAAAAACCTTTAATCACTAAAACAGTTTTCCTGCAGAGAAGAAGTGAAGAAGGAATGCCTGTGCAGTATCAAGAGGCAGCATTTATAAATGATCCCCATCTCTGGTTGCTGAACTTGTCTTTATAAAGAGCTGAACCCTACCAGGAGCTACTCCTCCCAGCAGGGTCAGGAGAGCCAGAGGCACACAGAGCAACCCAGCACAACCAGCTGCTCATTCTATCACAATCTGCTTCTCACCTATAGAGCATCCAACTGCACATGAGAAGGCCTAGTTGAGCAGCAGAGATGTAGTCAATTGCTGTGATATTTAAGCCAACAGAAGTCAGAACTGGAATAAATAATGTGTGAACCCAAACACCAGACACAATCAGGAAGAAGGACACTGAGGGGTTAGCAGACCTAAGACCCAAAACGCCTACCAGCAGTTGCTGCTGGAGGGTTTCTCTACTGGAACAGGGCACCTTTCCCCACCATGCTCCTGGAATACCAAGCATTGCTGCATTAGAGAAATCACAGTTTGCTCCAGTCACTTCTTCCTAAAGGGGTAAAAATTACATTCTCATTCAACAGAAGCAAATGCTTATTAAGCCAATACAGACTAATAATGGAAATGAACAAAAAGCACCAGTCTCAAAAACAATGACACAGATAATGTGCTGGAGGCTGCCAGATCAAATGAATCTTCTCCTTGCAGTAAAAGCATATCTTAATTTCACCTTCTCTTTTACATGGAAACTTGTGAGTCAACGTGTACTGGAGTTCAAAGACAGATAGGAATAACTGTGTATTAATGGAGAAGGTAGGTAGTGCATTAATGACAACTTAAACTTGATCTTTTTTTATTATATGGTCTAGAGAAACAAAATATGTTCTAGTCCTGATTAATCAAAGTTCTGTTAACTATTAATATAACAAACAAAAATTTAAATCACTGCCACTTCAGGGTTTATTTTTTCTGAATATTGTTATTTTTAAGTAGCATGACAAGCAATTCAGTTGTGAAGGAATTCATATAGTCTTGATAATTTCAAATTGTCAAAGCTAGAAATATTTGCACATTTATGCAGTCTAAAGAGATACACTGTCCTGTGATTTATTTTAACCAGTCATGAATAAAATGCTGCTTTCTAAAGATATCAGAGGTTAAGAACAAACTCTGAAGTGTTAATCCAAAAAATTTAAATATCTTTATAAAAAAATAAATCAGTGCTAGTCCTAATTAGAAATAAATTTGATTAACCCATTATCTTTTCATTGATATATTACATTAAAAATTGATTAATTTTGAGAAATACTTTTCTTTACAAATTATCCATTTCTATTGAAATAAATCAGGAAACACCACACGAATAATGTACATTTTTCCTCTGTTCTCTCTATTTCTGTGTAGGAATAGATCAGTGTGCTGTTATTTCACTGCTGCTTCTTATCTCCAGGTGTTGTCATTATGCCTACCTACTGTCAGAGATATCTGATATACTACTAAGTACCTCACCAGAGAGATACCAGCTTTTGCCTTTGATGCTGGAGCAGGCAATACTGATTTCTACATATGAACAGCATTATCATAAAGATTTAGCAAGATAGCTACTTCCTCACAGAAGGAGCCCTGTGGCTACGTGGAGTTGAAGCTAAAAACAGTCAAGATGCCCACAGCATCTTCCTTGGGAAAACATGAGAGAGGATTGACTCAGCCTATCAATCTTCCCCAAAAGAAACTCTTGCATACTGCTTGAAAAGGGTACTCAAGTTAAACAGATTGGCATTAACAATAAAAACATACTATAAAACACTTAATTTACTAGAAACTTGGTGTTTTAAATACACTCATATAAAGCCTACTTCTCAGATAACAGGCAGCTGTCAGTGCCATAGGAACTGGAGCTGCAAGAACACAAGGAAATTGATTCCAGTGGTTCCTCATGCATTTCAGGTTTTTCTTATCTCTGCCTGTCCCCACACTGGATTAGCTTTCCTATATTGTGCATCTGGAAATTGTTACTCCTGTCTGTGCCTCAGCTGTTACCATGTCCCCTAGACAATTTGATCCTAAGCATCTGAGCATGGCATACAAGAGGAGCAACCTGGAAAACCTTTCCTGCCCAGGTATATGATGATGATGATGATCACCGTCATTATAAACACCAACATTTTTTTTGTCACATTTGTGGTTGTGCAGAGCAAAACAGAGCAGACTGAAATATTTCAGTGCAATATATTAATATTTCTAACAGCAAAACTCTACATTAAATTTAAAACTATAAAATTTTCAAACTGGAGAACTTTTGCCCTCTGACTTATCTGTTTCTGTTAAAAAGGAATGAAGACCATTAACACTGAAAATACAGAACTGTTCTTACTGCACAGTATTACTGTTTCCAGTGGCACATACACTAACTGATTTATTTGTTAAACTTCAGCCAAAAGACAGGCAAAGTTGCATCTGTCTTTGTGATGATACCTGGAGACTCTTGACCCCTCTCCTGGACACTTTTCCTTCACCGCTTTACACTTGTTCCAGAGATTTTCTATTCCTAAGTTTGTTAAAAGTTTCAAAACAAATATGTAGAAGGTAAAACATTATATGTCATACAGCAATCTGAAAAAAATAAAAAGAGTATGAAAAATAGCAAGAAGTAGAAGTAGCTGGAATATGAGTTTTCTTAATCTCATGCGTTGCTTCATATTTTTCCAAATGAAACTGACAAAAGTAAGAGGGATATGGAAAATATTGAGCTACTTTACCATCTGTAGATATCAAATGCTGAAACACATTCACACTAATGCCTCATGGGTCAGTAGCAGGGTTTAGCTTGCTACCTTACACTGCTGATGTTTGAGTGACCTGAGTGAAGCTTGTCACATAGCACAACCAAAAATGGAAACAAATATTACATGGATGCACCATCCCAATGCACAATTTCTTATTATAGATCTAAACAAAGAGTTTGCTGCTGAAATGGGTTTTATTCTCCCTCTCTTAACAACCTTGTCCTTTGCCTCTTGTATTCCTGTTTCTCACACTTCTCTGATCATTCAAGATCAGCCTTCCTAAACCACTGTCATTCTGGCATTAAAAATACTGTTTGGGGTTTTTTCCTCCTCTGGATTTCATTTTTGCTGATTTAGCAAGACCTAAACACACAGATAATTGCCAAATCTGGCAAAAGTAAACACATGGGACAGTCTGGGCCAAGAAGAAGAGTGTAAAAAAAGATGTTAGTAATCAGCAACAACAGCCTGTTAATTTGGATCAAATCCTACCACAAATCCACAAGCTTACAGGTCCTGGAGTCTTCAGCTGAGATTTTTGATCTGCCATGCTCAGTAACCTGCCTTACAAATTCCTGACATGCCCTGCCCCTGAGGGTCAGACAGATACAGCAGGCAGCAGACAGGAAGAAAACAGACCACTCAAAATCATTCAGCATTCAGCTATGGGGTCAAGAGCAGGATTTGGCTTCGTTTTTTCTCAGATCAGCATCAAGCTTAAAGATGCTTAGATCTGAAACTTCCAAGGCTTTTTGGCCTGAATTCTTCTGTTACAGGGGTCATGATAGTTTTGTGGTCTTACTACTGCAGCAGAAGGCAGATCTCTGACTCAAGGGCTGGAAGCATGTATAAATCAGGTTGAGCCCCAGATATCAGTGTGTATCAATACTCTTACTGTTCTGCTATCCTGACCAGAGAAATATTAGCAAAAAAAGATGAATCAAAACAGAACAAGTTCCAACAAAAATATTTCCAGATGTTCATAAATATAAATGTTGTTAAGAGTGTGTGACACAAAGATATAGAGAGGCAACCAGCCTGGTACATAAAAACCTAAATGGAAAGGCAATCTTCTGTCATAGATCAGCCTGCTGAGCAGTCCATATGCAGAGCAATAAATTTAGTTGTACATAACAGTGATACTAGACACATTTCCTATATCAGTCCCACTTCATAAGTTTCACACAGGGAAAAGTGGAATATCTAATAATGAAATAAAAAGATGCTATAAATCCCCTAACATAAAACATGTTCATTGCTATCCAGCCATTGGTAAGAAGGAAAACTTTGCAATGCAGCACAGCAGTTTTTCTCTTCTTACACAAACTTGTTTGGAACAATGGCCATTGCAAGCAGGAAACACAAAAGCCAATGGACTAAAACTAAAGCAAAAGAGAAAAAACCCAAGGTGAGTCCCTCTAAAATAGCTTGGAGATACTGGTACCACCTCTGGGAAACTTCTAGACAAGTTCACTAAAATAAGAGCTACATCATGGCTCAGCCCCTCCCTCCAAGAAGGATTGTTAATTAAGAAGTTTTATTGGCTGAGGAGAGCTCAGCCTGAAAGCTCTATAACATATTACTACCCTTGAAATACAATGAAAAAATCTCTCTATTTCATTGTCTTGAGAAACAAGTTCTCCACTTTTTCCCTACACACAGAATCAAATTCAGCTGCGTGGCACCTACTGACAATGACCACAAACTCAACTCATCAACCACTGCCAAGCTTAGCAGTTACCAACCCACTCTCAAATGCTACATCACCAGTCCTACAGCACCACTAGTCCCACACTTACACCCTTCAGCAACAGCCTCACCCCAGACGAAGAACCTCTTGCTGCCACAGCCTGCAGTAGATCAGAGCACAGGACCAGTTTTACAGTGGCCCTTCTAAACACAACCCTACCCAAACTTCTGAAATCATAACCTTAGAGCTGGAACCAGCAGCTCCTGTCAGGACATTAAGCACACCTGTGTTCTCCCTTTGGAAACAACCTGAAAATAACCAAATAATCTGTTTAAAAGCAGCAATTCAAATGTACACGTTTATGCCAGATGAAATTCTAGCCTCCATCCAGCCTACAACCAGACCAACGACCTCTGACAGAATTATGCATAGCTGGAATTTCTAATATCATCACTTAGAACACAGTTTGTTATTCTAGTTGTCATCTGAAAAATGATAGCAGCAACTGATAATAAGGACTGGAAAGCCTACAAAAAGTTGTTGTAATTAAACTAATAATGACTTCAGGTAAGGGCTCTACACTCAACCAGCCTGGATATCCAGACTTTTGTTCATGATTTTAGTCTTAGAATTAAACCTGAAAGCCCTTAAATTTGTTACTTAAAATCTCAGTACAAAATCCTTTGTTGCTTTAAATGAATTCATCAGTCTTTGCTCGCTCCCAAAAAACACTCTATTTCTGCTTTTAAAAAATTTACAGCTACCCAGGGAGAATGAAAAGGTCCAGCAGCCTCATTAAAAATATTGTTTTTCTGGCACACTACCAGCAAGAAACAACAATAGAACTGAAAAATGTACAACATTTTCAGAATAACTTTTCTGCCCCCTCTGTTTTAAATGCTTATTTCTAAACAATAGAATATCTTCCCTGATGGACAGAATAATAATTGAAAATCCACAGCCTATTCTTAATGCAGCCCTCCCTTTGCATTATGCTTTTGAGATCAGTATATTTCTATTAATTTATATACCATTTTTATAACAACTCTACTCAGAGGTGTTATAGTAGATGACCACTAATGTGAACTTTTTCAGCTTGTTAGATAGAGTTTTTTAAAAGCCAGGAATGGAAGTATAGCCATAGAATAACTTTGAGGTGAAAAAAGCAGTTATTTCTGTCTTCTGTGGCATATTTATGAGTATTTGTACATAACAAGCTGCATGCAAACACCGAACTCACCTCTTTTTTTCCTGTTGAAGAAAAAAAACATATATTTTTCCCCTAATTGGATTAATAGGTTCACTGTTCCTAAACTTGCTGTCAGAAATACATTACTATCATAAAGCAGTAATTTCAGAGACCTATTAAAATATGTTGTGGATAATTATTTTTTTTTCCATTTAGAAAACCAAAGAAATCCATTTTGCCAATTTAATGTCAGAGGAAAGCAAACTTTTCCACTCAGAACAACACCTTCAGAGTCTCTTTTTCAGTGTTTTTGACAAGTAGAAATAATTGCTGAGAATAATTTATTGAAGAGTTTACCTATTCTTTGTAAATTTCCTATCACCACACTGCAATTACAGTTCACACTAGTAAGTCTTCCATGGAGAGTTCTATGAACACTTATGCAACTGATTATGTGCCACGTGAAACTTCCTCATAAGGCCCTGGGGCACATCTCCATCGTATGTTGTTGTTCCTGACTTCTGACTAGATGGCTCCACAGCACTCTGTTGTAATTAATTCTAATTATTTCATTAAAAATCAAATTTTATTTCCTGCTCTGGCAAATCTCATACAATAAGCTGCAATAGACATGCTCCATGTATAATAGACAATTTTGCACTTACCCAGGCACTTATGATCTGTGAATGCCAGAGAAGTACAAATAGACTCTCTTGCTTCAGCTCAATGAACAGCTCATGACGTTTTTATGCTGCTGATCAGCCATATTTCTGCATTTATTGTCATGAGTTTTGTTCTTTAGGGAGCTGAGAGTAGTCACAACATTTAAAAGCTGCATTCTGTTTCAAATCAGAAAGAAAACTTAGAGTTCAAGGGATGAGAAAATCTAAATATCAGCAACATGCCAAAGTTTTATCCTGCAAGAGAACTAAATATCTGTAACTTTCATGAAACTAAGTTGTTTTGGGGTTCATGAAATTAGGACTGGGAGCAGCTTGTTGACATTTGACATTTCTTTTCAGTCTGTGAAATTGTTATTTTTCACCCACCCCTCTGCCTGGGATAAGGAATCCCCTTCACTGGAGCACTGGAGCAGTCACCTCCACCCAGGCTCTGTACACACCTATGTGAAATACACAATTACCAGATCCTACCAGATCCATGACAAAAGGCACAGCCCATCAGGGAACCCATCCACCAGAAGGCATCAAGATGTGAATAAAAATGCAACTGATGAAAACTTCATTTTACTTACTAAAAATATTCAACAGCCATTTTTAATTCTACTAAATAAAACTGAAAATATAAATGAGGAGATCTCCAAGTTTTGTCCCACTGAATATTTCAGTTTTGGAGAAAGTACATTTTCCATCTGAAAAATCTTTCTACAATAACTTTTATAACCAGCTCTATTTTTTTTTTTTTATTTCTCAGCTGTTTTCCTCACTGTTTTGCTTACATTCCACAATGGGATTTCTCATCATTGCTTTTGTTTACACTGATTTTGTCTCTGTGCTCCTAGTCCCAGCAATTTTAGCATTTTTCTAAAGATAAAATTTTCAAAATTCCTTCCTTAATGACCAAATCTCATTATCTGGAATTTAGGATTATACTTCTAAGCATATTTTCTGGCACGTCTGTCATAAGAAATGCATTCTCATACTGTACCTGTTTGAGACTAATGGGGTTTTTTCCACCAATGCTGCCAATTCTTGAAGTCAAGCTTCTTTTCATGGTTTCTGCACCCTCTCTTCCCTTTCCCTTATTTGCCATTTATCTAATGGTGATGTGAACTGAATCCTGAGGTTGCTGGTACAAGCACCCCAAAGTACTGTGTACTTCATAACCGTTATCATCTGAATAGTCAGTGCAAACCACAGTAACAGAAAGTCTGCAAAAAATGAGTTGACTGCATCATCTGCTTAGTGCTTTTCTTCCTCTTACTCCTATAGCCTGCAAAATATTTAGAGTGCTTTTTTTGCTGAAAGTTTTTGAGATCCTGGATGGGGAGTGGAAGGATTGGAATTTATTGTTGCTCTTCAACCTATTAGAAACTAAAAAAATTCCACTATGATTAACTTATATAATTATTTGTCTATTGATCAATCCTCACATCTTCTGGGTAATGAAATTAAGCAATTTTGTAGTATTTTTGCAATGTCTTGGAAGGCATCACAGAAGACCCTCAAGAAGGCACCCTATTCTGATGCTGTCTGGAGACAAAAGTGAGTAGAGAGAAATCAGCACAGGACAAGAACAGAAAGCAGTAAATTTAAAAAAAGTTTAAAATCATTAAAAAAAAATTAAAATAACTGTCCCCAAAAAGTACATCTTGCCTTTCAAAACCACTAGTGCTATGAAAGTAGGAGCAACAGTGTGGGTGATCCACAGCACCTACTAAGACTGACTAGGAGACTTAACCATGAGAGCTAGGAAGAAATCAGATGTGGAAATGTCTGTGAGAAAAGAGGACATCTGGAAACAGATGCACAATGCTGAATTTCTCTAGCACTTTTTCCAGTAGAAAAAGGCGTGACAGGTAATTTGCTCAGTGGGAGAATGAACTGGAGGGAAAGGTAAGTTCATGATGTTGACATGAGAAGGGAAAGATCTTTTTGATGGAAGCTTCAAACTGTACCTGAGACCATACAAACATTGCTTTGTAGTAGCTAGAGTTTTGGGTACTGCTTGAAAATAGAGTACAAATAGATTACAAATAAAGTACAAATTTAATATCAGATGTTTGTACAACCATTTTTTCACAGCACCCGTTTTAACAACTGACCATACCATCCCACTACTTAAAATCTGTCCTCTAGCTGCCTTCTTGGCTCCTGTTAAGAGACAAGAAGACCCAAAAAGCATTGAGCCCCCAAAAGCATTGCTCATCATATTACCCACTTCAATTCAACAGCCAAGAGCCACATATTTTACTACTAATAGAATAACACCCCATTGTGGGCTTTTTGAAGTGGACAAATATTATTTGAAGAGAATAAATACTAATTGCAATCATGCGAAGGATTTGGTTCATTTAAAAAAAAGAATAACCCATAGCTTTTTAGCTTGAGTGATCAAGAGGAATGTAGGAACACACACCACCATAACCAAGGGCACACTATTACCAAAAGTTTTAGCACCATCTCCTACAGTACATTATTTCTTCCCCGGACATGTCTAGCCTGCAGGAAGTTTTTGTAAATTCTACCCATATTAACTTTCTCTTTCTGAAATCCATTGAAAGATTTCTTAAATAAATATCTGACTTTAATCCTAACAAACCATATGTTAGACCCTAGGGTTAGTCAAAGAAAACAGAGCTGCCTGAAATGTTACTGGATGCTATAATCCACGCAGCTGGGCTGCTGAAACCTGTAGATCATACTAATTACAGGAGAAAAAGAAGGAGGTTGTGAAAAACAATCTCAAACTTACTACTAAAAAATTGTCAGTCTGAATATGGTAGTTTTCTCTAACTAGAGGAAAACGTTGACAAAATAAATAGAAGAAATTATGTAAGTCTAAAGTTTTGTCGCATATCAAATGGGTCCATTATCCCAACTTGATTAAAAGGATTATTGCTGTTTCCCAAAGCTATTTTTCACTTTTGATAAATGACCAAACAATGCTTAAGGGTCAGAGTCTGTGCAGCAGCCCAGTCTTATTTTGAGGATTTAAAATCTATCCTTAAGCTCCCTGATAGTTCTTCCTACAAACAAGAATTTCACCCAACAGAAAAGGCTTCTTCTAGTATCAGGATCCATTCCTTCACTTGCAGAGGGCAGTGACAATGCAGGTAGCACTTATCTTGACTTCAGTTTCCTTCCTATGAAATCAAGAAGGCTGCTTTGGTACATAAATGTTTTGTAAAGATTGGAAGGATACTTTGAAAGATAAATGTTTAACAGATTTATGTTCAAAGCTTTAGCGTGTTTGCTTTATATTTCAATCTTTTTTTGTTAGAACTTATAATTTTTACTTCAGCACATTAAGCCTTGAGAGATTTGATGTGGCTGCCAGCACACTGACAGGCTTTAAAGTGGAAGATGTTATACATGTCATATCCAGAAAGCATACAACTGTGACAAGCTTCCTGGCAAGCCTCAGTCCATGCAGAATCTTTCCCTCTCCCCCATCTTCCTAAATATGAAGTTGTCATCAGTCACTCAAAGACACTTCTTCCAACATTTAAACAGTAGTTTCACTCATTCCTCTGCCCATACAGATTCTACAAAAGCATGGCCTGTTAGCCTGTGGATTGGAGTAATTTTGGAAGTGTTTTGACTTGAGAGGAATAAACACTTCTGTGTCTTCTTTTTGTGATTCACTACACATCTCTCCATGTAATATATCTTCAGGAAATGAACTCTTATTTTGCAGTCTAAACATTAGGAAAGACATTTAATATCCATTTGAGATACATGTTCTTTGGTCATAGCCAACCTCCTCTGTCTGAGACCAGGCAACAGTAAGCAACCTCTTCAGGCTGGTATTAAAGCAGGTTTTGTACCTCAACTTGTTTCTCATAATAGCTTTTTCCTTCAAACACAATCACATATCTATAAATATCATCAGCTCTGTAGAGGCACTCACAAGGTCAGGTGTTGCAGAACCAGGTAAAGAGACCTCAAGCAAAAGTGGCCCATCCAAAAATTAAATCATCAATTGCTTGCATTTCCCATGAAAATTCTTCAAAGCATGCCAAGAAGCAAAGACAACTACCCCACCATTAATTTAGAGCTTGGATAAAGCTACTTGTACCAGAACTAGTTCTCTTAGTGCCAAGGTTTCTGCACTACATTGTAGTCTGCAGTACAGAAATACCCTTGGCCTGAAAACAAGTGTCAAATCACGTGAGCTTTAGGTGAGTAAATAACGTTCTACTTCACTCAATGGACAGAAAATCTCATTTTTGAGAGATTATATTTCAGCAGAAGCCCACTGTACTCTTGTTCTCATCTGCAACTGTGATCTCTCTCAGCACACAATGGTCTTTTTGATTTCTGTTCTGAGGGAGCTTTCTTAGTTTAGGGGGCAGAATGTTCTGTTCTTCTTTTGCTGGGTTTTTGTTTTGTTGGTTTTTTGTTTGTTTATTTGTTTTCCCAGTTAGTCATATATTGCTAAAGCAATTAATCCTGTGATATTTTTTTAGCTCTTGTCTTTACTTCAACAACCTAACTGTGAATTTAAGAATCTTGTAAGTTCAGCTTCGAAAGTAAAAAAAAAAAAACAAAAACAAAAAAAAACAATAATAAACTAGACAGCAAGGGACTGACTATAGGGAAGATTTTAAAAGTGTATCTGAAACCAGTTTTAGAGGTGAACCGAAAAAGTTGAAGAAATAACTCAAAAAAATAAAAACAAAACAAAAAACCAAATGAACAATAAAAACCCCAAAACTAAGAAGCATAACTATTTCTTTAAAGGAAAGGGTCATGCCAGATGTCTGAATGTTGCTCTTGGTTGAAGGCATCTTTCAGCGGGCAGATCAGCTGAGGATTGCACCATTGCAAGGTACATGGATGTGTCAAGAAGCACCAAACACAGTATATTTTCAAAGGAATTAATAAAAACCTACCTAGTTGTCTAAAGACATTTGAGAAACTTCATATGTATTTTGAGTAGGTGGGAAGTGTCACTGTCAGACAAGGATGCAGATTTTAATCAAAATCCCTTTGATGAAGAAGGAAAGGTTTCCCTTGGCTACAGTGAGCACTGAATCACAATCACAAGCAAGTAGTATTTAGTTTTCCATTTGCAGTAGCACTGAGACTGTTGCCTACTGGCAAGTAGTTCATACTTGTCAGGAAGAAAAATGCTAGCAGCTTTTTAAACCATCATGATTAAGTTACTCCTGACCCAAATTAATGTGTTTCCCTTCACCATTACTTTTTTTCCCTCACATCAAATGTTGTCATTCTTTGGGAAAAAGCCAGTGGAAGAGATCAGAAGGTTTTCTGTCTTTACTTGGTTTTTGATGCAGGTACACTGGTGAAGCTCTCATACGTTCAGAGAGGAAAAATTTTGCATCCTCCCACAAATGAATAGAAAAGCTGCAGTTTTGCACAGTTTTGTTAAATTCATTGCCTAGTCCATCCCACTAAAATTCAGCCCAGCTACACCTCTGATACACAGCACTGTGATAACCAGGGAAAACATACACAATCCAGCATCTGAATGCTTGGCTCAGTTTTAGGTGCGCAGTATGAAAAGACAGGAAAATTGGAGGGAGCTTAACAGAGGATCACCAGGATGGGCAGGACTGGAGCACTTGATCTGTGACAAGAAGCTGAAGAAGCTGGGCTTGTTCATCTGAGGAGAGAAGGTTTGGGGGAGCCCAAGAGCAGCCCCCTGTAAGTATGAGGAGTGTATCTAATGACAGAACTGTGCAGTTCTGTGGATCTGGGATTCTATAATTCAGTCACTACACTTTCACTGCGGTTTCTCCTGACTGCATTTCTTTTTCCATAACAGGAGGTAGCTGTTACTTTTGAGCTGCAATTCTGTGTAATTTATGATTGCATGTACTCTCTTAACTATATTTCCTTTTACAGGAAAGCATTTCAGTGCAGCAATGCAGTAGTAAAGTATTCAGAAGTATTTGGGAAATGATACATGAATAGTCTTATCCATGATAGCACCAATAAAAAGACAGAGTACAATATTTTGCAAGAAATTCAAGTACTTATCTTTCCTAGTGTAAACATAGATATGTTAACACTCAAAACAACATTGAAGTAACTGTAAATTAAAGCAGAATGGTAGCTGATGAAATTATAACAGGGAGAACCTCAGGCAAAACAACCTAGTTAAATTATATTTCTTCAAACAATAAACTGATTCCAGCTATAACAATCTCCTTTTGGGAAAGGCAACTTTCAGTAGTATATTACCTTGAGGCAAACTGTTAGTATTTCCCTTTCTCAGCTACTAACCAGTAATTTGCCAACGGGAAGACACAACCCACGAACCCAACCTGTAATTTTCTCTTTGGTGCTATGAATTTGTCACAAAACACCACAGACATTTTTACCAGATATCAGCATGTAGTCCATTGATTATGGGAGGCAGTCCCCATCAGGAATAAAAAAATCCAGATGTCACATGTTAGACATTGCCCAGGACTGAGCAATTCCCAACAGGGCCATCTTTGAGTCAGCTCAGATTTTCTGAGTGTCAGAAATTACAAAGTGTCACTTTCCTCCAAAATATTCATCATTGACTTATGAGCAGATTCCAAGAGCATACCCTTGAGTTCATTCTTTAGAAAGTGGATGAAATACAGAGAAACCCTCCTGTGAACCAATCTTTTCTCACCTCTGCCCCTCAGAAGAATTCCTAATCATGACTGTTACGGTTCAATGTAACTTACAATTTTGGATCTGTGAGAACAAAATCCAACCACCAAGGGTCGGGTAGAAGCATGAAATTTTAGGTGACAAATAACACAAGGAAAGTGACATAAACCTGCAAAGATATGGCAAAAATGTTGTGAGGCAAAAAAGAGAGAGAGAGAGGCTAGAAAAGAATGAGAAGGAGAGGAGAGAGAGATAAGAGTGAAAGAAAGACAGAGATATCACCACCCACGGGCCCAGTGGGGCCCAGCAACCTTTCTTCCTTGGGATGGCAACCTGAATCCAGACGGGGCAAAGGTACAGTGCAGGGTGGCAGGTTGGTGACAGGCAATGACAAAAGAGCACTTTGGTGTTCCTTATGTACACCAGGTTTCCCAACACCATCAAGGCTGACTCAGGCTCCAGGAATTTCACCTCTCAGGAGGCTCCCCTTGCCGCACCGGCCCTCGGTCACTAACACTGTCAGTCAGTGTGGGCCTGTGCCAATATTTCATCTGCCACATTGTCATTTGAGGCAAAGAAAATTCCACTGAATGGAACCTCACAATGACACAGGTGGCATCATCCAAAATGGTCTGTGTGGTACAACAAAACATGGGGAATTAAAGGGACTGGGATTTCTTGTTTCATCTTTCTGAAATAAACATCACACCGTCCTTCTTTGTGGCAATGGTTTTTAGGCAAGTACGACCAGGTCATCACAGGTGGTGTTCAGTGCTTAAAGGTGAAGAAAAAAGCTTAGTGGGGTTTTTTTGGGGGTTAGATTTTTTGCTTGGTTAGTTGGTTGTTTTTTGTTTGTTTGCTTTTTTAAGAACCAGCTGTCTGCAATTCCCTTCAACTTCAATGTTCTCTAAAGGAACACAAACCTTTGCAAGAGTGGGTCTGGAATATTCCAATAAAAAATTTAAAAATACACACTTCCTCTTATTAATGTTTAGCCTAAACACTTATATGAACACGCACACCATGTTAAGCCCTTCTACATCTTCTTAGGACTGGGATGATAATGAATAAGCTCACATAAAAACAGTCTTCCACTGAATGTAATTATCTTAAAAAAAAAAAAAATACAACAAACCTCAGGAACAAAACATAACTATGACACTCATCTTCCCCAATTACATCCAAACAGACAAAAATATCCCTAAGAATAAAATATAATAATTGCACTTATCTTCTCAATTTGAAATACTCCTTCCATTGGTATTAAATAAAATATAATAATTGCACTTATTTTCTCAATTTGAAGTACTCCTTCTATTGATATTAACAAATTAAGCTTGAACAAAACCACAAAATAATGTGAAATTACTTGAAAGTACATCACCGAGGCTATATTCCAAGTATTTTTCTCAGATGCATTATAATTCTGTTCATACACAAAATTTTGAAAATAATCTTGGATTCTCAGATTGCCTGTTTATTTTTTTCATAGCTCATACACAGCTTTGTGTGGCAAATGCACTGATTAAATGTTTGTACCACTATGTGCACAACTAGAATCTAATTAATGTTATCTCTAAATAGGACATCAGTACACAAAAGTTTTATATATTTCATTAGTAGAAACACATTCTATGTACCATCACAGTACTCAATTTTTCCTCTGTTCTTTGACATGACTATGTGAAATTTAAGACTTGTCCAGCAAAAGTCTCCTCATTATTCCTAAATAATCAGCCTGAGTATTTGTAATGCTGTTGCTTCAAAGCACTGTAGAACGAGACTGAACAATCCACTAGCAGTGTGTTAAAGCTGTCAGTAAATCCAAAGTAAATTAGACAAGGTCATACATCAGTACTTAGGTAGAAGATTCGTCACTTTTTTTTTTTTTCCCCCTGCAACATGCTGCCCTCTTTTTGCTAAAATTTACATTTCTGGAATCCTGTATTGCTCTTGTAAATGCTGAAATATTGAGGAGCCAAATCTGAAGCTCCAGAAGGATTATATAGCTCAGCTGTCATTCAGAGCAAGAAGCCATGCTGGGTTTGCCTGCACTGAGCAATCCTAATCAGTAGTGATTCAAACCAATGTCCCAGAAAGAGATTAGAGGCCTTGATTTTTATTTTAGGTCACCAGGCAATTTTAGCACCAGCAAATACTGTTCACACTGACCCAGCTCTTCTGCAGTGACCCGAACAAGTCTGTTCAGCTAAAGCTCTGGAAGGAGCTGATTCCATTAAGACTGAAAAAGTCAGTTCAGAATGTCAGATCTTAAAGGAAGGAGTCCTTCAGGATACCCAAATCCTCCATACATCTCCTGAGCTGCATTTTGAGCCTCTGTGCACACTTTTCTGCTTTCCTTGACTGTAAGACCAAGTACATTTTGTCTGTGAACACTCTTTCTATATGCAATGCTGGGGAAAGAGGCTGTTGGCCTTAGATGTTGTTCCCTTCAAAAGTGAGGAGTCCCAGCATCTCCTTGGACCACACATAAAAAGGCTGATCAAGGGAGCCCTCAACAAGGGGATGAGAAGAAAGGTTGTTGGCACACAAACCCTCCCTAACAGTCAGGTCAGCAACAATTTGAGATCATGACATACATAGCATAGCTCCTATGGATGCTAAATCTAGTCCAATTCTACTTCCTGAAACAAAACATCTGCCTTCTTAGAGATGTCTGCCTTCTGTTAAAGATTATTTTTTTTAACATTAAAGTGCTGAGGTTCAAAAAACATTGTGGTTACATTTGGAAAGTGTACTTGCTATTTCCAGAAAGTTGAAGTTTTTAAGGTTGCATCTTCCAGCTCTGCAACAAGAAAAGTTTTGAGGATTTTCAGTCTTGAACGCCAGACAAGAGTGAGTGTCTCTGAGACACAGAGACATTTTTTAAAAATATTTAATTAACTGGATTTGAGTGATTTTCAAACAGAACAAGTAGAATCATGCTAGTTGAAGTCAGTAAGTGATTTTTCACTTAGTTTTTGCAACACACAGTGATAGTTTGCAACGTACAATGGTTTTATACCTAAATTAAGTTTTTGCGTAGTAGAGTAAACGAAGAAAGATCTATTTAAACTCCAAACATATTTAATTAAAATAAAGTAATTATTGTAGGGCTATATTTGAGCAGGCAATACAGTTGCAGCAATTATCTCTAATTATGCAGCTCCAATCACAGAATAATAGAGGTTTCAATGTCACTAAGCATAATAAGGATAATTACTCTTTCCATTATTCTGACGGGCACATAATTAGCAACTTTACGAAAAAATCCCCGTGGGGACTTAATAGCCATATTTTAACTATAGGCTGATTGAGAATGATCAAGGTACTCAGTGGAAAAAGAAAAAGTAGCATCCTCAGTTAGTTCCAACCTAGTTGAATTGTCATGTACTTCTCAACAATAGCATTTACTATTTACTAGTATTAGTAAATACTAGTAAATTACTAGTAAATAGTATTTACTATTTACTAGCATAAAATTCTCTCAAAAATAGCATTTATTTCACAGTCACAATGAAGGGACTTGATCACGCTTCAATAAGATCCTACACTTACTGATCAGGACCTTAAAGTAGTATTATTTAATAACACAATTGAAAAAATCTTAAATACAAACCTCTCCTGTAAGAGAGGATACAGATGCAGAACATCAGTAAAGCCATGGATTCATTTGAAGTTATAATTGGTTCTTAAATATTGCATCTTTGGTCTGAGGAGGAAATATCTGAATAGTTTCTTTAAAAATATATTTTAAAATCAGCTGGGAAAAATAACAGGAACACTGATGACAGTAGTAACAGTCTGTACTCCAGGAAGAACATAATGCCTGTTTACAAATTTCTTAATTCACCGTCTCCAGATTATCAGGTTTTTCTGTGGTTCACCTTCAGTGCCACACATCAACTGTGGCCTTATACGAATAGATGCACCTAAGAGTTAGACATTGCCTTATATTTCAGTCTTTTCCTTGATCTGCAACATGGATGTTACCTGTTACCTACTTTGCAACAGACAGAATGAGCCTTTACTTCTGCTAGCAAGGAGGCGTGGTATATCATGGCCACAAAAAGAGAGGTCTCTTTCAACCAGATGGACATGGTACCATCTGGGAGCTGCCAAGCAAAACTGACATTTCAACACCTACCACCTCTGTTGACACTACCACACACTGCTCATAAAATCATTCAGGTTGGAAAAGACCTCTGTAAGATCAACCAGGCCATCCCTTAATTCTACAAACATAGCCCTGCCAGCCCATTGCTAGATCATGTCCTGAAGCACCCCATCAATAAGTTGATCATATCAATACATTCAGGCATGGTGATTAAAACATTTCCCCAGGCAGCCCGTTCTAGTGCTTATAACCCTTTTATAAAGAAGTTTTTCCTAACATCCAACCTAAACCTCCCTTGGTGAAAGTTGAAGTTAATTCCACTCGTCCTATTGCTAGTTATTGAGAAGACACCACCCCCTCCCTTTCTACAACCTCCTTTCAGGTAGTTGTAGAGAGTGGCGATGTCTCCATTCAGCCTCCTCCTCTTCACATTGAATGGCTCCAGTTCTCTTAGCCACTCCTCACAAGGTCTGTTTTCCAGACCTTTCACCAGCTTTGTTTCTCTTCTTTCAACCTGTTCCACCACCTCAATGTCTCTCCTGTACTGAGGTGCTCAATTCTGAACAGCATGCTTGAGGTGCTGCCTCACCAGTGCCCAGCACAGGGAGATGATCACTTCACTCGTCCTGCTGGTCACACTATTTCTGGTACAGAACCATCTGCTTCCTAACTGATGAGAATGACCAAGAAATTCCCTCTCCACCTATACTTCCCAGTCACCACCCATCACTGTGGTGCCCCAGCTAATGCCCAGATTGGTTCCCTCTAATTTTAGGCATGTTCCTGACTTATCTAAGCCAGTGAGCAAAATTACCCCAGGTTTCCTGCTCAGCCAAAGAGGGAAATGGAGTTACTTCTAGGTGAGGTCTGGTGGACTTATTCACCTCTTGGAAGGGTACTCCACTTCACTGGCTCTGAAGGGTAACTCAGCTGCATACCTGAAGCCAGATGGGATGAGTCCAGACCTAAGAGGAGAGCAACCTTTTCTCTCTATCCTTAGCAAAGGAGGCACACCAAGAAAAGGCTTTCCCAGGCAGGGTTGCCATGGCATCACACTATTCCTCACCTAGCACGTAGTTAAAAGATTTAGGAAGACTGACAGCTGTGCTGCTATTCCCAAAATCAAGCTGGTAAATGTTTCCCCTTCTTTTGATGTTGTATTTGCAGGACACAAAAGACACCCCACAGACACTTTCCTCGCTCCTTGGCCAAGCTGTCAGAAACACAGAGCTCCCTCATTGGCAAGGAGTATCTCCTATCTGTACAAGACACAGCAGTGACAACCTTGGAAATTACTTACAGAGAAATTAATGTAGGATTAAAGTGGGATTTTTAAATGACGAATAATTCCAGTCAGGGCTCTAACAAGCTCCCAGATTTTTACTTTTGCACATGGTACAATCTTTTCTGCTTCTTTTCAGAACCAGAAGCTCATTTAAGAGTCAAAACAGAGGCTTTCGAGTACAAGCATTTTAGAGCATGAACTGGAATAAAATATACTAAGAAACTAATTTTTCTCTCCCTGGCCTTGATAGGAACGATATGAAAACACAAAATGCCTTTGTTAAGGGGAAAAAAGGTAGCATATGTATTGTTGCAGTTACAAAACCTGAAAAGATAAATGCTCCATTTTATAGAGTTGAAAGTAGTAAAGGTTTTGGAATCATCTTTCCATGTTTTCCCTCAGTGTTTAGTTTTAAAGACAATTGAGGAAACACAGTGCTTTTATGAGAGACTGCTGAGACCTACTGGTGTGCTAATGGCCCTGTCTCTACAATATGTATTTGGGTTTCAGACTTGACAAATACCAAATACTTGATTGCAAGGCTCAAATGACAAGGGTTGCCCTGGCCATGGTTCTCACATAACTGCAGACCAGGTCCATAGCCTCTCTCCCAGTCTAGGACTGAGCTAGAGCAGGTCAGCCTGAGCAACATCATGGCTGGGAAGGATGATAGGTTCCTTCTGGAGGCTCAAAGAACAGTCTGAAGCACCCCTTACCCAGTGTCACAGAACTCCATGGAAAGGCTTGTGCTTGCCAGCACCTACTCTTTCAGGTGCCTGGTGTGCACCCACCCCAAAACCTTTGTACATGAGGTCTCCTGAACTGGTAGAGAAGGTAGTTAGAAGGATTCAGGATTTTAAAAAGTATCAAATTCTTACTGTTTAGTGCTACCATTACAACAGAGCCAAAACACACTAATCTCTTAATGGATTTCAGCCATTTTGAACTAAAGTGTAGAAATAAACTGAAATACAATCTCACACTTGTCCCTCACAACTGAATCCCGCCCTCTTTGCTAATAATAAAAAGAGGAGCAATGCAGATTGCCCAATAATTTTTTGGTGATGCAAGATAAAGGGCAGAACACTTTCTACATTCAAACAAGGCCCTACCAGCAAATGCTTGATCAGTTACTGTGCCATGTAAAAGGGGCTGTAACTTAATCAAGACTACTGACTGCCATAGGGAGGAACAAAGTCTCCCAAAGAGACAATCTGCAGCCATGCAGAGAAAAAATATCCACAATACATTCAATTGCAAAATCATAATGACATCTGCACGCTACTGGTCAGGCTTTGCTTATTACATGGCATAAAAATGTCTTCTTGTATTAGGTTTTGTGACAGCTACCCATTGCTCGAGTGGATTACAAACATTTCCCCTAGAACCAGATACCAATTGTTGCCTCTCAGTTTGCAGAATTTCAAGAACTGTACATTCTTCAGAATAACAAAAATTAGGACAGGAACTTCAGATTTTCTCTCCAGCAAACACAACATACTTTGCCACTCTGTTTGTTCTACATGCTTCCTACTTTCTTGTCTAAATATGTTTGTGCCCGTTGTGCACGTGCATCTGAGATGACTGAAATATTTTTCCTCCCAGTAGTGCTTCCCTTATTTTTTTGGGTGTAAGAAATATGTTGTCACAACTCTATTGATACACATTCTTCAATGGAATGCAAGCACCTTATATTTCATATTTTTCCCCTTAAAAGACTGCACTTGTAGTGGTCCCACTTTATTTTTACTTTCTATGATTTTATTAATTCAGTTCTGCAAATTGAAAAATTCCCCTTTGAAAGCAGACTTTAGTTAGTTCTTTTATTGTTTTTGTAGGATTTGTCAAAATTAGCTTCATATTTATAAAAATTAGTACTCATATCTATTGCACTGCACTATATAGATAGCAACACTTTCCCTGTGCCTCTGGGTCTATAGAGCATAGAAAAATTTGGTTAAAAAAAAAAAAACAAAAAAAACCACCATCAGAAAATATAGAAACCATCACCACAAGAACACCAATACATGTGTAGTACCCCATTGTATAAGCTGCTCAAAACCCTGACAGAAAAATGCAGCAACAGAGGGCTCTAGAGGCCCCTTCCAGCACTGCACTGGATAACCCCCACATCTATGCATATTTTTACAAAGGCAGAATCCATGCCCTGTTTTTTTTGTTTTGTTTTTGTTTTTTTTTTTTGTACATCAGATGTGCAGAAAGCTTACAAAACACTTGAGATATAATCTGCAATTATATGGCATCCACCTCTTTGTTCAGTTACTAGATGCAGGTTCGTTTAGTTCTTTGAAAATGAATGAGGCAGAAGAGTGCTTTGTTTGTGCTTTGTTTGGAAAAGTAGATGGTGATGTTCAGTGACTGCAAAAGACTGTACATTGCATTGTTCATTCTTATTCCACAAACAACAGACCTGATTCAACTCCTGTAATGAAAGAAAGGTGTCATTACAACAGATTCTGAACCAGCTCTGTAGTCAAATTTTCCTAAAATTTTAGGTAATCATAAAACCCACAATACTTTTTAAAATTCAGAGTTGGAGTGTCTGGTTGCAGGAACAGTGCTCATTAAAATCTCCTTTGAGGTAAACTGTGAGTGGTTAGCAGAAACAAACACCTTCTTTAAGACATCCCAAACTCATATGTAATGCAGGCATCTTCTCATACCACTTAAATTTATCCTCCTAAGTACTGTTGAGCCACCTGGAAGAAGGTAGGTGAAGAGATGGGGTGAAGGAGCCTGGTACCACAGCCACGCTCTTAGGATGGAAACCACTCTACCATGTGCCTGACCATTTATCCACCATGACTCCTGCTCAGTGCCCATCCAGAATAAAAGCAAAACTCCTACTACTACCCAAGGACAGAGGCTGAACTTCTTGTGCCACAGACAAACAAACAAAGGTTTGTTTTATCTCAGGTCATGAAATTTGCTAGTTCTGAACCGGAGCCTGCATTTCTAACTGGAGAAGTGGGGACTTCTTGTATCTTGGGATATGACTTGTACCTCAGCTCAGTGACTGCCTCAGGGCACCTCTCTGGTACCATCTGATATCTCTGGGTGCCTCTTCCCCTCTGCTCCTGAAGGAAGAGGGCTGTGGCCATGCCTGCCAGCTCCCAAAGCAACACTTCTCTTAGAAAGGGTCAGGTCATCTCAGGCACTCAAGAAATTAAAAGCTATGCCAAAGGGCAAGGACTTAATTTCAGAACATTGATTTGTTCATTGCCCAGAGACATAAAAGTGTTTAAATCCATCCCTGCCTGCAAACTTTACTCTAGGCTGCTCAAATTTCATTCTTCAACAAAAACTTAGATGGGAGCCACACAGAGATTTTTTTTTCAACGGCATCAAATGGTTTGGTTCCTCATTTTTACCCTACCTAAACAGAAGAGCATATTTCTTAATGTATTCCAGTTTTTTCACTTTTTTTTTTACACCATTAAATCCCATGGTGAAACAAAACTGCATTCACAGCCTTCAGGAGAAGTGAAACTATAAAGATATCATAAGGATGCTTCAATATGATAAGAATGCTGTTTCAAAACACACTTGTAGGCAGGAACAACGTGCGTGGGAGAAAAGACCAAAGGGCAAAATTCTGGCCATCATCAACTCTATAGACACATAAAGTACCAGATTTGCTTACTGTTTAACTCATATATGTGCATATTAAGTGGTTTTATAACCTTAAGCTTCTTAGCTACTATTTTAAATACCAGGCATCTATCTAAGTACGGTACCCCCGACAAATCAGGAGGAGAACTCAGCAATGAGAATAATTTGACTATTATTGATTACACTAAGCCACACAAAAATACAGAAAAAAATATAAAAAAAACAGTTCAGATACACAGTCACCTTTGCTAGACAGACCACCCAAAACATCCCCATTGGTTGTGGCAACAGCAAAATGAATGCTTGTCTTAAATTTGCTCCCCTCAGCCCTCTGAGAAGAATTTTGCTGGAATTCTCTTTTGCCAGTCTCCTTCCACTCTGAAATCAGCTTCTAAGAGGTAGGTAGATTTTTTCCCTCCCCAGCTTTAATCATCCCTCTTCTTCAAAGCCTCTCTCTCTCTTTCCCCTCCAGAAAAGCTACTGGCAGACTCCTTCAGAGATCACATCTTTCTCTGAACCTTCTCCAGTATTTCTGTCTATTGGCAGCTCTCAGATTGCCAGCTGCAACATTCACAAACTATGAATCAGATTCTACAATACCATGAAACACCACCTACAGAAAGCTTAAAAACGACAGGTGTAGTTTGGAGGTTTCCTGCTTACTCTCAATACATGTCCATGATGCTTACAGCTCTGCAACCCTCACACCTTGCAGTGAGTACATGAATCTTGGCTACTGCTGGGGCACCCTCAGCAGAAGCCCCCAAATGAAGCCCCCAAACTTCCCTGCTCTTGGAGGCTTCCTGGGACTGCCAGCATTAACCTCATCAGCTTTCCCAGTCATTTCTACAAAGGAAGAAAGGACTGTTCTTACCCAAAGAACAACCCTCCTGACCAGTGGTCAGTTATGTTGTTTGGATGAAGGAGCCTCCAAATTGATCTGTTTTCCATTCTACCATATTAAAAGGTTGGGCAAACTCATGTCTGTATGTACAAACAAGGTGCCCATTGTGTGGACAGGTTAGAGTCCCAAATACTTGGAAAAGAAGAAAAAGAAGAAAAAAAAAGGAAGACAAAAAAGGAAGACAAAAAAGGAAGACAAAAAAGGAAGACAAAAAGGGAGGACAAAAAGGGAGGACAAAAAGGGAGGACAAAAAGGGAGGACAAAAAGGGAGGACAAAAAGGGAGGACAAAAAGGGAGGACAAAAAGGGAGGACAAAAAGGGAGGACAAAAAGGGAGGACAAAAAGGGAGGACAAAAAAGGAGGACAAAAAAGGAGGACAAAAAAGGAGGACAAAAAAGGAGGACAAAAAAGGAGGACAAAAAAGGAGGACAAAAAAGGAGGACAAAAAAGGAGGACAAAAAAGGAGGACAAAAAAGGAGGACAAAAAAGGAGGACAAAAAGGAGGACAAAAAGGGAAGACAAAAAGGGAAGACAGAAAAAGGAAGACAGAAAAAGGAAGACAGAAAAAGGAAGACAGAAAAAGGAAGACAGAAAAAGGAAGACAGAAAAAGGAAGACAGAAAAAGGAAGACAGAAAAAGGAAGACAGAAAAAGGAAGACAGAAAAAGGAAGACAGAAAAAGGAAGACAGAAAAAGGAAGACAGAAAAAGGAAGACAGAAAAAGGAAGACAAGGAAGACAAGGAAGACAGAAAAAGGAAGACAAGGAAGACAAGGAAGACAAGGAAGACAAGGAAGACAAGGAAGACAAGGAAGACAAGGAAGACAAGGAAGACAAGGAAGACAAAGGAGAAGACAAAGGAGAAGACAAAGGAGAAGACAAAGGAGAAGACAAAGGAGAAGGAGAAGGAGAAGGAGAAGGAGAAGGAGAAGGAGAAGGAGAAGGAGAAGGAGAAGGAGAAGGAGAAGGAGAAGGAGAAGGAGAAGGAGAAGGAGAAGGAGAAGGAGAAGGAGAAGGAGAAGGAGAAGGAGAAGGAGAAGGAGAAGGAGAGGAGAAGGAGAAGGAGAAGGAGAAGGAGAAGGAGAAGGAGAAGGAGAAGGAGAAGGAGAAGGAGAAGGAGAAGGAGAAGGAGAAGGAGAAGGAGAAGGAGAAGGAGAAGGAGAAGGAGAAGGAGAAGGAGAAGGAGAAGGAGAAGGAGAAGGAGAAGGAGAAGGAGAAGGAGAAGGAGAAGGAGAAGGAGAAGGAGAAGGAGAAGGAGAAGGAGAAGGAGAAGGAGAAGGAGAAGGAGAAGGAGAAGGAGAAGGAGAAGGAGAAGGAGAAGGAGAAGGAGAAGGAGAAGGAGAAGGAGAAGGAGAAGGAGAAGGAGAAGGAGAAGGAGAAGGAGAAGGAGAAGGAGAAGGAGAAGGAGAAGGAGAAGGAGAAGGAGAAGGAGAAGGAGAAGGAGAAGGAGAAGGAGAAGGAGAAGGAGAAGGAGAAGGAGAAGGAGAAGGAGAAGGAGAAGGAGAAGGAGAAGGAGAAGGAGAAGGAGAAGGAAAAGGAGAAGGAAAAGGAGAAGGAAAAGGAGAAGGAAAAGGAGAAGGAAAAGGAGAAGGAAAAGGAGAAGGAAAAGGAGAAGGAAAAGGAGAAGGAAAAGGAGAAGGAAAAGGAGAAGGAAAAGGAGAAGGAAAAGGAGAAGGAAAAGGAGAAGGAAAAGGAGAAGGAAAAGGAGAAGGAAAAGGAGAAGGAAAAGGAGAAGGAAAAGAAGAAGGAAAAGAAGAAAAAGAAGAAGAAAAAGAAGAAGAAAAAGAAGAAGAAAAAGAAGAAGAAAAAGAAGAAGGAAAAGAAGAAGGAAAAGAAGAAGGAAAAGAAGAAGGAAAAGAAGAAGGAAAAGAAGAAGGAAAAGAAGAAGAAAAAGAAGTAGAAAAAGAAGAAGAAAAAGAAGAAAAAGAAGAAGAAAAGAAAAAGAAAAAAAGAAAAGAAGAAAAACGTAAAAAAAAAAGGCCAATAATTGTCATCTTGAAAGTTATAATGAGTGCCTAAAAAAAGTGTGGATACCTTCTTAACATAGGCACCAGAAAATTATTCATGGGAGTCTAATTACATGTGAAACAGCTTTTATTTAACTAGTGAAAAATAAAGATGCCCAAAGGAGACTTAGAAAAAAGAGTCTTAATTCAGTCTCATATACTTATATACATTTGGGAGAATATGCCTTACAAAAATTAGACTTCAGTCATAATCAAAATTAATACAGACAAATGGCTGTACACGTTTCTCTTAAGGTAAAGTAACTTATTTCCCATAACTGAAGTCTTACTTTTCATTGTGAAAGTTGTTAAGGGAAAACCCAAGTATTCAGATGTTTCTTAATCATAGTAAGCAGCATCATAGCCAAACAGAAAAAGAACATATTTTTTTTTTGCTCAAAACATTCCAAGAGGAAATAAACAGCTTTCTGGACAAGTAATAATCAGCAGAAAACTCCAAAGCCATTACATTTTACAAAGGACAGAGTGGAATGTGTGGAAAGATTAGAAAATATAATGGAAGCTATAAAAAGCCTGGATACCTGACAGAAGAATGAGAAAAGGACAAAGCTCAGTGTTCTGCAAAAATGATTCAAATAAATCTGTGCTTTGGCAAATAGGAAAATGAAACAGAAAACATGCAGTAAGATCCAGTTATTTTTCTTCACTGTTTCATTTGACAGCAATAACATCCAAGGTCATCTCTCATATAAACTTAGCCTAAATAGAAACATTTTGCTACTGTATACCTTGAGATTGGACACTAAAATCATTAGCTGTACATTTGGTGTTCTCCTTTTTTTTGTATGGTTCCTCACAAAGTAAACTCACACATTTTCTAATTGGGGGAAAAAAAACTTTAACACCAAGTGTTACAGGCATTGAAGACAGTTTTACTGGCTTATAAAAACTGAAACAGGAAGACAAAAATCCTCCATAAAATTTTGCCAATCAGCTCATATTATTCACAAGAATACAAAACTCTCAAGATACTAACTTCAAATCATCATTTTTATCTCCCACTATACTATAGTGTTGGCAAGCCTTATGAGCAATGTTTCCACCCCCCAAAACTGCTAGGTTCTCATAATATGCTGCCAGCCAGCATTGTTGAAAGAAAATATCCTTTACAACTTTTACTATTTTTTAAAAGTTTCCATAAATCTGCAAACAAAAGTCACATAGTAGGGTCTTTTTACAGGCTGCATAAAGGGCGTTTTCATAGGAGATTGTATACATTTATAATTATATATAGATAGAACTGGTTTCAAAGCAGGGGTTTTTCTCCTGAAAAGGAGAACCCTAAGTTTTTTCAATGGGTAGGTGCTGTCTAGTTTTGGATTTACAACAGTATTACCTCGGTTACAAAATGTATGAATGTTGAAAAGATCTTGGAGTAATCACCCTATAAGTTTGACTGCATGTATAAACCTCTGTATCTGACTATTTCCCTGACATATTAAAGAAATGCCTGTGCCTTCTTTGGTTGTCCTTTTTTCCATTCATTGATGATGACAACTAATCATGTCCATAATAACCATACATCAGTGTCCTACCATGTAGATTGCCATGCTCTGTATCCTGTTGAAAGCAGGAATGGAGGTGATTATCTCTAGCAAAAAAAATCTACCCAAATTTCAGATCAAAGTGTTAGCACTCCCACTGAAGTACCACCACTGGAATGAAACAAGTCTAGGTAATTGCTGTAACAAAAAGTAGGGTAAAACTGTATTTAATGTCCCCCTTCATTACTAATCTATTTGGCATCCATTCTAATTGCCAGCCTGTTCTCAGGGAAAAAGATCATTTGATGTGCAGTGGATGTCATATGTGCCTTGTACTTTTCTGGCACCTCTATTGTAATTCAACATTAATTATATTTCACACTGATGTACTGCACAATGCTGCAAAATTAAATGCTCCCATTTTGTAAATGAGAAAATTAAGCTCACTTTTGTCTTTTCTAATCCCATTTTACCTTTATTGGACTTCAGTACCAGAACTGTCCATCCTCTGTTGCATTACAAAATCAGAAATGCAAAGTACAGCTCTTTCACACTGAAGAGAGAAAAAAAAACAAAAAAACCTCACTTCTTTGTAAAGAAGAAACAACCAAAACCCTCATCCATCTAGTTTTTATCACTTCTATATCATTTTAATATTTTTTCCTGATTTTGAGTTTTCCTGAGTTTGAGTTCTTACTAGGATCATAAAATAAAAGTGGGCAGAAAAAAATAGAACACTAGGTTCCAGTCATCACAGATATAGAAGTAATATATGACAGCAGACTACTGGTGAATGATTTTAAAAAATATGTCACTTCATGTATACCCTGAACTCTTCTCAGTTAGTATGACATTTGCTCAGAGATGTCTACTGTTTATTTTCCCATAGCTGTGTTTATCACAGAAACACAGGATAAAAGAAAGACCCAAAAAGAAGCAGCAGTCAGAGGTTTTTGATCTTTTATTGAGTCATAGACAGCTATCTCTGCTAAAGTAAACATGATTTTCTAGAGCAAGGAAATTTAAAAGGGAGTTCTATAGTGGAAGCTACACATGTATTTGTGAAGGGAAAAAAATTAAATATCAGGACAGTTTTTTGACTTCTGCTGGTGTCCCACCACTGACATACTTGATGGAGAGGTATGTTCCCCACCCACCACCTATAAGAAATTGTGTTGGTTGACTCCCTTTCACCAGTTCACTAGCTGGCTTTCCTGGGGAGTCCATGCATGTGTGAAAGCCTTAGGTGTTTAGTGTGGTTGGAGAAGTTGAATATTCACATATGTTCTTTGAAAAATTTAGCTAAGCAGTCCTTCAGTCAAGTATTTACATCAAATACATCGCTTCTTAAACAGAAGATTAAAAACCAGCATGAAGAAAGGGGAAAAGAAGAAAGTACAAATCTCAGATGAGCTTTTCAGTCACCCAGACTCAATCTCTGAAGCCATTCTTGTCCTTCCTTGCTGACCCTGTGAACCAGGCTCCCCAGAGACTTTCAAGCCAATGAGACAGTTAACACCTCATGTGTGCTGACAAACACTCCCAGCACAGGAACACAGTTGGAAAGGACTATATAAGTCTTTAGTGCAAGAAAAGCTTTAGGAATATCAGACCAACTATTTTGGTCTGATATTTTAAAGCATTTGACTTATTCCAGGTTTAGAGTGAAACCTCATGAGACACTCTTTTATTCTGTGGGAAGGTTCTGCTTTGGACCAGAAGACCTGATTTTGTGCTAAGTGAAAGTGGGAAAATATACATTTCCACATGTACTTTGCTGTCTTAAGTTAATAGTTGTGGCCACATGAGGAATCAAAGGATTCCCTAAGGCCACTTATGCAGGGAGCATCTAGATGGACACTCAGCAGTCTTTCCTCAAGAACTCAATTGATTTGCCTATTTTCCTCCAACAGAACCAGGTGTTTTCTGTATTGAGTCTCAAAATTTATAGAAGCTGAGTCTCAAAATTTATAGAAGCATCCACAATCTTCATCCAATTTCTCTGGGGCTTGCCTGCTTAGTCATAAGGGCTAGAATCATACTTCTTTATAAACTGTTTGGGAGGGGAGGTCTTGATTTTCTAAATTCAAGTACTTAGGACCCTTTAAGATATCACACTGAGTAGGTAAACCTAAAGAGAAGAATTAAAAGGGAGGTAACAGATTAAAGCTTACGAAGCAGCTATGTAATGAACTGAAAAAACACAGCTGCTTATCCCATAGCAGTGCCTTTATAAACCAGGTTTATATTCAGTAGCAATTCAGCCACGTTATGTTCCAGCTAGAAGAAAAAGATGTAGCAAGGGAGATATTCCTGGTTTCTATACAAACACACACACCTTAATAGTGCACCATATGCCAGAAGTGTTAATCGGTGCCACTAAAAATTGAGAACAAATTGGAGTCATCTCTGGTGAAAAGATCCAGAATAGAAACTGCATACCAGCTGTTTAGCAGAAGTTTTTTGAAGGTGCTAAAACTGTAAGAGGTTGAACATTCCTTGTATATTTTAGAAAGTATTAAGAAGTTCAAGTTCAACTTTGGGGCTTTCATAAGGAAACAGATAGGAAGTGTTTGCAGTTTCCAGGCCACTTTCAAAGACAGCAGTTTACAGTTTCTCAGTAAACATTTACTGCATCGAGGAAACATAATAAATCAAGTTAGTATTTTTAACACTATAAATAAGCTTTCGATTAAAACTACCTACAATTCTCCTAGACTTAGCTACACCATTCCTGGATATGTTGCTGTTACCATGAACATAAATATAAGACGTCAGTACCTGGAGCCATGTTTCTAAAGTTTTATCGTACCCTCGTCAAAGTTTCATGTTAATTTCTTAGATTTTTACTGTGATTATAGCATGTTAATTATGTATTTCTAACCACAGTCAGGATTCTTTAACGTTCTCCCTTTACAGTAAGAATTTCTTAAGCCATTTCAGAAACCATGAATGTGTCCTGGCCCTGTACTGAGCACTTTGAGGAGAGTAGCCTACCCTAAACTTTGTATGTCCCGTGAAGGTCTAATGAGTCTCCTTTTCACCACTCTTTCCGAGCCAAAGTTGGATGCTGCAATAGCAAATGTCAATACTGAAGCCAAAAGTCATGTGTAAATTATTAATACAAAAGACAGATTCTCCATGGAGACAGCTCTTTCAAAAGTTCTCTGTATGACATGACAGTGTTAAAGGAAATGCTCTTTTTCACAGTAGGTTGGGGATACTGCAAAGGGATATAATGTCACCCTATCAGCCCACCTTAAAATTTACTTGACAGTTCAGTTGTATTTAAGATGGATATTGTTAAGTTAGATTAAAAATGAAAAAAAAAAAGAAACACAAAAAAAACCCACATGAAACAAGCAAACAAAAACACAAACACACACATACAAAAAAAAGCCCACAAAAAACCCAAACAAATAAACAAAAAAAACAACAGAATACAAATTCCAGAAGTCTTTTCTTATGGCAGCTTACATTTCTTAGTCAGTTTGCATGTAACCAAACTGCTAATATTTAAAATCTGTCACTGCAAATTTGAAGTAAAAATATTGGTTACACTAATCTTTGTCCTCTGTTATCCTTAACAGCATTTTTACAGGGGCAGCCCTAGGCAGCTGCACAAGGCCTGACATTTAAAAATCATCATTTGACATTTGGAATTACTTAGAAGTACCCTAAAAGCAACTCAAAATAAAGTTTGTGTGGGTCTGGATGCATGCAAGTTCACAGTTTTTCTTTGAGGCATCTCCACCTCTGTTAGTGTCAAGACTTTTTTCTGAGCCACACTATGTTTGGTACTTGAAAACCAATAATAGCAAGTTCTTGTTCAAGATTTAACCTGTGTCAACGAAAGAAGGTTATTAAAATGCTAATTTCTTCAAAGTTGCACTATCTGCTAGAGGTTCAACTTCATTTGCTACACATACTGATATGTGAAAGCCCAGATTGCAGGACAGTCCTCTGCAACACCTCCAGGACCTTGCATAGCCAGTTTAGATAAAGTATTAATTCAGCAGAAACTGGTGAGTTCTGGATTTCCAGTTTTTTCAGCATATGTAAAAAAAACAGATTTTTAATACAGTTCAAGTCACTGCAGTGATTTACAAGACAGAAAAGCACAGTTGTGCCCATTGTACAGATGAGAAATTCAAGCCTCAGAAAGCCAAGATCAGTAGATCAGATAGGCCAATCCCAGAACAGGAAGAGAACTTGCTTTCTTTACTCTGACCACTGTGGTATCCAATGACTTATTTTGCCACCTTTGAGTTGCTCCAAGAGCTACCATTGTCACTGTTAAGTATCCCAGTTCAAAACATCTATTTTAAATGCATTTTATGAAAACATAACTTATATTAACACAAAACTGAAGCTGACTTGAGAACAGAAAGAGCAATACACATAATTATTAATTAACCTCACTTTCCAGACAGAAAGAACTGTCTAGCTTCATATTTAGGCTTCTCTTACCAGAAGCTTGCCAATTAAGATCACTCTGCCTTGTATAACACTAAGTTTCTTTGAAGAGACATCAAAATTAGAACGAAGTCTCCAAATGGGATGGCAATTTATGCTGACAGTTAGATGCAGAGTTATTGTTCTCTCTCAGCTTTAAAAAATGAGAGCAACTGGAGTGAGAACATCTGACACTTTCCCATTGCTGTCCCTTGGAGTCATCTGTCTAGATAGGTCACGATCAAATAAATCCACATATTTGCAATGGTCTTTTTATCAGGCTATGAACAAACTGCATTACTATACAATGGAGAGTAGAAAATTCCAGCTAGGCCAAACATATATTTCCAGTGTCCCATCTATTTTGCAAATCACTGCACCAGCACTCTGCAGCATCCCCTCAGATTCCTGCAGAATTCCTTTTTATGCTGTGCTTTAGTGAGCAGTTCACCAGCTGTAGCTTTCTGCATCAGAATAAAATTAGCATAGAGAAAGATTTCACATCATCAAAATGCAAAAATAACTTTTCTTTTTCACACCTGCTTTCTTTTACATCCACTGACTGCCCCAGGTGCAGAACCCAAGATATGTTCATCTGGTTGCAGTAGACAGGAGACAGGATGAAGCTACAGTCACTATAGGAGGAAGCACTTGAGTTTTTATCTCACTGCCTCTCTAAGCTGCCACATTTTATTTTCCTCACCATATCCCTTCTTGTTTCCCTGGAGCAGAAGTATTCTGCTTTATAGACCCCTCTTTATTAAAAAGATAACATAATTGTGCATATTGTGCACTAGACTGTCTAGAAGCTTTAGTATTCCAAAAATCTATTTGCTTTTTCTTTCCAGCAGAGACAAAGGGGGATCATTCCACAGTAGCATCTTGTGTATTCACCCAAAGTGTCTGCTAGCAGCTCATTAAGAGCTGG
Source organism: Heliangelus exortis (assembly GCF_036169615.1). NCBI lineage: Eukaryota > Metazoa > Chordata > Aves > Apodiformes > Trochilidae > Heliangelus > Heliangelus exortis. The sequence goes on along the minus strand of NC_092424.1, from coordinate 10,415,674 downwards.
TTGTATGGGTTTTATCAAATCCACAAAAATGCACTTATTCTGTGTTCTGTAAGACTGAAAAAACTAAATTTAGAAAGATATTAAACATGCAGTCACACTTCTTGGGTTCATTCTGGTCAGAAGTATTATCTTATATCATTGTGCAAAGTATTACAGAAAAAACAAGCTGAATGTTCTTGGAAAAAGCTCACACACTGGAGGAAGCTTTACACTCACCACTTCCTGTCACTGTAAAGGATCTTGCACGAGAACAAGCATTTCAGAATGGAGGCACAACTGATGAGAGTATACAGAGAAGCTACGTTGCAAAGGGCAGAGAAGATAAAAGCTGCCATGAAGCCTAAGTTCATCATTCCTCTAGAGCTCTCTTTTTACTCAGACCAGAAAAAAAGTAAAAAGATTTCAGAAAAATACAGTATAGATATTTTTTCTTAACCAGATTTCTTACTGTTACCATAGTTAAATCACTTAGAGTGTAGTAATTACACACCGACCTGTCTGCCCTTTTGTAAAATGTATTATTCTTTCTTCTCATAATCTTTCCCTAGTACACATCTTCCTTTTCCATATTTATTTAAACAAATCTATCATTTGCACTCTGACTTACTAGCTCTTCCAAGAAGTCCACACTTACATTTTTTAATTCAAAACTGCCCTGGGAACCAGCAGGATGCAGTAGCCTATGTGTCCCCCTGAGAGCAGGCAAAATAGTGAAGTAACACCACTAACTGGTGGCACACACCCAGAGCAACTGGTGTTGGATGCAATTCTCTTACCACCTGGTTTTTTCCATGAATAAGAAAGCAAAAGAAAAGCACTAACTGGCAGATTTTGTTGCTGTCATTAAGTTGTGCCTTGAGAATTAGCCCAGCTATGGATACTACACACAAGTATGAAATTGGTCCTTCCCTCAGGGTAACATGTGACTAGTGATGAACCCACATTCTGTCCATTTGCATGTGGGGAAGGGGGCCTGCTAAGCACAGGTGGCTTGGATATCTCTTCATGCTTTCAGGACCTCTGTTTAATCCAGGGGGACAGTCTATTAGAAGCAGGGAAGTTATTCAAATTAATTTTCTGTGGGCTAGCAAAACCGTTTCATTTAGTCTCATGAGACACAAGAACTTGTAGGAACAAAAACAGCTGAGGCTGCAGAAGCTGGGCAAAGGAGCTCAGATTCTGCTTGGAAGAGCTCTGTTGTCTTTGATTTTACAGACTCAATGTGAGAGATATAAGCTGCAGTTTATTTATACATGGACTCTTTTTTTCTGTCCTACTTCAAATGGTTCCACTACTTGTAGTTCTTCTAGTACCTTAACATCAGTCTCCTTCAACTCTGGATGCATTACATCCTTTCAACTGATACAAAAAGGATCAATGTTACAAGAGAAAACTGTGGTTGAAAGTATTCACAAAAGTCAGTGCAGCTTGGGGCTAAGCCTTGAATATTGTTGTAGTTTAACCCCAGCTGGCAAATAAGCACACCAGGCTGCCACTCATTCACCTTCCCCCTGGTGGGATGGGGGAGAGAATCAGAAGAGTAAAGGTGAGAAAACTTTTGAGATGAGATAAATACACTTGAAGGGGTAAAGTAAAAGCAGGACACACAAGCAAAGCAAAACAAGGAATTTGTTCACTACTTCACCCAGCAGACAGGTGCTCAGCCCTCTCTGGGAAAGCAGGGCTCCATCACATGTAATGTTTACTTGGGAAGACAAAACATCACTCAATGTCCCCCATCACCTCCTCTTCTTCTTGGTGGGGTGAGGTGAGAAGCAGACAAGGCTTTGACTCTGGGTAATCACTGCCCAGCAGTAACAAAAACATCCCTAAACTATCAACACTGTTTTCAGCACAAATCCAAACCATAGCCCTGAACCAGCTACTATGGATAAAATAAAATCTATCCCAGCCAAAAGCAGGAGAAAAAGAAGCCAGACATTAGACAAGTAAGACAAGCCAGAAGGCACTGCAAGAGAACATCCACACCAATAGTCTTTAATTTAGTGTTGTGATATTTTAATTTTGTATTACTTTAAAAACATGTAAATACAAAAGAAGCAAGCATCTCCACTCACAGCAGATTTTTTTTTCATGCAAAAAGATACCAAAAAATTATTTATCTAGAAAAAACACTTTTTTTCCTGGGGAGAAATTGCTTGGAGAAAAATACAGATCAGCCTTTGTCTCACCTGCTGCTGCACTAGAACCCAAAGGGCCAAGGAGGTGCCCAGTTCTTATGCACAAAGCCCATTCCCTCTAATGTGCATCCACACTGTGTCTCTAACCATGGGTTTACAACACGCTCCTTGCTCATTCCTCTTTCCTGCACCCACTCCTGTCTCCTGGCAGGGAACACTCCTGGGACAGGAAGCTTCCCTGTCCACCTTCAAGAGTCCAAATAACCAGGAATAACAAACCACAGTGACTTGCAGAATGGAGCCAGATGTGCACTGCACACAAGGAAAACCCAGCACAGGGGATATTTTGACTTCCCTGAGCATGATGCCTCATCATTTTGCCCTGGGAAAGGCAGATTTATACCACAAGCTGCAGCACACAGCCCATATAGTAGTAGTTGCTGCTTAGGAGAGTTTCTGGCTTCCAAAGTACCATTTATATTATCCATTTAATGATTTTATTAGCAAATTCTCATTTATTAGGAAGTTCTAAGCTAAACAAGGTAATCATCCCATGTGCTGAAAAATAAACTCACAAAACTGAAAAATACTACTCTTGAGCATCAACCCTCTTCCCTATCCCATTTTTGTGTTACTGTTCCACAGTGTGTTCTAAATGGCTGCTGAGGCTTCATATATCTCACATTGAGGGTAAATGAAGGTCTTGAAGGCTTGTCACTTTGTGGAATAGTGCCTTGAATTATAGGACTATAATCTTGGGAAAAAGCAGTGGGATATATTCTAGAGTTTTCTGTGTCCTGATGCATCTATGACAGGACTAGAAACCAAGCACAGACATTCTCCATGGAATATTATAGTACTTAAGGTAAATACACTGAGGTAGATAGCTGAATCCTGACCTCCTTTGTACTGAGTTCTCTGTTCCTTTTTTCCTTTTATCAAGACATATCACTGTAAAAATACCATAATGAAGAAAATTTTCACACAATATTGTTCTGAAGAGTCACCTTTTTCATATTACTGCATAGTTGCCATAGCAACTTGATGCAACATCTTATTCAGTAATAATTCTCTGCATCCTTTTTAGCATTTCAGTTGTCATGACAACAACATGCATTTTATTTCATACCTATTTCCCAGCACTCTTAGATGTGTTTTGCTTGCTTTGGATGAAGTCAGACTCAGTCTCCACTACAAAGATTAGAAAGAAATCTGATGCAGTATTTAAGAAAGTATCTTTTTAGAAAAATATTCTGAAGCTGTTGTATAACACAAATGATTAGTTCCTGCTCTATTCATGACTACTTCAAGAAAAAGCCGAATGCAAATACTATAGTTGATAACTGAATGCACAGAATGGAGTTATAGAAATGTCCAAGATTTTATCTAAAAATGAGAAACAGCTATAGGTTTTAAAAAAATTAAAAAAATAAAAAAAAATAAAAAATAGAGTTTTTCAATCCAAGGTAGGTATGCTTTCAGTTTGCAGCTTATAATGGAATATTGGCTTTGACTTCTGGCCCTACAGAGAGGCCAGATATTTATGTCAGATCAGAGTACCATCAAAGCACAATATGTTATTTTGCACTCAGATAAAATCCTAATCTAGAATAATTCTGAGTTTCAGTGGAAAAAAAAGCAAACAAAAAATGTGGTGGCAATCCAATATTGAGCTAAACTGTATGCTGTAGTAGAGATTTACACTTCTTTCTCCTTTGCTATGAGGTGGCTGTCATGTTACGTGAGCTAATGTGCAAAAAGCTACTGAGCCAGTAATGCTTTTGCTGTAGAATGTCAGATGAGAGACTACAAATTATAAACTGAGATTTGTGATTTCCAGCATCACAAGTGGTAAATTCACATTGCTTATACAGAATAGACAGATCAAAATTTTGACTGTGGAAATAATTCTTCATAAAAATGTAAGGCCAAAGACTGAACAAGTTCTTGTCCCATTTTCCTTTTCTCCACTGATACCAGCACAAATTTCCTTACCTGGAAACCTACCCATTCCCTTCTGAAAGGAGTGTTACTACTTCATCACTTGAAGTGCAGACAGCATTCAGCTTTTTGCAGCTGAGTTGTAAAATATTTACAACCTGTGAAAACTTAAGATTATCCCAAGAAGATTTCCAGCCACTTCCTATTACACAAAAGAATACATTTTATGCATTTGCAGTCCTTACAAACGTTTTCAACCACAGGATATGTTTTAGCTTTCCCTATTTCAAGCTTCTCAAATAATGTGAAAGCTGGAGTCATCCAAAGTGCAACATGTGGTTTCCAGGGTGCATTAGTTGTAAGGGTATGAATGGTGAAGCACATTGGTGTAGTTAGGGAGATAGAGGTTATGAATTTTAGAGAAATGAATCTTAATTTCCATTATATTGCTTTTGAGAACTGCTATCATGTGTGCTGTATGCAGGTGCAGCTTAACACCCTCATTACCAATTTCTTCAGTTCTAATAAATCCAGTTATCTGGATCTGCTGCTTCTCTCTAAACAATCTACTTCAGAAGTACATAGCAGAAGCAAAGATGTGGAAAAGAAGGGAGTTGTCTGATTTTTAGAAACATGAAGACTAGAAAACATAATAAAAGAAGAAGGCATGGAGAGTAATGAACAGATGAGGTATCTTAAAATAAACGGGAGCTAAGCAAAAATCATCAAAAATTAAAACATGTTTTGTCACTCTTCCATGAACTTAGTAAACTAAAACTTAAGAATTTTGCTAAAGAGCTGCAATTACCTAAACAAGATGCAATAAAAGTATTGTAAGCCCTCATGCTCAATTCTTAACTGTACACCATGTGAGATTTGAAATTTCCTATGTGTAGAGATACCACAGGTATTTACCAGCTTACAGGCAGACAGCTACATAAAGACCACAGCAACAGACACACTTGAAAATACATTGAATAAATGTACAATATGCAATTGAGAGAATTTAAAGAGAAACTAAATTGACATCTAATTGTTTGGAAGGGAAAGGCTGAGATAAGATGAATGTGAAAGAGATGAATTTGAAACATATCTAGAAAGGAAAAAATTTTCAGTTATTTAAATCTTGCTGCTTGCAATTACAGAGCCACAACATGCAAGATCTCTGCTGACTTATTGATCTTTACTCTTGACTCTCAAAACACTATTAATTGTTACCATTTTTGTTAAAATACTCCAAAGAAGCTTGCTTTTCTCCCTCTACACTGTTTCCTTTGTGTGATTTAAGAATTTGCTTGGGAAAGAGATCAACATGAAAGCTTCTTATTAAGAAATGCAGTTGCTCTAATTATGCTTTAAAGGAAATATAAATGTTCAGTCTTCCTGAGCTTTATACTGGGATAAAAGATTGTTAAGAACCCAGATTGGTGCCTCTGCCTCATATAAATTTGTATGACTTTACTTTTCAAGTATCACCACTCTTACCAAAGCCATCCCAGTTTCTGTGCTGTTACTGCTTTATTTGTATGAGAACAATATTTCCTTAAGTCAGTCTTCTTTCAAATCACCTATATCAGTGTCTGCTCAAACTTCCACTTAGCATTTCAAATAAAAAATTCTACCTTTTTTAGTTTATAAAGATAGAAGTCTCCTTCAGTCATTTCTTCTGCAAATGAATTAATGGCATGTGGCATGTAAAAGGAAAATATTAGATATTTTTATGAGCATTTTGCCTATTTTTCATCACTTGCAGTATTATTACATCAGGTTGATTGTTTTGATGAGTCCAAAGAAATAAATGAAAAATAAAAATAAAAAAACTCTGCTTTTTTCTAAGTGCTAGCTTTTCTGTAAAAATCTTTGATTTTCTTATGAGCTGAAGTTGAAAGACAAGTTACAGCTAAAAAAGTTTTTCTCTGAATTTTATTCACATTAATTTATTATTTTTCAAATACACTACCTTAACATATCTTGAGATCATTTAGTAATTACAAGAAAACCTGCAGTATCAAAATTTTCCACCCAGAATTATTTGAATCCTGCTTCAAGTTGATTTGCAGAGCCTAGCCAGGTCTGAAACCATTCTTTAAAAGTACCTGACAGAAACATCTTGCATAGCTTCTACAACTGTTCACTGCAGCATAACAGATGTTGGAGAAGGGAATTTATTTTTAGGTGTATCTCATTTTATTTCATCATATACCAAATAGAATTGACAAAGGGTTACAATATGTGGAAAGTACAGGCAGGACATTGTGTCTGAGAACAAGAGGCTAAAAGTCCTGCCTACAACACTCCAGTTCACTTTGAAGTTCTTACTAACAGAACCAACACAAAGCAATTGGAGGAGGAGGAACATTGAGTAGGTGACTCAATTATAACAAATGGATGTTAACAGCATAGCTCTTTACTCTATGGTAGGAGTCTTCCTCTCAAGAGTAGCACCACCATTACTTAGTACATCTCAAAGGAAGACAAAAAGGCAAATGGAATAGGTCTAGGAAGTAGCTGCTACAGCTTTCTGACTTTTGCAAATCAGGTGGGTACCCAAGGAGTCTTAAGGAGCTTCCTACATATTTGCTGGGCTGTTGTAAATTGTGTCAGCCCCAGTAAGCACCAGCACTGCCAGGATGCACCAGGGATACAGCAATAACCCTTCTCTTTCCAGCTCTCCTTAACACAGATGGCACAGCAGAATATACCTCAACAATGCAAAAAATATTTTAAGTTACCTACTTAGCCATTTTCATGACAGCTTTTTGCTGCTCTAGAAGCAAAATGAACCCAGGAGGTGCCAGAGACTGTCTCTTACGGCAGTTTCTCAGTAATACTGCTCTACAATTGCTTAACCAAACTGCTGGGAAACGAAAGCACAAAGTTTTAGTCCAGTCAACAAGAACAAAACCAAAACAGTAGTCCCCTAAAGCTCCTAGGTTCAGGTGATTACAATACATGCTTTTAATAAAGGAGGGTAGGCATTAGCATGTGTAGGGATTGAGAGGAGAGAAGAGGGATTTGATGCCTGTGGGAGTCATCTGAAGAAGAGAATGTGCCTGTGGGACAGAGTGTATGGTATTAGTCCCTATAAAAGACTCTAAAACCAGAAAATACTAATATGGAAAAAGGGGTAATAAAGGGATTTTCTGAGTCCTGTCCCAGAATCTGCTCCTGCATGTTTTTCAGAGCAAAATCCCATTTCCAGGCAATGTCCACAGCAATATCTCTCTGTCAATCATAATGGACCATAAAACACAGCTCCTGGTCATATCTTCTCTCAGACATCTAGGGAGATAACTTAGTATTTCAGAGTGACAGAAGGCTTTCTGTGGCAATTTGTTTGTGTTACTTGTAATAACACAGAACTCAGATGCTTCTATAACCACTCTTTCCATGGGAAACAATGGCTCTTGTTCACAGTGAGCAGAGCCAACATTATTATTATGCAGAATCACATTCTGTGTCACAGCAACTGGGAATTTAATGTCATAGTGATGCCTTTTTCCAATGAACTGATTCATTGCTTTGATAGCAGCATTAATTATACCATTGACAGAACTGCAATTAAATTAACGTGATCACAATTTACCATTGACCAATATCAAGCAATTTACTTCAGACAACTGCCAATTAGTTAGTTTTCAAAAAACACCCTCCAGAAACATGTTTTGCAAGTTCAGCTGCTAATCTAATTGAAGTCCAAACAGTACTATGATTACTTATCCAAATATTGTATGATCTAACAGGTCACTGCTGCCCTTTGGACTTCTTGGAGTCCCCCACTATTTATCTTTAAACAGATATGAGGGGAGAGGGTAGATGAGTAATATCAGCACTATCTTCTTCAGAAAAGTACAATCTACCCTCATCTGTATACCCTGTCCCTGACATGTTTTACCATAAAATACTGAAAGAATTCTGGGGAAATGAGTACAATCCAGCTAAAAAAAGGTCATACAGCAACTCACAGGAAGTATCCTATTCAGTATTGCCTTTGACCCTAAGTCAAACTGAAAGGACACCGCAAATTTGTAAGACTTAAACACTTATGTGGCAGATTTTTTTTTTAAATGCTATTTTTTTTAAATCTCTGAATACTTTAATGATTTCTTCCTCAGGCTTCATTTCTTGCTCAACAATTTTTTTTAATTATTCAGCTTTCTGAGGAGATTCCAGAGCAATCCCTTCTGCAATAATACTATCTAAAATCTTAATCAATACTTATATTTATACTTACTTAATTGAAGATTAAGCCCTTTATATTTTAAACTGAGCCCTGAGCCCTTTATATTTAAACTGCTTAAATAATCATTACTAATTTTTTTTTTTTTAACCTCAAAACAAGTAAACTTAGAGTATAAAAGCATCACAGAGAAGCATCAGCAACGAGCATGATCACGGCACTGGTGAAATGTTCTGCTAGGTATGAAAGCACCTCCGTGTCCTCAGCCTGGCAACACCCCAGAAACAAGCAGTATCCTGCACTTACCTGGATGTCCTAAGCAACACTGCAAGCACAATAAATGGGCTCTAAAAGAAGTTATACATAACCCATGGGGACTGGAAAAACTAGACCTCATTTGTGAGGTCTATGTATGGGAGAAGAGTATGTTTAAAGACAAAGCAAGTTCTTTGTTGGTGGTGGTTTTGTTTGTTGCTGTTTGCAAGAATTTAAGCTGGATCAGAGCTAATGAACTCAAAGACCTATTGTCACAATTTGACCTTTTAAATTTTTTTTTCTGTGTAATTTTCAAGTATTTACAACAATCATCTAATATATGTCTCCTATTGAATAACATCACAATACAGTAAGGACATTGTAGTTACCAAAATAAAACCATATCTGATGTAGATTTTCAGGTTATATAAATATTAAGCTGAAAATTAACACACATGTTAGAATTTAACTTAATACAGACTGAGAAATTTTTAGAGAAGCTAGTCAAGACCTTGATTTCACACTTCTTTGAAAGTTTCTGGAAAACTAAACAAACAAATAAACAAAAAAACAACAACAACAAACCACAGAAGACAGAGAGGCAGGATGCCTTGCAAATTTACTAAATATACTTCTCCTCTTTAATGATGAAAGGATAATAGCAACAAAAAATTGACTGTATAGATAGCATAGATTACTGTTCAAGTACACTATCGGCAAAGCCCTTTCATGGCAACAAGGATTTCTCTATTTTATAGGTGCCTTTAAGATATAGATGAATTAATAAATCCATACTGTACACCCTTATTGAAGAGAAAACCCTAAATGCCAAAGGAGGAGGTTACAACTAGCCCATAGAGACAGCCAAGAAACATTTGGCTTTCCCTCTCATGTGCCTACATGCAAACTTTTTTTTTTTATTATTTGCATTAATGACAGCACTCATTCTTAAAATACAGGTTTGCACATGTTCTCCCCTTTGCTCTCCTCCTGTCACCCCTGTGCACACAGATCCTACTTCCCTCCTCTGCTTCAATTTAAAAACCCATATGAGGGAGCAAATATAGAAAGCATAAACTGAGCAATGTGTGCAGCTTTGGAAAACAGTCACCATAGTGCAACAATACGAAAAGCAACAACATTTACTAATGCCATTTTTCCAAGGGCTGCCTTGCTGCCCTGCATTATCCACTAGCCTTAAGGATGCCTTGGCTCTCCCAGGAGCTCATTCTCCTTTCCAGATCCCATAAGCACTGAATCTCAGCAATTTTCCTCACTCTTCTCCCCAACCTTCCTTTGCTGTAGGCTGGGGAAGATGAGTGAGGGAAATTGCTGGGAACCAGGGGGAACCAGGCAAGAAGAAAAAGCTCTTCCCCAAAGACCACAAGAAGGCAACTGAAAAGGCACTTCCTTTGCTCTTAATTGCTCCCTGGGAGAAACACAAGGAAAATGTGTTGTATGGTCAGTCAGAGAGCACATGCACTTCTGTGTCCCAGGTGGACAATTTAAACTCCCTGATACAAACTCTGGAGACAACAGTCCAATAATGTGTCCATTTCTCACTTACACTATTCATGATGAAATAAAAATATTATTATACCAGCTCACAGGAATTGTTAAGCTTCATTGAGGACAGGAGGACAAAAGACATTACCATTTGAATGTGGTGAATCCTATTCAATCAAGGCTAATAAGTGATGCAGTAAATTCACATTAGTACTGTCAGCACTTAAGTGGAAACAATCCACTTCAAAGTAAGTTGGCTATTTTCACATCCCAGACAATTTGATTCAGGACATAGCATCAAAGTTATAACTACACTGGAAGCCCTAGGACTTTGGGCAGACTAACCATAAAGACAACTTCAGCAAAACCCCTAGCCCATGATCCACAGATATCTAGTTAGGGTCTCCAGTATTCATAATACTCAAAGTACTCACTACTTACCATTTCCAGCTGAGGACAGTCTGAGGATAAATTGGAGATACTCACTTGAAAAAGGGATGTTCAAACAGCTGATACTTCAGTGTATAACTTGGTGGGAAGTCCCATTCAGCTCTGTGTCTGCTGAAATGAATGAAGAGAACAGCCAGCTTTAGTCTTATGCACTTGCAGACATAAATTAAAAGCTTGTTCTGCCAAGTGATGCCACTGAAACTGTTTATAAAGAAAAAGGTCAATCGGAAACCCACTGGCTTTTTCCAGAAAGTCTTTCCACTGACATTAAAAGAGACCAGTTCAGGCCACAGCCTTATGCTATCAAGTGCAAGTCATTAGGATCAAAATCTGATGCAAAAACACATAAGTACAGGAAGGAATAGCTGTTACTTCAACAAATTACACATTCATCTCTCTGTAGCTGAATTATGCATATTCCTGCTGTGAGTTTTGCAAGTGTTTATTTGGTTGGAATTTTTTTTTTTTCTGTCAGCATTAACTAGTGTGCTGCTTACCTTGTCTTTTGTCTGGCACAGCAGAATGAAAAACAAATAAATACACCTCCAAGCTTTCAAAAGTTCCTGCAGTTTCTTTTATAACATAATCCTGTGTACAGATGAACCATACAGTGACCACCATCTAAGCTAGAGCTGACAAAATTATTGTTTCAAATAAATCAGCAGCCTGAGGCAGGTAATATTTTCCTGTTTGCTGCCTTCACATCTTGTAAGGTATTTGCTCATTGTATCTGTTCTTGGGCTATGTAAGGCTTTTAAAACTATTTATTGGCAAAATGTTTTGGTAGTTGATCATATATTCTTCCTTGGCTTGGGCTGGTCACACTAGAGTAAAATATTCCTTTGCTCTCTTCTGCAGATACTTTCATTACAGAGAATAAAGAAAACCTGCAAACCAGCTGTGGCTAACAGTCTATTGTAATTCCCTGAATATGACTATAATGACCAAGAAATTTCCAAAGCATTCATTAACAGCCTGGCCACTTGATAACTCCTTCAAAAATGAGTACTCAAAAACACTTCTAGCTACCTGTGACTTTGCACTTCAAATAACACAGCAAACAAAAGGCAGAGCCCTTAGCTGAAAGCACAGGTTTTCTGTAAGAAAAACTCATATGACCCCCATCTGCTCTGTACATGTTACATAGCAGAATGGCTAGAATTACAGAAAGAAAAAAAAATGTAAAACCAATCTACAAATTAATTAACACGGTTTTTAAAAGATACTGACATGCTCTCATCCCTCCTTGTGACTACAGGAAAGAATAATTGTGTAAAAAAAAAAAAAAAAAAAAATAAGAAGAAAGAAGGAAAGGTGTATTTTTCTCTTCTTATCCATCTTATGATGGACAGCTCCCTAAGGAGCTTTTCATTTACCTAATAAAAGGTGAGATTCTCATAATATCCCTGGAATTGCCTGGGCCAGTGCTTCATAACACGGCTCATTGAAGTGGCCTTTGTTATTTTTGTACTGCAAGACTGTACCCAGAAAGAGTTCAGACAGACCCAGTATCCAACATTAAAGCATTGTCCTTGGTCAACAACTTCCCAAGTCATCTCAACTCACTGGCATGTGAATATGTTCTTCAGCTGAAAGTTCTCTTCCAAAGCACTAGGATTTGGGAGGTCTTGTGGGTTATATTTTTGTTGGTTTAAACTCTTGAAATGGGCAAGTTCACCCAGATTTAGTGGCTTTAGCTGAACTGCACACTGTACAGTACAAATCACTCAAGGATGCATCCTGTTCAAAGGTGAACTAGATTTCAGTCAGTACAAAGGGCACAGGATGCCTGAGAGGCTCATTTGGCAACAAAAGTGATGCATGACATTGTTCAGTAAAATACATCTTTTCAATTAAAGTTTTATCTGCTGGAGCTTTATTTAAGTTACACCAAACAATTTAAAAATCTGCATCTCAGTGATTTGTCAGACAACACAAGCTCTGTTACTTGCAAGCTGTTAAACTCACTGCTCCAAATGCCTCCTTCTGCTTCCTGCCATAAACACGAAGGAAAGCCACTGCAGCCAGGGGAATTATCCCACTTCTGTACTGCTGAAACAGAGATCAGGATTCAACTCATTATTTGTCATTAGCAAAGAGGAGGAGGAGGACCCATGCTTTTTTATAATAATAAATTGTGACAAGCACAGCGCTCCGTAACGCATCGATTTTTATTTTAAATGGTTTATCCATGGCTGAAGAGCTTGAAGAAAATTAAACTTCATCAAAAATCCTATTCATGATTTCCAATCTGGAATGAACAGTCTGTCATTTTACTTATGCAGTTCTTTCAATTCTGTGCTTATGGAACAGTGGTTTTCTGATTTGTTTCTACCAGTGTGGGCTACTGATTGTGTGCTGCAGCTAAAGCCTCTTTATCTTGAAGAAAAGTTATTACTAATACATTGTGGGATGCCAGAGCTACTGTTGAGTGTCCAGTAGCTTTAGCAGTTCATCAGACTGAAACTAGGAACACACAGCGGGTGGGACATCTGCCTGGAAAGCTACAATAGCATCAGTCAAAGATACACACACAAATTATAATAATGACTCATTATAAACTCCTTGTGCCTCTAGAAGAACACACATATCTCAGCTTGCCATCTTGTTATCATCAAGAATGTGAAAATGCTGCTTAAGATGGGTGAAATGTATAGTCAAGTAAACATCCAGATTGAGATGAAATAACAGTTAAACTATATCAAAGCAGAGGCAAAACACACAACATTGGTGAAAGAAAAAAGCCTCTTGCAATTTCACACAGATCTTTTTCTAAAAAAAGTCAAAACAGAAGCAGCTCTATTTTAATACCAAATATGTGAACATGGAAACCCATTTGTTTATAAGTGAAGGGCACTTATACAACATCCAGTGGCCAAAGGAAAACTATGGGGTCTCTGACATTCTCATATTTTTCTTCTTATATTACAAGGATTTTACATCCTCTAGGTCATAGTATCTGTTGTCCAGGGTCCATTTTATATTAAGTTCTAAACTTAAGCCTGTGGAACATGTTTCCACTTGGGGCTTTTTCTTTTTGCTACATTTGGAAGTGCATTCTAGCATGCTGTAAGAGTTTGTGAAAGTGAGTTGACCCAATAGTCTTCAACTGTGAGTGCAGGATTTAGAACAACTTTGTATTACAGAAGGGACCAATGGTAAAATAACAACTTTGATAAACACTGAAGTGATGGAAGGTTCGATACTTAATAGAAACTTTATTGACTTGAGATGAGACAGGCAAAGACAGAAAATTCTGCCTTGTGCATCTCTGGAACCTTTTACTACTAGTCTGACCTAAACTGAGGAATGAAGGACAAGCATGAAGTCAAGACCACTTTTAGAACTACTTGGCAAGCATATACCCTCTCTTTAGCCAGGTCCTTCCACTCTCAAGATAGAGAGAGATAAACTCTAAACAGAACACATTCTGGAGATTTATCGAAAATGCATGCTTTACTGGGGAC